>NC_044012.1:4318695-4627173 GCF_900496995.4 Aquila chrysaetos chrysaetos
CATGAGAAGGATTTAATTGGCTTCAAATAAGAAATCACTGTTTTACATAGTACAATCTTTCACTTAATACCCAAGAATCCATGTCATGTATTTAAATTACAAGTAAAATACTTACTAATGAACTAATGTTTTGCAAACACCCACAGAAATATTTGAACTTAACCACTTTCCTTTTAAACAGGACATGGTGTAGAGAGGGAGGTAGCTTGCTTGGGTAACCACAGTGTTGGCGAGAGAACAGGGCTGTTAAACAGAATTGTGGCCCTTCCTTTTACTCCTAGCATTTCCCTCTAATTCACTGTTTAACTTCGGGAAAGACACTTAACCTCTACACGCCTCAGTTCACCCGTCTGTAAAATAGCAGATAAGTCACCTAATTCACAGGGATGTTATGGAGATTAATTAACTAACGTCTGGAAAATGTCTCAAGATCCTTCTGTGAAAGGCATTATAAGGGCAAGGGATAGTAGTATAACCATATGCAAAAGGTTTTATCACTTGGCACAAGACAGTTTGGTTTTATCTTCCTTCCCTCTGCAACATTGCTGAGTATTTTTACAGGGACCATTGACTAACAGCAGACTCATGCAGCTTTGCAGAGTACCATTATCTTAAGTCAAAGGACATGTTGTTTCAACCTAAGTGAAATTGTATTTAGTCAGCTCCCGATACTGCTTCAAGATCCCCAGTGAGATCAGAGCCCTGGCAGGCTAGATGCTGTACACACAGTCCTTGAAAAACAGTCCTTGAACATGTAAGAAAGCTGCATCTATTTAACACAAGAGATCTTCTTAAGCTAATTTAATTGAACTGACAAATGTGCTATGTGGGCTGTCTTTAACAGCGGTGTATTTTCACGGCCAGCTCCAGGTAGAGGCAGAGCAGGCGGGTGCCTTGAGCAGCAGACTGCTGTGAGTAACAAAACGCCCATGGGCTTCTTGCCAACTTTGCCTGTGCAGGATCCAGGAAAAGCCTGACTCGTTATTGCCGCTTCCCGACAAAAGAAGAGTTGGGATGGGCTGTGGTGTTAGTTAGTGACCCCTCCTACCCCAAAAATCAGTGGTGGCAGGCTCCCACCAGTGCCCTTGCTTTTCATGTGCCATTCTGAATATGCTGTTTCACTCCAGCTGAAAGAACAAATTGCAGCTCTCTGACATGAGTTTGAGTCAATCAGTTGATGTGAAGTCAGACCTTACATTAATCCAACTTTGCAGTACCCACAGTCACTGCTCTTTGGTACTTGCCATGTGAATAGGAAAATAAAAAGGCGGAGCAGAACAGGGGCAAAGTGGGGAAGTGATATGCCCTTCAATAGCATAGTCAGAAATAATTCCCAGAGTCCCCCGTGCCTAGTGTCCTAACTCCCAGATCTAGCTGGTTCCCAATACATATTAGTGATTTGTCTTGGTCTGCCTGCTTTTCCATCAACACTTTCTTGTATTATCTGATAGAGCTTTTACCCAGCGAACCTGAATTCCACCATGTCATCTTCTCCACTGAGCTCTGCATGCAGCTTGACATGCTCCACTCCCCTTCACTTGTTACCTGCTCTAAGAGCCAATTTTAAAATAGAAAAGTATCTATCACAAGCATGTTGCTTTCAACTGTAGCACAGCACATTGCAGTACATTTTTATATTAGGAAGAGAAGTAGAAAACTTTGTTTTAAAGCAGCTGTTTATCTTCCTGAGCTGTTCTGATTCAGTTTCCTCTTCGAACAGCAGACCTGGAAGGGCAAGGGAGTGGGGAGAAAGAAAGGTTTGGCCACAATTTAAAGTCATTTGTTCCTGTCAGAATTTATATGAGCTAAATCTCAAGCCTGGACAAGCCTTAATAACTATCATATTTAAAGTTCAGCTTTACAGGGGAAGACTGTGTGGCCCAAGGGGATAAGTAATAGAATATAGAATCGTTCACCTTTCATATGCCCATTCATACCCAATCCAGCAAGGACAGGCTGGTGCTGGCCTTTCAGAGGCATACATGACATGAATTTAGCAGTCTCTAGCTAATCCCGTTGGACTAAACTACTGCTAATTGGTGTCCTTGCTGGATAAAGTCACTCAGTAGGTCACTGACAAAGTCAAAAGAGCTAGCTTTACTGCTAGTCCTGTGGTGGAGGGATGGGAAGCCTCTACTTTCTGATGATAAACTGACCCACCCAAACAATTTTTCATGTTCCTATACCTACTTTATCTTTACAGTCACGCAAGGTTTGTTTCAAGAGAATGCACCCAATTAAGACAGTAGTCTAAAAATAAGAAAAAGCAATGTGTGGGCAGATGGGTTTTCTGTGGAGTGAGGTGCACTGTGGATAGTAAAGACAAGAAACAGAGCCAAAGATTCTTCTCCATTGAGGTGTCACAGGTCACAAGTGGAAACATCCTCACAGAAAACTTGGGAATGGCTTTAGCATATTTTTACCACTGCAGACTGCTAAGAAATGACTGATAGCAGAGCAAGGCAATAATCTGCCAATTACCTCCTCAGAAATTGGCCATTAACAAAGACGTGTCTCCTGTTATCAGCCTCTCCTAAGTTAAGAGCTTCTCTGCTCAAGATTACAATATTATATGTTCTTGTTCCAGAACAGAGGAGAGCTAACACAAGCAGTAGGCCTTTACCAGAAATATTTCTATTTTAGTTGATAGAGGCCAGTGCTTTCTGCGTGGAAGGTCCCAGAGTTGGTCCCTGCTGACCTGTTACTGTGAGGTTTATGATCAAGAGGCATGAACAATACTGCTAAGAAATCCCCCTTGCTGAAATCACTTCTGACCCTAAAGCAGAATTCAAAGCTGGCGTGTTCAGCAGTAACCTATTTCTTGTTAGTGGTTCAGTCACGCAAGATATCCACAGCAGCAGTCAGTGTTCCCCGTGGAACTTAATGGAAGAGGCAGTCAGCATAGACAGGTGTCTTTTCAAGAAGGGAATGAGGTAGAGCAGAAGAGAGAACAAGAGGGGAAAAAAGGTAGTTAGGAATAAGTTCAGTTGGGCTAATTCACGCGTAATCTTGTGTGAAGCGGTTCAGCCCAATAACCTTTTGTGGTATCCCTCTGGAGCAAGAAATCTCATTAAAAAATCTCATTAAAAACAAGATCTGAGAGAGAGACCGATCTGGTGAGAAAACAAGAGCAAGAGGATGCTCCCATAACAGCTGTAGCTAGAGAAGACATATTTCTCCAGCACTAGAAGCTGACAGCTTTCTCCAGCACTAGATTTGTTTTGGCAAAAGGACAAACACAAGGAAAAGGTCTCACATTCTGCATCTAGTCTTTAACCCCTCTCCCCATGTCCCTAGCTTCTGCAGGTCAGGCAGTACCGAAATAGATCAGGTGAATCCTGACAGCAGCTTCCACACGCAAGTTGACCTCACTGCACCACACTCGGGACACAGCCCCAGCCCAGAAATGCATAGGCTTGTTATTTCTTATTGATGACCAGAGAGGTCCCTGTTCTTCAGTGCTGCCAACCATTCCGGTTGAGGGGCAGCAGCAAAGTCTGAGGTCTGCAGACCGCTGAACCTTGTTATTCATTACAGCCGTGAGACTGTCCGAGGGTATCAGTCACACAAAAACTTGCCCATTTTATTACTCTGCTGATTGGAACCCTTACTTGAGGGGACCCCCTTTGTATCTCCCCATATAATATGCTTCAGGCAGAAGCTGGGACCTTGTGAGGAGCTTTAATCTATAATGTACTTACTATTAGTGGGAGTCCACAGTGAAGAATATGTGTGCATGAAAGATAATGTAGGGGAAAAGAATTTTTCCTTATTTTTTAAAATCAATCTCATCAGTTGTTTTAAATTCTGTAACGTGAAGCTGAGGCCAACTTACAATTGGTAACACCAGGTTTGCATAGAAGAGAGAAAGAAACAGCTCTAAAATTAGAAGACTAAATAATCTTGGATTTAAAAGCATCACAAATGCTGGTCTTGTAAACACCCTCATCAAGAGAAATACAAGTGTGCTTGCCATGTAATTGCATATTCAAAAATAATATGGAGAGAACATTTTGTAAAGAAAAGCAAATTTAGCACTCATGAAGGGTCCTGTCTGGACGGCCTACAGAATGAAGCTGCTCTGCTGACTCACTAAGGAGATAGGGCAGTAAGGCAGGTCAGTCCCCCTTCAGTTCTGCTCACAATGGAACAAAATCAGTGCAAATAGCCCCTCATTTACACTCGGTGTTCCTGTAGTTCATTCCTCTTGCCCCAGAGGTTTCCAGCCTTTCCTTACACCATAAAAGACAACAGATCTGTACGGATACAAGTTCACTTATGGTTCTTAGCCATATCGCCTCAAGAGATAGCTTGTCAATGAAAGACAGAAAACTACTTGCTGTCATACCTTCATTTCCTTAGACCTCCAGGCTACATGACATGCAGACAAAATCCTTGCTATGCCTCTCTTTTACTAGTAACTCCGTATTTTTCCAAATCCTTTTCACCCTGAAGAAAAATGAATACAGATAGGGAAAGATATTTCAAGATGAGGGAAAAAAAGGGGCTAAAATAACCTCAATTTTCAAACACTTCATGGGTCTGGTGTAGGCTAAATCTACCTCCAAATAGCTCTAGGGTTTCTGGGACATTCAAGATCCAAATATGAACTTAAGTAACAGTCACTCCTGTCTCTTCAAACTGGAATACATTTCAACTATTATGAAACCAAGATGCCACTATTCCAATGATCTAAGCCCAGACACTCCTACGGTGGGTGCTTGACCTTCAGACCCAAATGTTGCAAATTTGAATTATCTTCAGTTTTCTCACACTTACATATAACGGTGAGTAGGGGATGGATCTACAGAGCTGCTGCTAAGCACTGAACAGAGGCATACTAAGAGGTTTCCCAGACAACTTTACTCTGCAGCTTCAGTGTCTCAAAAGGGCATTTGCTAAAATAAACCAAAACACCACAATTTTAAACCTCTGCTCATAGCTTCCACACAGGTCTAGGATCTGCACAGAGCTACCAGATGGTGTCAAGTGCACTTACTGAGCTGCAACTCAGGGACCAGACCAAATTGGCGTAAAAAGCAATGGAAGAAAAACCCTGCATCTGGTGTAAATAATAGATTTGCAACTCTTGCAGCACATTCACATGCAGACATGTTCTTCAAATAAAATCTGAATCTCTGCTATTATCAAAGGATATTAAGCAGTACATTATGGAGCTTAAAAATAGACCCAGAGAGTGGTTGTACCAGTTACTGTAACTTTAATCTGCAAGAAACTTTTTTACTGAGGCATAAATAGTGCCTGTCAAGAGCATAATACAAATCCCATCTGGTAAACCTTAGCTTTTAGATCCCTTTTGAATATATGACCTCATTTACAGTGTGTAAGACCCAAAGCGAGTCCTGCTGAACAATGTTTTCCATGTTAAACTTGAGCACTATTCTTCCAGACTCATTCTAGTGAAATATTGGTTTATCAAGGGAAACTACAAAAAAGGGATGGATGCATTACATGCTCATTGACTTTATTCAGATACTTTGCTGGATACATTTTCAGTACGAGCGAGATGGAAGCGGGGTGGAAAGCAGTATGCTTTGAAAAGGCACTTTGAAAATACTTCAGTGGGCACTTTCTAATGAGATTCATGTGATAAGATCACTTGTAACTCTGTCTCTGCAGCTGTGTCAGTCAGAAGCGATAGGGAGTGATAACTGCAGCAATGGAGGTCTCCAAGTGTTTCCAGAAGGAATTCTCCATTTTATCGCTTCCCGTGTGATATTATGTGCTTGTAATAGTGCCCAAAGACTTCAAAAAAAGCTGCCCCAAGGGCCTGCCGTGCTAAATTCTCTAGATTTACCTAGGAAGAGACACGCCCTGAAAAGCTCAAGTCTTATTTTGCCTTGCTAGTACAACACGCAGTATCTGCCTTGGGAATGGTAACACAGGGTGAATAAAGATTTTACTGGCGTGAATAAAAGTTGACCATCTTTTTAAACAAACCAGCAAGGTTATATGTAGCTGAGAGAGTTTAGCAGAAACTACCACGATTAATCAGGGTACAAAGAAGGGGCATTCTCCTGCCTCCGGTAGAGGTTAACACCATCCAATTATGACAGAGAGCATCCTGGGGAGTTCAGCCACCTCACCCTTAAGGCTCTTCCATTCAGACAAATAAAACCAGCTTCCCATTCTGCAATACAGACACTTGAAGCAAAATTTATGAGTGATGTTCAGCCAGGGTGTTTGCTTTGCACTAACAACCAACGTGCTTACATCCTAGCTCAGATCAAATGTAGTACAGAGTATATGCACTCCCTCAGAGGATTAATCATCAGAACAGGGCTGGATGAGAACCTCAAAGGTCATACAGTCTATCTTCCTGCCTAAGGCAGGCTCAGCTACACAAACTATTCTTGACAGACGTTTCTCTAATCTGTTCCTGAAAGCCTCTAAGGATAAGGACTTCACCACCCCCAAGGAAATCTCTTCCATGCTTAACCACCCTTGCAATTCCAAAGTTTCTCCTAGTAAGTAAAATCTCCTCTGGTTTAAGTGACAAAACAGAGCAAAATGAGGTCAGAGAGACCTTCTTGTCTCCGTCTTGCACATTTCATTGCGATGATATTTTTAATTTTTTTTTTACCTAGAGCACATGGCCACGACGTATTTGATAGATCCCTGTATCTTGTCTGTCCAAGACATCAGCCAAGTGATAGGACTGCCGTGACGAACTTCTTTCCAGTTGTGACTTTATCTTTCAGATTGTAATGGAACAATAGAAAAAAGTATGAAGTAGTGCCTGTAAATAGAGTGCATCTATGAACTGAAATGAATTTGAATTTTCTCTTAATCCGATTGTTAATTGGGTCCTTTTCCACACTTAAAGAGTTCATTATGTTTCTGCCTGATTTTGCTGTGACACAGGCAGAAGAGAGCATTGATTCAAAAGAGATTCTTTTGGCAATCATGGTTATATGCACTCAGTTTTTAAAGACAGTTTTTTTGTAAGGTTTCCCTTGACTTGAACCAGCATCAATTCCATCCACAAATCTCTCTCAAATCTCAAGTCAATGATATAATCTTATATTGGGCCAAAATGAGGTCCTTAATACAATTTCTTCTTTGGATGTTCAGAGTATTTCAGAGGGACTTGCCACTTGGCTAAGATGTACAGATTTTAATGGTCAGAAAGCAGCCCAGAAGAATTAAATTAAGGCCAGAGCAACTAAATAAGAGCCCAGAAAAGGGAACTCACTGCAAGAATACACTGAGTAGCAGGACCATGCAGAGAAGTACCCAAAGCCAGCCAAGAAATGCAAGGAATTCTGAAGACCCTCCCCAGCTCTGCCACTAAGGAACAGGTCAGAAGGCCACGCCTGCAAAAGCAAGTGAAAACAGTCCAGAGGGAGCTTTTGCATTTGCTAAATAGAAAATGACAGCGAGTCCCCCACCAGGCACAGGTTTACAAGCTTTCGCTTCTCCTTAGCGATCTTCCCTTTCAAGCAGAATTCAACTCAACAGCAGGACTCCCAGAACTGGAGCAGCAGGACATCCAGAAGATGGTGCTCTTGGGTAAAGCACAACTTCTGGACAACAGAAGTTTAAGAGCCCCTTGGCTTTCATGGTGTAGCAAGGATTCCTGCACATTTTGTTCTTAATTCACAGAGGAAGCCCGTGTAATAATTACTAAGCAGCAGAAAGGAAGGCATAAGGAGGCAGACAGATTAATGGAAATAGCACCGTGCCATTGAGAAATGCCCCTCACCCCTTGCGAGTATATACACACAAACTATAAAATAGCAAAAATAAACAATTTTGTCCGCAGTTTGATCAAGATCTATTCAGGATCAAGAGACTACTCAGAGTCCTCCTCTAAAACCCAGAGCAGAAAATATGGCAGAAATTGTGTGGGGAAGGGAAACAAATAAAACATGGAGACCATGTCTAGCAATTCCCTCAGTCATCACATAATCTTTCCTGGGATACTCATCAGGGACTTGGGTGTGCAGAAAGCACCACCTCTGACTATTCCCCACAAAGGAGGACGGGTTACTCCCAAAGAACCAGGCAAGGAAGCAGCTGCATTATGAAGCCTCATGAATCAGTATTATTTAGCCAGCGTTTCATTTTTAAATGCATCTATCAAATAAACAACATTTTCTCTCAAGGATCTCTAAGTATTTTACATAAGAAAATAAATATAATTATCTACATAACAGAGATTGAAATAGAATTATTTTCACTGCCAAGGAAATCTGTTTTCCTTCCCTTAGCAAAACAACTATTGTACTGTGGAGATGATGCATTAGAGTAAGCTATTGTGCCTTGTTCCTAGATTTCAACACAATATATGCACACTCCAGAAAGAAAAGAAAGTATATGTTTATGTATATAGATATCTGAAAGCTTGATTTGCAGGAGATCTAGCTGTGCTTGTATCTGAGGCATAGTGAAATCCAAAGCAGACAGAAGACTTAACGGATATTAAGGTAAGCGCCAAGTGACTGATTTCCAAGGCCAGAGACTGAATCTGTGGCAGCGCCAAGGGTAGAGCACCTCTCGCATTCAGCTGAACCCTCACTGCCACCTTCTTTAAGCCCTGTGTTTCCAAACAGGCAACTACTTCAGCCAGCCTTATCGTTGGCATGCAATGAAGATCAGGCTGCCTTTTTGCTAGAATTGGGCCACCCAGTGAGATGCTGAAAGCAGAATTGCTCTTTCTATTGATCTAAAACGAAGTGAATAACTCTATTTCTTTGGGTTTTGGGTTGGGTTTTGGGGGTTTTTCCATGTTGTTGGGGTTTGGGTTTTGGGGGGTTTGCTTTTTGTTTTTTTTTTAAAAGAATAACCTTGTACCTCAGTCCTGGGCTGGAAGAAAAAGACTTCACCAAAAATAAATTAAGACCAGACCAGCAGGCTCAGAAACCTCTATTCCCTAAACTGAGAGTCAATTAGTTATAATCAATTAAATAAAATTAAGGAAAACAAAGTCACATGGGCCTGGGAAAGGAAAAATGATAAATGAACTACCATTGTAGTCACTTGGGGGAAAAAAATGTCACCATCAAGGAGAAAAAAAATGGAAGCAATTAAAAAAGTTAAAGACTTTCCTTATTGCAGGGAGACAAGGGAATGTGCCAACCCCCAAAGGTTTTCATCAAGACTTTTCAATTCATTTCATTTTTGTCTCTTTGCTGGCAGTTTCTGGTGGGCTGTGGGAAGTACTTAAGCCATGGGGCCCAGAGCCTTGCAGAGTGGCCTACTTTGCAAACCCAAGCGTAGCTGCCATCACTTGTGCTAACACAGGCCAGATGCTTACAGCTGACTTCAGCCCAAATGTTTTGTCCCCATTACATTTTAAGAACCCCCTCCATGGGCAAAGAACAATCCTAGAGTCTACGCAACTGTCAACTTGAGAATATGGATATTAACTGCCGAGGAAATGACTAATTAGACTCTATGACTGCTCTACTAGCTGCATTTAGCAGACTCCAGATATGACCCAGAGAGAAAATCTTTTAGATTAATCATGCAGATTACAGTAAAAACAAACTCAGAAAAGTCCAAACTGCCCAGGACATAGAGCATCTTCTTGATGATACCTTTGAAGCCTGCACTGTCTGGATTTGAGTCCAGACAAATCTGACAAGTCTAGTATTAATACATCTCACTTTTAACGTAGATGGAGCTTCCATGACACACTGCCAACAAGAATGTCAATGAATAGCAGCCTTGGTGGTAGGTTTCAAAATCAATATAATCAGCACAGTGTTCTATTCACAGCTTATAAATTGCTGTCACAGTGGCTAACTTCACAGTCTGATCAGTTTCAGAAGCCTTGTTAAAACTGTCTATGAAGTTTGCTGGACACAGTTTTGTCAAAAGGTATTCTGCCTGCAGCTTAACACAGGCACACTATTCAGTCTCTGCCCAGAAAGTCCCCACATGGCAATAGCAGAGAGGCCACAGAAAAGAAAGAAAACATGCTGACAAAATTTCAAGAGATAAGGTAGAAACTGAAGTGGTGTATTTGGAAACATAAGTTGTTTCCCCTACCCCCCAGAGAGGCATTCTTAAAGGCCGTGAATTTGGGAATCTTCAAACCGAAGCAAAAGGTAGAAAAATAAAGCAAATATTATGTAGTGTTTTCTACTTCACCAGTTCACATTAACACCACAGACTTCCAGACACCTAAAGGCACATGAAGGCTGAAACAGGCTATTTTTTCCACCACAGGACAATCCTACACTGCCCACAAGGCATATATCCTTTCAACGCAAATTCACATCATTATCAACCAACTAATTTAGTCTTTCACCTGTCAGGTAATTAGGTGAAGATCTCACCACCCACTTTCAGTAAGCTCAAATATTACTTCAGGATTCCTGTGCTATGCATCTTGGATCTGAATTTCACAGTATTTCCTAATCTTTCAGTCACTACTCCAGAAGTATCTCATTTTTCAAACAATTTGAATAAATCAATTCTTGGCATAGCTCACTTGATTTCAGTTGAGTTATACCTTTCAGTTTCAAACTTGTCAACATATTCTTAAAGTTTTGAAGAATAAAGTGCAGTTCTTTCCACAGACAATCCCTTAAGGCCATTATGTTTCATCATGACCCTTAGTGGTGAAATGTCATTTATTAAAATATTTTTCCTCTATTGTATGCTTTATCCTGCTGCTGTTAAGATCTTCAGAAATCAAACCACCACCAAAATAAGGTGGAAAAGTACTATTGCAAATCTACAGAGAGGGAAATAGACACAGACATTAAGTGATTTGCCTGAGACAGTTGAAGAAAACTGTATCAGGGCTGGGAAATGAAGTGATGCCCCTTGGCTCTTCTTTCAGTACTTTATTCTTGGGATCGCTCTTATCTTTCTCAGCTTCAATAGCCTGGAAAGACAACATTTAAGTGCCTTGGGTGGTGTCATCTTCTTTCATTCAGCCCTGCAGCTCCTACAGCAATGACAAGCTCAGAAAGCATGAGTCACTTTCATGGACAAAGCAAGTTTTGCTTTTTAACAAGAACACTTGCCTTAATAATAAGTTTTAGTTTCTTTCTTCCCAAATTATTTCAGGAATTTTAAACCACAGAGATTAACCCATTATTCTTTGGATTTTCTCTTTTCTTTACAGTGGTGTTGTGAAACAGATTAAATCTGTTGTTGTCAAACTCATGGTGCCAAAACACCAAATTGCTACAGCTATGAACTTTATTAGGTAACTTGGTATTTCTGCTGAAAGAGATAGACCATATAGGAAATATCTAGTATTAAATATATATATATAAAATATATATATATTTTAGATTCTTAGTATATTAATTTGGAACTGAACTGGTCTTTTCTCCATTTCTGTAGATAGAAATCCTTGGAGAAGTTCTACAGAAGTACAAAAGCAGCTTGCTGGAAAAAGGAATCACAGATCACTATCACCTGTTTGTCATCTTTCCTTCCCTAAAGGACTGTAAACATACAGAGTCCTTATTGGTGACATTCTACTCTAAATGCAGAAACATGTCCTCACTTTCTTTCCCCCTGCTGATTTGTTTACAGGCATCTCTCACCTGCAAGAGATGGACAAATACTACCCCTTTTGTACTTAACTAAGTGGAAAGATAGAAAATGTCTGCCATACAACCTGACTAGAAAGCCGAAAATCATACTTCCCATTTTTACCTCTTTCATCTCACTTCTGCGCTATCTCCTATGGGCCATCACATATCTACTGTGAATTTTCTTGTATACATCTGCCTGAACTTTCTCAATTTTTTTCTGGAATATTTTGCTGCATTCGGAATGGGAGTCACATGGGTGAACTTTGCTCAGATCCTTCTGCATCTATTATCTCATGTAATGTAACATCACGAACATTAGTGATAGACTCAATACAAATGCTTTAAACATCAGCTGTCACTGTTAAGAATACTAAATCAGATGAAAAACCAGTTCTTGCTAGATTTTTACCACCTCTTTTCAATACTATCCCCCCACTTGCTCGTAGATCTGTAGCAAGATAGTTATATTTAAAGATAAACCTCTACAATTTCTGCTATAATGATCCCCCCCCCCCAAAAAAAACCCCAAAAACAAAAACCCCCAAGTTCTCATTACTTCAAGCTGTATTGCTGCTCATTTTCAGTGTGCCAGAAATATCTGCTATTGAGGTCTTTCTGACAGGCCTGTTTTTATTATGGACAAAAAGACGTCTACATTTCAGCCTTCCGTTGCATCTGCAGTCACTATACGGGTAAACTCAAAGGCCTCTTTCACAGAAGGACCATATCTTTTCAACAGGAATGCAGGACATTTTCTTTCCTGCTGAGTATTACCAACCTTCCCGAGTTACTCATACCATCTAGCTACAGATAATTAACTTCAAGTGTACCATATTGAATGTTTGAAGCCGAATCCATGGCCTTCAGTAAGCAAACCTTCCGACCCCTGCCCCTGCAGGCAGTGATGGATGCTCCTCACGGAGTGATGCTAAGGGTCAGGCTTTGCAGAGAGGTGGAATTGCAAACTGCTGTTTTTCCGTCACATAGGGCCCAGACTTGTCAAAACATTCTCCTCTGTTTATGCTCACAAGAAAAGCTCATATACATCCTCCTACTCTCATCTAAGGCATCAACTTCAGCACTGTCTTTTAGTCACTACATGCTTGTAAGCCTGCATTCTTATAGTCTTACTTGCTTATAAAAAAAGAGAGGTATTAAGATATCTGCTTTTTCTACAGTGTACACCTCCAAGGAGGTTTGAAGCATTCTCAGAAGGGATGACAGAACTGGACATGAGACGGAAATATTTGAAAGCTCAATGGAACTGCCTTCTACCTCAAATGCTGGCTTGATTAACTTACTGGGAGCCCTTTCTCACCACTGACTTTGCAAAGAGTATGAAGACCTTCAGCATCTCCTTAAGGTGAGATCCAACTCATCTACTCCACTCACCTGAGTTGGGTGTCAAGCCTAAGGTAGTCATCTGCACTGCCCTCGGCAAGGGACGCAGAGGAGCCTCCAGGGAGCAAGTCATACACTCTCTTAGCATGGAATAATCACCTTCTGGGCATGCCCGTCTTCCCATTTGCCTATAGAGAGCCAGCTTAAAGAAGACACCTCTCTGAGGACAAGTGAAGTTAGCTGAATGACTCCACCCTTAACTTCACTTTCATAGAGCATCCTGTATATAGTTAACACCTTTCTGCAGTACGGACACATGATACTGTACACTGACACAGTATAAAGATCTGTTTTTCCAAGGGAATAATTGAGGTAAAATAAAAATCCATGTTCTTTACCTGGCTTTTCCCACTGATTATGTATGTCACCCTGGGCAAGTCACTTTATTTCTCTTAGCTTAGTTTCTCCAGTGTTTCATATAAGTGAAAGTAATAAGAGAGCCTCACAACAGCAGTACCCAGTGTAAAATTAATGTCTACAGAGAACATTCAATCCTCCCATGAAAAAGGCAAGATCAAGACAAGGCATCACTTACATGGATATTTTTAAAGAAGCAAAGGCATCTCATTCCATTTGACAGGTATCACAGATTCAGATGAAGTTACTGTGGATTCCAGCACAGTACTTTTCTATAATTATGTAAATTACTCTGGTTACAGCCACTGGATATATTCACATAAATGACCCTGATTTTTCAGAAACACTCCTCATTTTCAGGTGTAATTTTGCATGCACAATAAACTGTAGATTTCAGAGAAGCACTTTAAGCATCTAAATATCAGACTGTGCCTACAAATTGTTTAGACAGACATTTTAATACTGTAATTTGTTAGTGCAATTACTTAAGTAGGGAAGACTGTGTGCAAGGAGGCAGTAAATAATTAAGACCACCAAACTACAGCCTAGGGCACCATTTTAAAATCTTTTATCTAATATCTAATTTGGCAAGTGGAGGGAAAAGGTGCTTAAGGAGAACACACATAGACAACCAGCACATAAGCCTCCCATTGCACCATACAATCTAGTTTCACTTATTGCTGAAAATAATTTTTGAATGCTCTGATTCTAAAGTTATCAAAATTGGCTATTGTAAGTAGTTGAAGCTGCTTGGCTTTTCAAAGCCTCATCAAGTTTTTAAAAACACAGATGGCTGTTCTACAATAAAAAAGAATCTACCTGCAGTGATGCATTTACACCAGAATAATCAGGCTGTAACAAGAGAAAGAACAAGCCATATATTCAATATGGAAAGTTACATTCATGAACTCTAGTGCTGTCAGTATAAACAGGTGCTATGCTGAAAGTGTAAAGCCTCATTAATGCATCATTTAATAAAATGTCCCATTTTCATATATTTCAGGTCTTTTTTACATCTTCCATAAAGATTTGCTTTTCCAAGTTACTCATCTCAACCCAATGATGTGATAGATCTCGAATCTCAGAAATGGTTCTGACTACAGCAGTTGACAACATAAAACGCCATACAAAAGAAATACTAAAACCTTTATGTATGTGATTAAGGCTACTCAGAATGCTCCATCTATAGCCCTGAAAATAAAAAGCTTCTTGCTGCTTGAAAATGTTGCTCTGGCAGCATTTTAACTCAACAACATTGTAGGAAAAACAAGAGACAAAAAGCCTTCAACAATCCCCCTTGCAGAAAACCCATTAAACACAACAAATTTCACAATGTCAAATCAGTAGCTTGCAGCTTTTTCGCAGGCTCAGTATTTGTAGTGGGGAAACTGTCCAAGCCAACAGAGCATGGTACGAGAGGGACAGAAAAACCTTGCAGAATCAACGTGGGAGAAATGCTGGAGCCAAAGAAAATGAGAGGCAGTGGGGTGGAGATAAAATCACCGTTTGGAAAGTCACTTCTCTGTGGCCAATGGAGAAATCCCTTTAGAGTCAGCAAGCTGACAAAACACTGTCTTCTCTACCAAGAGGAGGTGGGCAGTGTTGTCTCTGCCTGCGTATGGGCACACTAACAGACCTTCAGCCTCAGGACAGGAGGAGGAAAAAGACGACTGGGTTGCTCTGATGCTGTTTCTGGGAAACAACTGATCTATCCCCCAAAAAGTGAATTGCAGCTTTAAAACCTTAATTTTTCCTCGCCTCCTCAGGTTAAATTAAGCTTCTGAACTGCTTCTGGATGTCTCAGCTTGAAAAGCTTACACCCTGTAAAGCTCAAGAACTCTGGATTTTGAGATGCAAGATCCCCAAGTATTTCAGGTCTTTAAACAGGAATTTTGTCAAGAAGTCTTCACCTTCTGTATTTTCCACAAAATCTTTGTAGCAAGATGATCAGTAACTTTCTGTAAGTATATTTTGATTTCACAAGGCTTAGATTTAATTGCCTGGTAGAAAATTCAAACTTAAATCCTGCTTCCGGATCATCTCCATTTTCCTGTGGAGCTGCAATACCTGAACAGCTCTTCAGTTGTTTCTTGCTTTGTCTTTCTACATTCCCCTTGGTGGGCTAGGGCTCCACACAGGCCTGACACATGACAAAGTTGGACTTCTATAAATTCTCACTGCCATCATGTCTCTTTTCCTACCAAAATCAGAAGCAAAATTCCCCTGACTTCATGTAGGAGTTATACTAAAGACATCTTCAAATTCAGAGAAAGGCAAAAATGACCAATCCAAGGAAACTGAAATACTTCAGAGATAAGTTCAAAATGTAGTGCAATAAGCAGATACCTATTTTGGCAAGGTAGTGTAGAAAGTCTATAGATGTAATTAGAATAGTAGATATTTCTGTTGTATCTGCATAAGAATGCTCTTTATCTTGTTATCAACAGTAATTGTTTCTTTATGAGACTTCATAAATCTAAGTTACCTATACCACCTTGTCTAGATTCACTGATGTCTGATAATGCTGCTGGACTTACGTTGCAGCCTTTTCCACTGTAAGGTTATCCACTTGGCTTCCTTCTCCCTGCTCAACTGCCTATTTTTGCAGAAGCGTTAACAGAAAATATCACTGATGCCACCATATCTCTATCAAGTTTCACTGAAAATAGCTAATAGGATCAAAAGTTATTAGAATAACAAAGAAGAGACAGTGAATTCATAAATCTTGTTCCTTTAAGAAACCAAAATAAAAGAGATAATATGCTGTATTAAATAAAAAATCCTGTACCAGAAATTGATTATTTCACCTGTTGATGATAATGATTGACGATAACATGTATTTTAAGAAGTGCCTTTCAGTCAGTTTCCTTGAGGGGGTGGATTCTCATTGCTTAAAGTTACAATGTTAAGCTGTGGTGTCCCAATAATTAAGAGAGCAGCTCCTAATTTAATGAGCTAAGAATCTTTCATTGAAATGAGGATAAATAGATGGATCAAAAAGAAGATATCTTTTGTTTAAACAGAGATCACGATCATCTAGCAGGTACAGCAGAAATATTCTGGCACTCATTACAGCTGGGCATATATTTGTTTGAAGTCACACATAGCTCCCTTTAGGATATGAGAATTTTCCTTCTATTAACTCCTTGTGTGCTGCACTCTTATAAATAACCAGAGATTGATGTTTTAAACTTTCTTATAATAAAAATTCTGAAGACTTCTAGACACAAGCATATCATTAACTCATACCTTAATACTTAATTGAAGAGTCAGTTAAATAATGCTATATTAAGAGGGGGGAAAAGCCAGAGAGTTATTTGCAAAGTATTCAGAGATCTTAAAGTGACATCGAAAGTGGTACTGCATTACTACAAATTTTGCTAGCCAAATCCACACCCACCCTCTGATGAATGAAACTCACAGTAACATGGACAGTGTTGCTTAACCGTCACACTACCCAGAAGTTGTCACATTTTGTACAGTGTGCTTGTCATGTTTCTCTATCTTAAAGTATAGTATTCCCTTTTATCCTCACGTCTCAAGGTAAAAATAAACAGAATTCATCTGCCACTCACATAACCTTTTCTTCTCTCTTAGATCAGGTGTCCTTGGAATGTTAGCACCTACTCACAGTAGCTAATGAAAATATCTTCAGGCAGTTTGTTGGGTTTGGGGATGGGGGTTGGGGAGGGATGTTCGGGTTTTTTGTTGTTCTTGTTGGTTTTTGTTTGGTTGGGTTTTTTAGCATCATTTATTTAGGGTTATCTGCTTGTCCTCAAACTAAGCCAGGAACATTCTACGTTGAAGTTACCAACCTTTTCTTGATAATGATCCAGGACAAATTCCTGCACAGCTTTTTCATTTGCTTCCTTCATTTCCTTAAAGAAAAAAAAGGGGCATCTTTAACACAACTGAAGCCAGTCCATAGCTGGCTGTTCTATGTGTTCTAATGTCTAGGAGACTCAGAATCAAGGCACATCATGTTAACAAAACCTCATGAGAGAATCATTAGCCCCAAGGAGCCTGCCATATCAGAGGAAAAACATGCAGAGGAGGGGGGAAGTGGACACACTACAGAAAGATATAACATGCTTGAAGGAGGAGAAAACAACACGATGCAAGAGCTTTAGGGTCCCTACAAGTATTTCTGGGAAATTCTTTTTTTGCTAGACAATCCATGAACAGTTTGTATCTATATTCCATCTTGTAAGAATTGCTTCAGTCTTAAAGCACCAGAAATGTTTCACACCATTTCCTCTGCAGGGACTTTCTGTCATGTCACTACAGACTGAAAAGGAAAAGAGAGGCAAGTATGTGTTATGCAGAAACCATTACTTTAGGTAAAGTAGCAGTTCTATTTTAGTGTGAACCATTCATATTTTTCAAATAGAAGAAAAGATGTTTCCTTAAAAATAGGGCTCTTAAAAACAGATAGCTGACATACACTTTGGTTCAGTGTGTGACTTTTCTTGGCAAATAGAGATAATTTTTACCTTTTAGCTGAAGTATTTGGGGGTGGGGGGAAGGCAATGAAGTGTCCTTAACCCTGATAAATCTTTTAAGTAACAGTAGCATGAGCAGAGCTGCAGACAGACTTCAGCACAAAGACGAGGCCCACAACCAGAACAATTCTTGCTAAAGTACAATCTTTGATAATGACTATTAAGAACAAATAAAACAAACACAACAGGAAAGGTTAACACCTCCTTTGCTAGCATTTTCCTAAGGTTTATTCTTTTGTGCAAAATGCTTAAATCATGCTGAATGCTATTTTTACTTTAAATATAATCAGGGAGAATGAGAAACTAATATTCCCAAATTGCAATTATGAAAGAAAGTATGTAACGTTTTAGGTGCTTCATTTAGAGAACTCTCCAGGTTAATTACATGATTTTTCTAATGAAGATATTTCCATGAATACTTAGGATTGTTGCATTCATCTCATTTGGTAATGAATAGATTGATACGCAGATGATTTCAGCATTTCATTAAAATAGCTGCAGAATAAATGCTGAAATTCATTCAAGTGAATTGAGAATGCTAGTTCCAATTATGCTGCTTCCCAAGTTTAATTAATAAGTTGTATTGTTACAATTAATCATCGTCAGATGGTTATGAAAAGTGAGTTTTTATGATCTGAATGCTTTCTAAATGCGCACTGTGATACATCTATATCATTCAAGTCCACGTGCAGTAAATCAAGCAATATTTACAATAATATCTAAGTACATGGTATAGCAACTATGAAGCTGCTGTGAAACTCTTTATGTTGAACCTATGCTAACCTGCTTTTTGGAGCAGCTTTATCTAGATGCCCACCTTAATGATGTCATTTACTGTAATAGGAAGTTGTGTGTAAAATAAGCAGGACTGGGGCCCCAGGATCATCTCCTGCCAGAGCAGGACCATAGAAAATGGAACGCAAAGTTTGAAAGATCAAGGGGTACGATAATTGAATGACCTTTGTATTGGGTTGCTGAGTTTGCCCATATACACGAATGAGCAAAGGAACAAAGACAGGCAGACAACCCCAGTATCTCATCAGAGCAAAGGGAACACCTTGACCCTGCTCCTCCCTGGGCTATCAGAGGACAGTCAGGCCATGACCCGCGTGTGTTACTCACTACGTCAATCAGCAGTAGAGATTTTCCCCCATCACAGGTAAGCAGGTGTCTGTTCAGTACACTTACATGGCCATGCCCTGCACCTCATCACAGCAAACGCTCCTGTCTTTTGTTCAGCTCCATTTCCATTTATTTTCCTGGGTGAGGGGCTCTCAGAGCTGTGCTTATATGGAAGACTGAGTGTCAGCCACTAAAGATAGGGCCACGGGTAGTACAGGTCCATGTGCTTCAGATACAGCGACCTGAGGGACTAGACTACATGCACATCGTGTGGGTGTGCATGTTGTGTGTGTATTTGCTAGTGAGCATCAAGTTAGATCCGCAAATGGGATAAGAGGCTTGAGAGCCAAGTATTGGAGTAGCCATAAGTCTCGGCTGGATACTGGAGAAAACAGGTGATCTAAGAGTAGCCAGTGACATGCATTTGCACATCTGTGTGTGTTTCTCTCTCTGCATGGGGCAACAGGGAGATCAGAGGATCCAGGGGCTAGCTACCAGATAGACTGTCTAAGACCAAGTACTGAAGGGATCTATATCACACCTAGGTATATGTTTTCCACTAACAGGCTTTCATCCTCATCAGCGGTGTTGCTTGTGTTGATCAGGGGTGGCCAGCCAAGCCACATGCACGTGCATTTGCATGCATGTCTGGTGGGAAAACAGGCTCAGCATCACTCCTGGCTGGACCTGGCGACACAGAGCCCGTTAGGCTACTGTACTTGGCAACTCCTAACACCAGTTATTTCAACTGGCCCTGCTCAAAACAGCTCTAATTGCGTCTAGGGGAGCAGGCAAAACTTGTATGGATAATATTTGTTAAAGGAAACCAGGAACTCTCCCCAACAGGTTTCTTTTCTATTATTTTCTCCACGTGCATGAGGAAGCAGAGAATTTGCAAACTCCTCCCAGCATCTGCTAAGAGTCCTGGCTAACCAACCATGCACAGAGCCTGGCCATTTCCAGGCACCTCCACAACTGCTGCTTCTGGCCTTCTATCTTTCTTAAAACCAGCTCTTCTCACTGTTTCTTACCTGTCCAATTTCTCCCCTCCCTTTAATTTATGTCATAGCCATAAGAGTAGTGAAAGCACTTCAGAATACAGTTTACCATGATACCCATTACTTTTCTAGAACTGGAGCAGTAAAAGTTGTACTGTCATTCTCAATTGAGGGCTTATTTCTAACTGTAAAACAAGTGACCTTCTTTTGACCTGCTAAGAAAGCATTTGGTTTTCTACTTTACCTGGTCATTCTACAGCTTTCAAACCCCCCATCCTTTATGGTGTATTAAAAGAAAACCTCCTTTTGACACTGCATCTGAAAATGAGTTTTAAGAACTTTTCGCTGATAATAAACCAAGGACCTGATCTAAGGGCCAGAGATGTCAATAGAAAGACTTCCATTTGTACATTTCAGTGGGCTTTAGATCACAACTTTGGTTTTCCATGTGTACCTTTGTCACAGTTCCACATAACTGAGGGACTTGCATTATGAAGAAACAACAGTATCAAAATCTGAAGTAAAAATAAAATTTGTTGAATTTTTCTTTTTTACGAGTTGAATCTCCAAGAGTATTACAATTGAAGGAGGTTATTTCAGATTCCCTTCCTTTTTTATTTCCAATTACAGTTAAGATATTAAATAACACCGAACTACAGGCTCTTCTCCGAAGATCAAAGATAAATTGCTTTCATTAGATTCTGATTGGTTGAATACAAAAACTGTGTAATGTTTACACATACCTTGATCTGCAAAGAACACTGACGTTTCTTTTCTGCACCAGAGTGATACAGGGTTATCTAATAATGTTCCTTAAAACGAGGTAGTGTGTTCTTCATTTCAAAACTGCCATAATTTGAGAGCTCCTGGTCCTGTAATTGCTTTAAGGATGATCTGTTAGCACTGTGTTGTTTTGGCATGCTATTTATTTTGGAGTGGACTTGGAAAAGCAAAGGTAACTTGAATAACTAAGCCGAAGTTATTATCTAATAATGATTTTTGTTTGAAGGTTTAGGCCAAATTAATTTTAACACCACAGTGATTTATTCTGGGATGCCTTTGTGCTGCATGTGATCATATTATTACTATAAAAATTATTTGGTGATGAAAAATATATCTATTTCTAATAAATCAAACTATCATTGGCAACTTTTCATTCTGGTCAGAAATTACTTGATATATATAATTCAAATGTTCTTAATTCTTGCCTCAAAACTGACTACTGAAAAAGAAATGGAGACTACACAAGGGTTACTGCTTTCATAATTGTGAAAATAAAAAAGTTACATAGGAAAAATATGGATTCTTTTATGCAAAACTTTGAAAAGGAGGAAGAGAAGAAAAAAATCCCTCCCACCCTTTCCCCAAGCTTGGCTGGGTATACACATTTTTATCTACCTTCTTGTTAAACTGCTCAAGAGGTTGAGATTTTTGGCCCATGTATCATGACTCCTGACAATACTTTGCAAACCATGATATAATCATCATCTTAAGATCTCCACAGAAATGCTGCCTGGCTAACAGGTGTGCAAAGCAAGATTTTTACTCTTGCAATCCTCACAATTCCCTTTGATCTCTTCTGGAATCCTCACATCAGACAAGTTAAAAGTGACCCAGCCAAAGTGAGGCTTTGCTGCATGACACGATACTCCAGTCCTTCATCGCTTCTACAGTCTTTTAGAAGTAAATGCTTGCTTTAAAGTTGTTAACATATAATTTAGGTTCCCATTATCAGATTTGCTACTGGAACAGACCAAATAGGTATCTGGTTTTGATATTTCATACACAGGTCTGCTAAAGGTCAAGCTACAATATTTTAGAACAACTTTAATATATTCCAAAGATCTGACTGTAAGAGAATTCCTTGGCTAAAGTATCCCTACCATGATTTCTAGATTTAAATGTTCATTTACAGGAGCTTCTGGATGAAGCATTAAGTAAGGGTTGAGGAGGCAGAAGACATTACACTTCAATAAGACCTCAGTTTAAACAACTATTCAGTCATAAAAATACAAAGTAAGAACAATAAGGACTTCACTTCTAACAGGTATCTTTTAAGACAGTGAGGAAACAAGTGTTCTGCAGAATACACACCACACTCGGTCTTGCCTAGGCACTTTTTTAGATACACAAAGTATAGGTAGTTTGGCAACAAAGCAAGCTTGCTTTAAATATTTTTCACCCAGAGGAAGGGAACTTGCCAGTACAAAGTTTGATGGTATTGCCTCATTCAAGAAATATAGCTTCTTCTCCCTAATAAGCAAGGGCAGTCCAGCAAGCCCACCACTGACTAAGATGACTGGTCTTTAATAACCACTTCTCTACATTTTATACTAGGTATTGGTGACCTAAGATGCACAGTCAAGTTCCAGAAACATTCAATCAAGTCCAGGAAGCGTAGCACCTTGATCATACCAAAACGATATAAACTGAGAATTTACCTTCTACAGCAGTTCCTGCAGGTCATTTACGCTAAAATGCGTTCCAAACCATTAGTATAGTATATGAGAGGAGACCTACATTTCTGGGAAGCTCTATTATAAAAAATAATAATAAAAAGTGATCGTTTTGTGATGGCTCTCCACATTAATTGGTTGATGTGGAAAAGGATGTGCAATCAAACCACATCACAGCACTATGATTTTTTAATTAAACAATAAATTAACAGTGTGGAGATCAATACTCAATTCCATTTGAAAATGCCAGATGGGTTTGAATTCAGAAAAGGTCACACACATTGTAGATTAGCTCTCCTGAAATAATTAGTAAAAGAAGATGCAGTCTAGCCTCTTAATTTGGAGCACATTTTGAAAAATGTGAGTAATTACTTATTTTCAGTATTAGGAAATTAATACAAAGATTATTGAAAGGCTGGAAATTTTACAACAGCTTGAAAAATGTGAACTGAGGGTTGCAAGATGGATGCTACGTTCAAAGGAAAAATGTAAAGCTAGCTGGGCAGAAATGGGAGAGGGATGAGGTGTTTGCACTTTTGTTCTCACCTCCTTTAAAAGAACTATCCAGCATAGATGTGCAATTTCAAGCCCTATAGAATTTCTTCTTTTCAGAAATGAACAGCCAAGATCAAGCTTATGTATTTAAGCAAAAGAATAGGCAAATAGAAAAATGGCAGGAAGGAAGCTAAATAAAATTATAAACAAATACCACCCATGGGATCTCAAGTGATCTGGCTACCTTATTTTTATAAATATTGAGATTGAAAAAGCAATTCTCCTAGATGCTACAGTGTTTGATATGCTATATTTTACTACATATATAATGGCTACAAGGAAAATCATATTACCAACATCAGTTTTCCCATCTACCTGCGTGAACAGCATTCCAACAAGGCTGAGATCCAAACTATAGATAATTTGATCCAGAGACACCAAAAGCACCAGGGAAAACTTATACCAGATAAGAATTTACTCAGGTGTCTTCCGACCATCAAAACTGTGTGGCACTGTGCAGTTTGGACTGATTTTTTGATTGCTTGTGGACAGCTAAACCCACCTGTTCCTGAAATAGGTCAAGCAATCCCAAGCCCTGCAGGAGTGCTCTTAGGGAGATTAGGATGAGCCACAAGCAGTAGGCAGGTGCAGCACTCAGGTAGTGCTACAGGGGGGAAATAGATGAGCATCCATCCCATGACAGTCAAACCTACCTAGTGAGTTTTCCCTTGTTCAAAAGCCAGTTCAACATTATTGCTCTCTTCTTCAAAATCCTGAGCAAGTCAGCAAGTCACTTTTTTAAAGGGGGCAAAGGGGAGAGACCCAAACCATCTACCCCAAGTACCCAAGTTTGGATTCCAGTTCCCTGGAAGAGAGGTAGGTTCCTATATTAGGCATTTCAGAGCGTAAGCTTAACTTCAGAGTCCTGCTCTCTATTTATCATATTAGGAGATTAGTTTCTCTAAGCTTCTAATATATATTACTAAAATTAGGCAGTACTAATCTCTCTGCCTTTCCCCATTCTCCCAACTTTTCCCTGCTAAGGTCTCATATTACTTAAGCCTCATGGATTACAGACAAGAAAGAGGGTCTCATCCTAGTGAAAGGTTCCCTAGCATAACTGACAGAAAAAGAGATGCCTAATTATTTTAAGCAGCTGTATTAATGGGACTACACTCCAGGATACAGGCAGACTTCTGAAGCTCAAGCTAACCTGGGAGGACTTCAATTTACTCATATTAAGAACCTAGCTCAGAAGTGCTGAACATAGATTAGCTTTGTTGCTTGAGATTCCTTGTGTTATTGATGAAGAAGATACTATATTCTTCAACAGAGCTTAATAAGGGTAATAAATGGAAATGGACACCCTGTAGAGGATTTCTTGTGTTCCAGCAAGCTAGAACTTGCTTGAACCATTCTCTCAAAATGAGTATGAGCCTGCAATTGTCAGGAAACAGTCCCTGCAGATAATTAGAGAAGTATCAAGCTGGAATCACTCCTCAAAAATGGGAATGACTAACTTAGCAATAACTCCATCATTAGTACTCTGGTAGCCGCAGGTCCTAATTACATCTAATATTTTGTAGTCTATTAAGTATCTGATGCAGTGTTGAAAGAAAAGTGCAAAGAAGGACACTGAAGCCAATGAGCAAACACACAAATGAAGCATGCATCTTTTATGAGAGCTTTTTTTCCTTCCCCTTTACAAAGCAAACTCTGTTCTACAACAGATTGGAAGATTGATTTCACACAGCAGCTGATGCCTTTTTTTTTTTTTCCTCTTTTCAAAAAGAAGTGCTATTTGACCAAGAAATAGGTGCCAGTCTAACACCTTTGGCAGAATAAGTACTCTTGCTCTCTCTTGTACCCTTTAATGGTCTGAAAAGAAAACACAGCTCTCAGGTGGGAGAAAACTGGAAGGAAAATGCATGCACTCACCTAGAAGGAACACAGACTTCAGTCTAAAAAAAATGTGTACTATAATTCCAGTTCTTTAATTTTTACTGATATAACATGGGCTTGAAAGAAAACACATTTTTCCATGTGGCATCTTATCACAGTATATGAGGGAGATGAAACCTTTCTTAAATAGAATTAGCATTTAAGAAAAATAGCAAAAATCCTTGAATTCAGGTTCTAACAAACTAACAGAACTAGACACCCCTCTGTCAATTACAAAAAATACAGGCTTTTTCCCTCACCTTCACTCTATTCAGTGGTATTTAATGGAAAAATCTGTGTTGGAAATTGCTGCACCTCTAAAGATAATAAAAAAAAAGTAAGTAGCTGAGCAAACAGGAATGTTTGGGAAGGGGTAGAAGGAATCTTTGCACCTCACTCAGGCTAGTAACATCAGCACACGCCAAACAAGAATCTGAAATAGGGATATGTCAGATGTTACATTTCAGCTCAAGCTCTTGAAAGGCCAGTTTTCCCTTAGAATTCTGTTTCTAGGTAACCGAATCCCTGTGACACACAGCTTTCCACATTCTCACAGAGGACACCGACATGAGCAGCACAGAGACCACTGCTATCAATAGGTAATGCTATATCTTTATCTTTTTATAAAATGTCACAAAAATGTAACATTACATTGTCACCTATGACTGGGGGTAGAATAGAGCTGAGGCCGGGCTGCGTATGTTCGAACGGTTTTGTGTGCGCTGCTGTAAACCACTGCATTTCTGTAAAACCATTTCACAGGGCTGGAAGGCAGCAACCTCAAGATCTGCAAAAGCATTCTTGGTTGAGGAGAACTGTCCTGTCACAAGGATTAGCCTGAAAGCTGTGAATGCCTGGCAGACTTTGAGCTATTGCCATCTGCAGAATGAAGGGACTGATGAGAAGCAGTTCAGAAGCTAGCAGTCACTTTGTCTGGTGATGCCAAAGTCTTGTAGTAGCAGCTTCCTGGAAGGGATGACAGTTCTTACAGTTACTCAAAAACAGACTAGCATAAGGACTGGCCCGTAAATGGCAGATAGGGCAAGTTAGAGGAGGTTAGCTAATTGTAGGTTTTAGTGGCTGAGTGATACCACCCAATAGCGTGCAGAGAGCAGCATCGATTCAGCTATAACAGCAGAATTTGCTGCATCAAATCTGAGGCTGTCCCTGCAGCAAAGGGCCATGACAATCTAGTGTGAAAGGCAGCTAAGCAGCTGAGCTGCTTCCTAGCAAGCTGATAGAGGAAGAAGAGAACATTGCCAAGAAACTCCTTGAGAACCATGGAAGCAGACACAGACAGAGTGGAAGGGAGTGAGGATGAGTAACACGCAGCGGCTGCCAGTCTGACGGCCGTGAATCTCAGAGCAGGCCAGGACATTGGAACGTGATAGTCCTCCAGCTTCCCTGTTCATGCTGCTGCTCACCCACTCCCCTCGGGTGCCTTTGAAGATTAATTCCAAGCCCAGCAGTGGTACTCATGCCAGATGCAATACTATTTTAGAAGCCCTTTTCCACCAGGCATCTTATGTTCTCCATAGAGGCCTCAGTACAGATGATATCCGTGGTTGATAAGCCTCACTTAAGAGCCCCCAAATATCATCATGAATTGAAATCCCATTGTGAATAAAATTCTTTGGAGGGGAACAGGAAGACGTATACAGACTATCTATATTTTTAAGACTTATAGCACACTACTTTTCTACTTTTACTAAACCTTTTTAGCTTAAAATGAAAATAGCCAACAAAAAGAACTACATTTCAACCAGGAGGAAGCGCCAGGAGGCATTACAGCATTTGATTGCTTTCATCTAAGCACCCTCAACAAGCTCTATAATTGTTCAACACAAGGCAGTTCCTGTCCTACTCTCAAGACAGTATCTCTTTTAATACTCATTTCTCAGAGAGATGCATCAAGGCACAAAGTAGTAAAACAGTAAGCCAAAGATCAAACTATTCAGGCACTGCTTGGATCAAATACCAGAGACCTACTTCCTGGCAAGTAACAGAAGAATAAAGGTGGTAAGTTACATGAAATGTTTGAAACATACTAAAAGTGAATATTACTAGCAAAGAAGTAAGTTTGGGAAGAACCACCAATCCTTATGTCTTTCCTTCAAAATTATTCTTCATATGTGGATCTAGTTGAAAACTGATATACCAGGAAAAAATCCCTGTAAGCTTTTAATCTCAGTATAAAGACTCCATTGCAATCTATCCAAATTGTAGATTTCATAAGCTTGAGGTAAATGTTTGCTTAGAAATTATAATGCCTTTAAAAATGCATCAGAACTGGGTCAAAGAAATTCAATGATTTATTGATGAAAATTATGTCCATCAAAAAACAATTACTTTGCACTCAAGTCTACATAAAAACCCCAGGAAGCCATCCCTGTTTCTCACAATCAGGTGGTTAGATCCATTTTTAAATATAGACAATAAGGAGAATTGAATTTATCTTAAGGTTCTTGACATTCACTTTAAAGTTTTAAGGCTCTAGCAGTAACAAAATCTTAGCTTGTCTCATCAGTGATGCCCTCTCTCTCCTATGAATTGTGCCAAACATTTGGTTGTTGGACTACCAGATGATGGCTGGAAGAAAAGCTGAAAAGTGGGGTGGCACTTCAGCCCAAGTGGAACAGACAGATTAGCTGAAATAATAAAGCTGCTAAACTAAATATAGCTTTGAAGAAGCCCTCAGCTTTAGTCTAGTCCTGCTGCTGCAGTACTCGCTGCTGCTGCATGTACCTGAGAAGAGAGGCCTAGATGAAAGACAGCACGGGATGGAGATATCTGACACAAAGGGAATTTGACAGTGAATGAGTTGATCAATCACTGTATTATTCAGCTCATAACGCTTAAATGTATTCGGAGTCAACACAGACTGTGAAACCTGCCTGCCATTTTGGTTAAGCACTGAGACAGCCAACTTTGGTGTCCTTCTGTGCTGCAGAAACCCCGCCGCTCTCCAGGCCATATTACCAGTATGTGAACCAGTTCATTTACAGCTGTTTTGTTCTGCAGTCCTCCCATTCCTGCAGGACAACACTAACACTACAATAAGATGACAAGTCTTTAGCTGGGCAAGATTCCTCAAATAGCTCTGTATGTATGAATTCTGTGTATTAACTGCACTTGTACCACCCAGCTTTAAAGTCACAGTTCAACATCTAGCTTTCAGAAATCTGTTACAATACACGTTGTCTTCTTCAGTTGGACCCAGGAGCTGCTGGGTACACAGTTAAAAAAAAAACAAAACAAAACCCACAAACAAAAAACCCAACGAGCAAGTCCACGGAATTAACTAAGAAAAAATTTACCTTTCATTTTATTCTTCCAGCAAGTTATAAAACTTAACTCAAACCCTTTTAAAACTACTAGAACAGTAAGTGCTCTTGTAGTGAAAGCCTAGATTAGGTTCTAGAATTTTCAGCTCAGTCACAGCCTGTGAGACATGTTTCTACCTCTTCCACTAACTGTTTTATTGCTCAAGTTTGTATTTTTCCAAGATGGATATCCCTGTTGTGGCCAGATTTCTGTCTGAATACTCCCATGATTCTGCTGCAAGGATGACAGAGATCTTGTGACACCTGTGGAAAAATAGTGTACCTCGCGCATCACTAAGGAAAAAATGTTTCAGTGCTGACGTGGATTAGAAAACTGATTCCCACCCACAAGACTACTGGGGAAGGGAAGAAAAGCTGCAGGAGGGGATCAAAATCTTTGAATCAAAAGAAGACATCTTTCACTTTGTTTAAAAATGTCACTTAGGAGAGCTTCAAAAATCTTGCTGGAGTCAAGACAGGATATCTATTGTTTTTCCTGTAGCCACAGGTGTTTTCTCTATCAAAGAAATAAACTAGATTTGTCAGGAACAAATTTCAAAACAACCTGTGTTGGTTCTTACTCATCTCTTTTTTTCTTTTCTACTTTTGCAATCGTTTGGTAACTTTTTCAGTACTTTTCTGGGAACTGGAACGAGGCTGAGTTCCTTTCCATTTCCCCTAGCCCTCTGAGTAATGTCCCCTTTTCTAGTGTTTCTAGCACCTCATCCATTCCAAACAACCAGTTCTCAGACAATCACTAGCACTGACTAAAAGTCATCTCAAATAACAGTTCTGTCGTACCTGTCTTCAGGATTTCTAAATTATATAAATATTCTATAGCCTGTTCTTTGCCTGCTTTAGGTAGAGGAATTCTGGCAATCTCATTGTAAGTCACCTTCTTTGTGAAGGATGATGCAATATAAAAATGCATAAACAAGAAAGTTTATTTGTATCAGTTTATAAGCCTGCCTTTTTTTTTTTCAGTAGCAAGCCAACATTTTCTTTGCTATTTCTAGTATTACTTATATACTTCTATGATAATCAAACTAATATTATGTATCTACCATATTTACAATGGACTATATCTTTCCAATTGCTATAGAAGTCAAAGTGACAGAATTAGAACAAGCTATTTACGTCAAAGGCTTTAAATTGCTGACATCCTCCTCAGACTTTTGAGATACTAACACATTGCCATGCCCTTTTCTTCACACACTGATCCAGTTATACATGAAGCATGCATTGTCCCCTGCAATTATTTCACACATAGGCAGAGTTTACTAACTTGGCAAATAGCACCAACATCCACACTGCTTTAAAAGACAAATTCAGAACAAAACCTTAGGAAGTTGATATCTATAAAAGAATAGCTGGGTGAGTGGTTTACTTTGTGTCTTCAAATTATCCAGTAAAGGGTTTGACGAATACAGATGCAGAAGCTACTGCTGAGATATATCTGGACAGGGTTCAAGTTTGCTCTGTTTTCTTCTTCTAACTACAGGAACTAATGTGATATTTAAATAAAGTTCCCAACAATAAACAACTACATTCTCAGTCCGGAAAGATTATTTATTGGAAAACAAAGGTGAATTCAAAACGGTTTCAACTTCTCAAAGCCAATTCATATACTACCGTAACCATTAAACGCACAGAGTATAACAGATTTATTGTTTGTAATTTGTGTTTTCCAGCTCCGGGGTTTAATGTGATATTGTGTATGCATCACTATAAATGAAATGACCGGTTTTTAACTCATGTGAACTCAGGGCATGGAAAGGTGCTGCTCTGGCAACTGCAGAAACCATTTTTCTGTTTACGCTAACAAATACAATACTGAAAGCAACTCTCATTTCTCATGGGTTGACTGTCCCTTCTCACTCCACATTAAACAGTGGTTTAACACCAAAGTTGTCAGAGCTTTCCATTCTTTCCTTTTCTCCCATTAGAACTTAAATTCATGAAGATCAACAACTTTTCTTTTTAAAAATTTATACCAATTTCTTGAGTACTTCAACACTGCAAAGGAGTATGTGGCCAAAACATCCAATAATGCCACAGTTAAGGAGATAAATTCAACTCCCTGTTGGATCAGACTGAACCCAGAACCTCTGTCTTCTATATATCAATGGAAGGTCCAGACTATGGAGCTACAGAGTATTCAGATTTCTGTCTTTCTCAAAAAAAGAAGACACACCTCATTTTGGTCAGAGCAGAACAGTTGTTTTTTAAAAAAACACTTTTTACAAGAGAAGAAAGCTACTTCCTGCCCAGGAAGAAAAGCAGCTGCCAGAAGGTAGTGTTCACACAACCATTTACAGCTAGCTTGCCTGTTCGTAACTATGCTGCATGCAGACCACATCAGCTACTACCAAACGTGGTGATGAGCCTCAGGCAACTGAATCAAGACCAACAAACTCATTTCAGATGGTCTAATCAGAGGTTAATGGCAACTTCACAGCCATTCCAATGCATTCATCTGCAACTATAAATTAGTGATTCCAAGGATCAAGGATTCTAATTGTATCCACATTTCTTCCACCTCTGGGCAGGGTTTACACAGGCAAAGCACAACATATGTCGCTGATACATATCATATAAAAAAACTGGTGAGAGAAGGTGCAACAGCAACATGTGAAGCTAGTCATATAACAGTATGTCACACACTTCGTGTACAGAAAGGGAATTACTGCAACTTTAGTATTTATAAAAGGACTTTCTGTTCATGGTGATATCAGATCTTCTGTTTAGAAGTTGGGTTATAGACAATATTAGCAGCATTTGATTCTTCTTAATCCTAAACCTTTGAAGTTGTAAAAAGTATATATATTTTAATCAGTATGTTAAGTTAGGGAGTATTTTCTGCTGAAACTATGGAATCTTTCCACTAGCTTTCCTTATTCAGCTATACAGTGACTGCTATTACAGTAATGCCATTTTGTCAATTGCCCTTTCATCTTTTTTATTTTCTTAACATGGATCCATTTTTAAACCTATCATAGGTTTTATGACACACCACTTCAATGTGTCATTTATACTCTTCCCACTAGAGTTTCAGCCTTTGTCCAAGACTCCAAAGCTACACGATGGTCTGTTCAGTCTTAGAGCAAAGCAAAATAATCCCATTTCATTTCCACAGGAGCAACCCATTTTACTTTGAAATGTAAATAATTCTAAGTGTTAGAAAAATGTGAAAAAATTTCCTCACACAAATTTTCTATTTAATAGCTTACAAAAGAGAGTTCTGTCCCACTGCCACTGAACTCTAAAAATTCTGGCTTCAGCTCAGCAGAATGGATAACATGCATTTAAATCCTGCTGATCAATATGGGACTTACGTGCTTTGTCAGATCAAGATCTATGCAAATACAAAAAAAGTTATTGTACCTCCCTATGCTTCACATTAAAAAAAACCCTGTAATTCCAATCCACAGACAAGCATATAGATAACTAGCACACCACAGACAACCCTAGAACATATATATATGAAATCATTCACATGACCCAGTATTTTGTGGGTTGGTATGCTTTTGTGTTATGCTGTAGCAACTGCAGGGCAAAGTCATTTACTTCATCACATAGCAACAAATGTGCTTACAGCTAGCTGCAATTATCCTTGGGGAGCAACAGAAGCCCCAACTGATCTCAATTAAACCAGCATCAATTCAGAAGAACCCTAATGAATCCAGGCTGTACGTGGAGATGGCATTTAGTCATTTTGATACAGGTAGTGCATTAATAAAACTCAAACATTCTCTCTTAAGTTAATAATTTAATAAAATTCCAGAACAGTTTTTGACCAAAAAAGCTGATTTAAAACATATTTGTTCTTAAAACACAGTTTTAGTTGGAGCTAGAAAATCAACAGTTTAAGATGATTCCGACATGTTCTGAAAAGCCACTCAAGCATAATGGTATTAATAAAACAAATGCTACTGTTATTCTGGAAACATCACAAAGTAGTTTGGGGAGCCTTTGTTTTCCCACAACATATTTTTGCTTTTAGTCCCAATCACTATTTACTGTCATTGGCACTCAGATATGGAAATACAAGCCTAGCAGAGATTATTTTACAGAAAAATCAGAACATGCACCACATTATTTACCCAGGTTGGCACCCAGTTCTGTGTTATATACATAATAAATTCAGAAAATGTCTTCACTATAAAGCAAGTTGAATGTTCTTTAAAATCAAGTCAGATTATTGGCTGGAAAGGTTTTTGTTAGTGCTCCTATGCAGAGAAATACTGTAACATTTTATTGCCTTTTCAACAGCTGAAGAAGGTCCTGTTCCCTCTGCACTTTCTAGTGTATTATTTTTCAGATTTTATGAGGCATTTCATTATACGAATTACGGGTGGTAGATCTAACCTTGTTGCAATTTAAATTGACCAGTCATGGGTCAACATTTGCAAAAAATGCTGAGCATCTGAAGTTTATATAAATTTTTGAAGCGAGTTATAAAATAATAAAATTAGTCAAGAACAGCAGCATTTTTAAATTCAGGTTGAAAGAAAGATAAAGTGGAAAATATATCGGGATTGATGCTACTGCACCTAATAAAATTTTAATTTCTTCTTTCCACATACATCACCTTTTGTTTAACTTTGAATCAATTGCTAAGTTCATGAAAAACTCAATGGATCGGCAATTACACTACCTGATCTGAAAAATGCTCAAAGCTTATTATATGTGGGGAAAAAAACCCCAGCAAATCAGAAACTGTTCTGTATAACAACCCCATAAACAATACATTTATATTTTACATATCAAAAGTCAACTAAAAATGCTCCAGTACATGCTCAGAACTTATTTTGACAAAGCTCTGACATTTTAGATCAAACCTCGTACATTCATTTGTCTGTCTATATGAGGATGTATCAGCCACATCATTATAAATGGGGGTTACTCTAATGAAAAGCTCAGGGATTCCACCTTCCCACCCCTACTCACTGCCCTCCAAGCAAACAACCACCACCATTACACAGATACAATCTAAAAAGCCAGCTAAGATAGTGGGTATATTTCAATTATTTTGATAGGCTTTAGATCAGAATTGTGTATGCACATTCGTACCAGAAAACACTTATTACAGGATTTATGAATGAGCACCATTCTATTTTTAGAGGAAGGCATGAGGTATGAAGGGAAGGCAGTCAAAAGATGGTTTCAAGAACCTTTAAAATAAGGTATTTTCCTACTACTGATCTCACTCAGTTCTTTTATTAATGATTATTCTATAATAAAAAACAACTTGCTTGGCAGAGTTAAGGTATTAGATTTTTTTTTTTTAATACACTATCATTAGTTGATTCAGCAGTAGGATCTCTTGGAAAAAATCAATTATATAAACTACTAAACTTGTTTCAGTGGCTACCCTGACACCAAATAAAAACCCATACTGAAACAATTAGTGCTCGTAAGCTCATTATACAATTCATAATAGAGAAGGTAAACTTTCTACAGACACCTACTGGGAGCCGTTAACAAGACAAGTACACCTCTAGCGGATAAATGAGAGGGTTTTTTCACCTTATTACCTCTGGCAAGGATGTGATGTAATCCTAACTCCCAGAAAGACAAATCCTCAGAACTGGAAAAACCAAATGCCATCCTAGCTGTTTCTGAATATTCTTTTATTTACACCATAGATAATGAAAAAGCTAGAGACATTTGTCACATTAACCTATTACCCAGGCTAACTTTAATATCAAAGGAAATTATTTTTACAGCAGATGAAATAATTATTTCTCCTAGACTTTATTAATATTGAAATTAAGCATAAGGTCACAGGTTTTGTCTCTGCTGCTTGATTTCAGAACTATCTAATCTCTATCCCAAAACAAAAGCAATCATTTCTGGCACACATCACACTCTACTATCACTCTGTCAACTTCAGCTTTCAAAGTTTTTTATGCAACACCAGGTCAAAAACTTCATAAGCTTTTCACCTCTAAAAGCCCAAATATTAGTTCTCAGTAAAGTGAGTATTGAGAAAGTATCTTCATTTTACAGGAGGGAACATTTATTAATCACTAAGATAATACAGAGAATCAATTCTCCAAAAAGCTGTTGACAGTAATGTTTCAAGTATAGCAGAAAATCACAACTTCCAGGACTATGCTCAGACCACCAAACATCTTTTCATGAAAAGTAAAAAAAAATGAATTAATGTAATCTAATTCAGTAGCATGTCATTAATAACAACTAGTCTGTGATTTGGCACTGATGTGACTCTTTTGCAGCTGTTGCTCTTACCAGGCAAATGATGCAAAACTACTTAGAAAAATGTTCCATGAGAAACATGCCCTGTAAATAAGTATTGCTCCTTCAAGCAATGCAGCAAATTAATGCTCAGAACACTATGATGCCACCATCACTAAAGAATTTTTCCTCTGAAATTTATTTTAATGTGCGTAGTAGAAGGTTAGCTAAAGAAAAACACCTCCTTAAAATATAAAGCAATTATTAGGACAATAGCACAGATTTGTAGATTTTTTTTTTTTTTTTTTAAATAAAACACTTTTTTTTATTAAAGCTTTATTATTGTGTAAGTGTAAAAGCCCTGGAAAACCCTGGTGAGCTGAATACAGGAAATGTCTAATCATTTTTCAATATAAAATATTCTTAAACTGATTATTATGCTAAATCACAGTGGGTGGCTGAACATTTAACAATGTTGAGTCATTTGGATGCAAGTTTGTGAAATTACCTTTGAACTTTTCATAATCACACAAACAGGGAAGAAAAATACTGTAGACACAGGTCATCCGATTAGCATTGACTGTTTTCTTCAGAAAAGATTTGTCTGGTTTCAGCACCATATTACAACTATAGTTCCTTCAGACTGACTGTGCCACTGACTTGGAGCCACATTGGGAAACTGATCTGCCTTTAAATAATCCATTGCACTGACTCCACAAAGTAGTAGGAGGCAGCGTTTTTATCCTGAACTTACTCAGGATAAAATACCCCAATCATCCTACAGGATCCTTAAACTGGACTACCCATTCTGCCTGAGCTATCATGGACGTGGAGTGCTGATATTGATTTATAAACAGCTATGAGATCCAGCCATATGTACCAACCATATCTAATTCTAACAATAACCTAACATTTCAACTAATAATAGTCTAATTTCAAAAAATATGGAATTAAGTTTGGAAGTTACAATTCATTTTTATGACTGTCATCCATAACCTAACTTCAGAAAGTTCAGCTTTTTTTTTTTTTTTTTTTTTTTACTTGATAAAAGCCAACAAAGTAACCATAGATTTATTTACACACATCCCCTTGCATGCAACAATTAAACTAAAACATGGTTTGGGACCTTTGAATGAGAAAGCAGAACCATGGTGGAAGTTTACAGATACAGAGTGGGGTTTAATTTCCTCATTTTCCCCTGTATGCAGAAGAGAGTGCAATACACAGATGCAAAACGTGCACGAAAAAGCAGATTTAAGCTGGCAGAGTAGTACTATGCAGCCAAACAAAAAATCTCGTCATTATTACCATGTGAGGCTCTGAACATCTGTACAGCACAATATGATGCTCCTTAGTATCAGACAGTAGGAATATAGATACAATACGGCTTGATAATCCACAGGGGCTAAGTAATTTGAAAGGTTTTCCCATTCCTTGGGGCAATAAGTGTAAAGTGGTGCTTCAGTACAGTTCAAAAACCACTGTTAGCATAAATAAAGCATTGGCACATTGAGGTGAAGGCAGATGGAAAATTCCATCATGTTTGAAGGGAGGTGGGACAAAACAAAGAAAACTGCTTCTATCTTAAAGCTGGAAAAGTTTAACAGCTAGACCAGAAAAAAACCCACTGCTTAAATAAGAAAACTAGTTTTTATTTGCTCATTTGGAGCTCTCTTAGGCCAGCCATCTTGTAAAGAGCTGCCTTTCTTCTATAGATGTGTTGGAACACTGCCACAGAATTAGGAGGCTTAGATTTGTTGGGTCAGTTGTCTCCTGTTGTTTCTTCCATCATTCAAGGATGTCACACAGTACTTGGCGCTCAGGTTCTTTATAATCAAACTTCCTCTCAACAAGGCCCCAAAATTTGGAAGGGACAAAGGAAAGAAAGTCTCTATATGAAGGAAATAACATTTCTAAAAGGGATGATAAAGCCAAACTACTTTCAGCATCAAGCATTAGGAATGCCAAAGCATTTGGGACCAAACCTCAATTACAAGGTTTCATATAAATCTGAATCACAGGAAAAGCTTTCATCAGAATCTAAGTGACACCTACATCCTGGGAGATATATCCCTCAGAAAAGGTCTCCAAAGTGTAACTGGAGTGAGATCAAAGAGAGAAACTCTTTTCCATAAAACTGGAAGAGTTACTTGCAGCAGAGGAGTCAAGGGTAAACATTAAATGAACTTTGCTTCTTATCTGAGTAATATAGCTTTTAGCCATGTTCACTGCCAGGCCTGCAACACCAAACAGACAAGTTTAAGGGTAAATAAAAGTGAGTAAATGGCCACTTCCTAACCTCACCAAGTCTGTAGGAACAGTCTAGTATGTCACATTTCAAAGTCTTTCCAAATAAATACAAAATGGTTGAGCACCATGTGCTGACTGTACTGAAATCCAGAATAAAGCATTAATAACTGTACTTCTTAGCTGTTGTCAAAAGAGTCAGGAAATTTTCTATAAGTAAACAGCTTTAAAAAGTGATTAATATGAAGCTGATCCAGGAATAAACACATCCCTTTGTCTTCCTCATCATAATTCTGGGGTGAAAAGTCCAAAAATTGCTAAGTCAAAACTTTGCCCATATTGAGTTTTCAGGAACTCATTTGCCTCACGTCTATCAGATTTGATATTGATTTAGTAGAATAACTGGTATTTCATTCAAAAAAGAGGCATAACCAGTCCCTTTACAACTCTGAAACAATAAAGAATATCAAAGGGGAAAACCTCTACTTTGCTTCTTGTCTGTGAAAATAAGTTGGGATTGAACACCTACTGAATACTAACTTGCTCCAGGGAAGAAATCCAAAACAAATAAATACAGGTGGAACATTATCCACAGCATAAGAATTTCAAGTAATTCATAAATCTGGGGATCAGCCCAGGTATTAATTGCAAATAGCACAAATCAAGAGAAGAAACATTATGAAACATGCAAATATGTGAGTAGCAAATGTGTAATGAAGAACAGCCTTCAGAGTAGCTTACTGTGTCTCAGTGAAGCTAGAGGCTGATAGAAACAAGTCCGCATTTGAGAAATGGACAACTTTTCACTTTAAAAAAAAAACCCCAAGATCCTCCACTGAGATGAGAAAACAGTTTTCTTCCCCTTACTATGCGTTGAATGATGTCTCTGAAGTGTAGTGCTTGGAGTTCAGTGAGCTGCAGTTTCTCTCCCCAAACACTGACACTGTGCAAATTTCTTTTAAAAACTCTCTCAAAAGTTTCTTTGGAAAAACAGAAAATAGCAGACACTTGTACTTTGAAATACATATTTTTATCCTTGGTGGAAGACCAGTAGGTTGACAAGCAAGACCTTGTTTTCACTATGCACACTTCCTTATTTTGCTTTTTGCTTGTTTAAAATGGTACCTCCAAAAGGACAAAGAGTATGTCTCAAATACAGATTAGGCATATTACAGTTGAATCAAAGTTAGCTCTTCTTCGCAGTGACTTTAGAGTTTAGCCCAAAATACGCTCCAGTGCTATTTGATTTTTATAATATCCTTACCAGGATTTCTGAATTTAAGTCAAGTTCATCAAAAAGTGGGAAAACTTTCCATTATTTTTACGAGACCTCACAACTCAAAAGACATCAAAAGAAGCCGCGCTGTACACATCAAAAATTGGGAAGGGGGTTCTTATGTTCAGGTGATAGAGTCAAGCATTTAACTGTGTTTGGAAATAAACTGATAGTGGAGCATCACATCATTCAAGTACTAAACGATAATGCAAAAAGAAAGTGTTTACAAGTGAGTCCTCCAATTTTAAATCAGTAGTACAATACATACTAACCTGGCAATGAACTCTGGTATTTATGGGTAATTGCTTTGTGAAAAAATCAAAGCATATTTGCATCGATCGTGGGTGCCGTATGGGGAGCACAATTCATTTCAAGAGATAACAGCAGCAAGTAGCTGGAAAGAAGAATTTTAGTCTGCTCCAGTGGAAAAAGAACAAATAACTATAAGTAGTGGAGTAATGCAGGAAGCGATTTGCAAATGCCTTTATGATAAAGTATTGCAAATTAATTCTTTCTATACTTACATTTGTAATGTCTGTTTAAAAATTTTCTAATAGATATTGGTTTGTCTGAAAACATTTATGAACCCTGAAGCTGCAAGAATGTTATTTCATTTGAAATACGTTTTAAAAATGTGCTTTTCAACTTTCACTTTTCTTTAAAGACTCAGCAAGCCAAAGTGTAAAACAAAGACCTTTTGAACTCAATTAAAAAAAAAAACACACAGAAAAGCCTGACACCATAAATGGGTAGTTTGGCCAAAATTCATAGTCTGGAATTTATCCGTAGATGTTGTCAATTAATTAGAAATATCAATTAATACTTCCAGATTTCCCCCTCGTTATGAATGAGAACATGGAAGACTTGCAAGATAAATGACTAAATTCATAATTATTTTATTATGCAACATGATCTTTACTCATCTTGCTCTAACATAGGTAAAATCCTTAAAGTCCTTACAGAGGATACATTGCTTTAATGCTCTCACTGTTTGAAGAGACACACCTTTGGGCAGCAGGAACAAAGCAAAGGAGACAATTTATGGAATTAGAGCAGCTTGACCTGAAATGACCATGGACACATTGCTCCCACAAATTGGAAACATAATTCTAAAGCCAGGTAGTAAGGCTCCCAGAGCTCTTTTCCCTCCTGCATAAACCAGCATTAAAATCTCTGTCAAATCCCTTATGCAGAGGGGTTCAGACCACCAGACATCAGAAGCTCTGCTAGTAAGAAAACTGGAGATTTGGGTGTCCTGGATAGAAAAAGTTTGCAAACCTCAACCGAATAACTCAAGTACATACAGTCCAAGTGAAATGTGTTCAAGCTTCTGCTTTATATCCAAATCACTGGCCTGAAATCCAGGAGGATTTCAGCAGTGCACAGACTTCCTCATGTTGGTAAAAAAAAAAAAAAAAAAAAAATTGACCTTGTGCCTATGCATTAAGGCTATGCTGTGTGGTTTAAAACTAGCACATCTTAACTTGGGTAATCTTGACTTGGCAATCTCAGCATCCTCTAACACTCTCATTAGCCTGAAGAGTCACTTCAAACTCTGCATGCTAAAGACAGATGAATCTGTGTGGTGTCTTGGGGGTTGCACTAGATGACCTTTAAAGGTCCCTTCCAACCCAAACTATTCTATGATTCTATGATTCAAGAGTTTCTTTTTAAAATTACTAGAACAGCACATGCAAGTCTTGGAATGCTAGACAAGAATAGGAAATTGAGTACTCAGTAAAAAGTACTATAGCATTCTGTAGCTGCTAGCGTTCATGCTAAGTTAGTGCTGAAAAACATTCAGCTTTCTGAAGTAGAAAGTAACAGACTGCCCAGAGAAAAATAATAGATCTTTTAGGTATTTTATTTGCAAATGCTGATAAGTGACTGATTAATCTAATATTAGGAAACAACATTTTCCTCTGTTTCATGTTCCATATTTTGCTATTTGCTTTTACTCTACAAAAGGATTGCACATTATTATTTTTTTTCCCCTCTATCCTGAAGCCTACTGATGATGGTACAACAAAGTACTTCTGCAGACACTAGGTAGAATACTTCACCAAGTCAGTTTTCTACTGTCACAGCTGATGGGAGAGGTTTTATAGTTATATTAACTAAAATACTCTTTCAGAGGCCTTTGCCATTTGCAGACATTGACCCACCCATTAAGGATACTCAAAGCATGACTACTGACTTGCCAGTTGCATACCAGTCAAGAAACAGCAGCATATCTTTTATTCCAATGCAATTACCATAAAAGTGGGTTGTTTTTTTTTTCCCTAACAGTCTGAATGGTTTTGATTAAATGCTATTTACTAACTAAGCACTTTTTCACTGGATTGTGGCAGGTTTTCACTGCTGCTACATCTGTGGAATGTTTTCAAGTTATTCTCTTAAGTAAACATAAGACTATAAAATGTAAATATAAACATAACAGTTCTATAACAGTAAAAGCATAATTTGAATAAATAGGGAAGCTAATGAAACACCATTACATGTAAAAGACTATCATCTCCCTCTATGCACTAAGCAGTGAACTTGCAACTGCAAATTCAGATGTAAAAGAATTCATTTGGCTCAATTCTTTTGGTTTTTATGAGAGTCACAAAAAATTTGTTCCCATACTTTAGCCATTAAAGCTACCTTGCAATTTTCTTATTGTTATTACCTCTTCAGCCTTGACTTACCAATTGAGAGCCAATATAGAAAGTGAACCATTTACCTGTAAACTAACAATCAGGACAGTGGAAACAAGCAATCACTAATCGGAACTGCAAAATTAGTACAAAGGTAGCAAAATATTTTTTAAGGTGAACAGTTAATAGGTTCTTCAGTATTGTCAAACATTATCTGTCATTGATGGGACGTTTTTTTCAAGAATGTAAAAACAATGAAGTAGCAATGTCTGACAAAAAAAATAAAGCCACATATACATACTTTTTTTAATAAGCCATCATTTAGATCTCATCAATGAGGCGATCAATGCTCACTCTGATTTGAGTGCAACAGTTCCGTTTGCCTATCCTTTAACATATAAAGACCATAAAGTTTGAGTCAAGATTACTTTTGAACCTTCCTCCCTTAAATAAAAATTCAGTGTTCTCTACTTTAGCTCTAGTTGTCTCGTTACAAGCAGAGCTGAAAAGTGACATCTACAAACCCATACAGCATTATAAATTATACCTCTAATAATTCCGGTATTCTTCAGGCCTAAGATCAGTCTGGTCTAGGGTTTTGATACTTCTCTGTTTATGTTTTCCTAGATAGAAAACATTAATCCACACAGTGTAGTAAAAACGCATTGGAATATTCTCCTTACAGGAAATGATAAATATGTGAAGAGAGCATCAGAAGAACAAGACACCTCACTTTGTTACAAAACTTTCAGGATTCTGTGTTATCATGTTCTGATTGTGCTTAGAAGGCAAAGTGGTAGAAATCTACTCTTACGGGGACATTGGGAACTGTTTGGGCGGGGGTGGGGGGTGGGGGTGGGGAACCCAAACAGAAAACACTGCTACTTCCAGTTAGACAAAGCAATTTAAATCTGTAGAAATAATTAGACATGAAGTACTAAATATAACTATTTCTGCTATTGTTTTCATAGCTTTTATCACAGTGAAAAATTTGAAGAGAGGTAAGTGTACTCAAACAGGTTTTTTAAGTGTAACTGTGATTGTCAATTAAAGAAGAGAGAATATTGTCAACAAAAGACAACTAAATCTTTTCAATTACTCTTTGCATATGTTTACCTAGAGTGCTGAAGAATCTGAGACTAGATTTTCCTCATTTGGGTGCTTTACTGTTAAACCAAAATGTAAATTCTAACATGTACTTACCATTTCTTTTGTTGCTCTTTCTCTCACTTTCATTTCAAGACAGAACCATTCTCTACTAATCCCTTAGCTTCCTTTTTTACTGTTTTAGATAATTCCACTCTCCCTTTAAGTGCAGGCATACATACACACATAAGAAAACCTCAGGAAAGGAAAATGTATTGTGCTGCCTGAAGTCATCTATCACATAACAACCATAAAATGTATTGCTCTAAAAGGTAATAAATGAACCTTTGCTTTAGAAAGCAGCAGCAAAGAAAAACCAGGAGCTATAAACAGTGGAATCTTTGCTACCTCATTCTCTTTGCAGCCTTGATACATTAAGACAAATTTAAAGATACTTCTTTATTACTGACTTCTCAAACATGAAATGCTTGTGTGTAAAACAGGGAAAGGGCCTTAACTTTCTGAAAAGTAGAACAACAAATCAAAACCAAGAATGACCATCTTCTCTCTGCACCGAGACACTAAAATCTTTCCAAAACAAGAGAGCCTGGGCCTCTGCTATCACAGAAGTTAAAATGCTCATACATGGTGCTGCAATGAAAATCTGAGTTCCCCAACTCAGACACCAGGATTTCAGGTTGCAGACCCAGAATTTGCAATTGCACTGAGGTTCTTGCACCCAACTGCAATCCCCTGGGTTCTCACAGGTACCCAAGAGCCATAAGACAGCCTATTAACAGATCAGGACTACCTTTTACCACTAATCTAAGAGGAGTGGCTGCTTCAGGGACAGGCAGATTTTTGGAGGCAGCAACCTATTCAGCCAGTGCAACTGCAGGATGTCTGGCCTTAGGAACTGATCCTATAGCTCCTTAAGAAGCAGGTCAGGAATAGGCTGACTTTTAGACAGATTAATGAAAAAGTACAATTTCTTCATCAAGCTGGGCAGAAATTCAAAACTTTCTCTCTTCTTTCTGGCTATTTTGTTAGGAAGAAAGGTTTGCCTGCCTCCACCTCAGTTATGACAGGAGGTTTCCATTTCAAATAGTCACTGACTTCAACGCATGTGTGTGATAGTTTTACTATCAAGTAAAACTATTCCTACCTGCTCTAAGAATTGTTAGGAATTGTCTCTTACTCTGAAAGTGCAAGTTACCGTGAAGTCAGTTAAGTAACCTTTCTCAAATCTGTACTATGAACTAAAATCAAATGAAAGCACAGTTTACTGAAAGTATAATAAAGAATGAGCAGCGAATGTCTTAGTCTACTGATGGGTAGCGTAACACCATAGTCACAAATCATCAGCCACATCGTACAATGAAAAGCACAAAATAAGGAATAACCTACACACCAATAATTTACTCAATTAACTTAGACTACGAAGAGAAACTTGCATTATCGTTTGGCCTTAATATTTATCTCCCATTGTTTTAGAATTAAGAAAAGTCAGTTTCAATGCACTAAACCATAGTACTTCTTGAGAATTCACCTATCATTGTGTGGTTTTGCTTAGTGGTCCTACAGTTCCTCAAGAGAAACTTAATTAAACAATAGTGATAAACTGGCAGAGTTTTACAAGCTAACGAATGACTGCCTTTCTGATGATTAAATGCAGGTGCCATTAGTTCTAAGAAGCATAATAATCAGAAAAAAAATGTTTATTTTTTCATAAACTTCTGCCAATTCTTCATGAACACCACACCAGTACAGGGGATGCTTACATTCACTTTAAGATTTCTGGGCACCTTTTGTGACAGCATGCTTTCCTGAAGAGGTATATCAGAAATCAAGAAATTGTGTAGTCTCCAAGTCTCACCTGGGGCAGTTAGAGGCATTTCCCAGGTTGGTACTGATGTACAGTTTAGATTCTACAGAAAACAAACATATATTCTTAGCTTGGAAGACCCATCCTAGTAAGTCAGACTGTTCAGACATGTTTGCAAAAACCAGAAGTACAGAGTCACAACTTAGCTTTTTAGAGATGATCATAAGAATGCAAGGATATAATCTCTTTAAAAAGATTCATAGAGACTGACTGCAAAGAATAAAAGTGGGCCATTATGTATTGTTTACAAAGAGAATCTCTTTCAACTCTTGAGTAAAAGGAATAGATCTCTTTTTGAAAAGTTCTGAATATTGGTTCAGAGGAAACAAACTGTAGCCAGTGCAGTATGGCTCTTGGACGGACTTCCCATTGGTTGGAAAGCAAGGAGATCTGTAAGACTGGTAGCTATATTTTTTCATATAAATACAATTACTGTAACAGTTGTTTCTCCTCTTTTTTATGCTTAGGTGACAAAAGTGGAGTATTTAGGGGTTTTTTTCCTAACTTAATACCACTATTTCTACCCATTACATCTTCTTTTGTTGTGAGATTTCTATCCTCTGGGGCGGGCGGGAATTATAACTCTCTTGGTCCAGTACTAAAGCACTTTATGTAAATTGAATACAAGACAGCTTTTGTATTAGGTATAGCACTTTCTACAAAATTAGAGCAATCATGAGGCAAGCCTTTTATAACTCACTTGACTTCATTTCCCTAGGTCTCTCAGGGATATTATTATTTTTATTTGTTTTTTAATCTCCTGAACGTTATGATCATTGAGGCAACTGCTCTCTAAAACTCCTAGTAACCAGCGCTTTTGGAGAAAGGTCTCGTGAACATTGCAAATTATGCTAAATCAAGGGATAGTTTATTTCCTCCTATTCCAAACCTCCCTAAGAAACGTAACTGTATCTGCATTTCCAATACCTGCTCCTTTGCATTTTAAAGCCTAACGGGACTTAAGCTGGCAGTGGAAATGTGATTTTTCTAACTGAATCAGATCTGTCTTAAGAAAATTTCAATTTTCCCAGGAGACATCATCTAAGCTTCACCTGGAAAATGTTGTGCTTTACTCACACGGACTTCCCATTCTTTCCCCTGCCCCAATCAGAAGCAGTTCCTGACCTGAATCCTAGCAGACCAACCACCATTTACTGCCACTTCATCATTCCCTGATGATGTAATTTTTTCAGAGAAGTATAAGGAACTAAACGTAAGAACTGAAGAATAAACAGCTCACGATAGCTTAAACAGACTCAAATGACAGTTCTGAATATATGACCACCCTTTGACTCAAAAATAAATCATCAGTTAACTTTGATACTGGCTATTTGAAAACAAAAAGAATGGAAAAAAATTCTTGCGGTTTTTTTTTACTCGGTGATGATTTTGTTCAAAGAGGTTCACTGAACTGTGCTTTTCTCCTCAAAGTCTTGAACTGGAGATTGTTCTTTTTGTGCAGCCATATTTAAGCTGAATCAACAGTCAATGATAAAATTGTATACACCAGTTCATATTTCCCCATCACTTCCATTAGCAGACTGTGCTTTTCCAGTCAGAAGCAATTCTACTTCAGTGTGACCTCATTTCAGCTGAAAACTAGGGAAATATATATATATTTTTTTTTTTTATCCAAAGTACACATTAGAAACTTAAAGAATTGGAAATTCAACTGATGAATACAGTAGCTACTAACTTCAAGGTACAGACTGGTGGCATTTTCACCCAGTCTCCCCTGTCTTTTTATTATATGCAAAATAATATGCAAAACAAAGAGCTCCATAGAAAAGAAGATATGTGAAATAAAAAGGATTTTTTTACTAGCATTTTCTATGCTATATTTAGCTTCATCAAATCTGAGGAAGCCTAATGTGAAGAAGTCATCTTGATGAAACAGTATCAATGCACATTCTTCACTCGATCTATAACCAAACTCAGATTTAAAGTAAACCTGAAAGTGTTACAGCCATTTTGGTGCCTAACATGCTTGGCCACATAAGAGCTATTCCCTTGCTGGTGTGATTATCACTGCATTAATGGCAAGAATTACAGCAAGTACAGACAGAGAAGCTTTGTCAGTCATACATGAAAAGGGCACAGGGGAGTTCTGAGTTCACTTAGCTTGGCTTTCCTTCACAATGCTTAATATCTTATTGCTGCATACACTTAATTCACTCCAGACATGCTAAATGTTCACTGGCAACAATTATGACAAACCTGGCAATCTATGTTTAAAAGTTTAACCTGATGACACAGCAAGATATGAGCTCATCCTTTTTATTAGGTCAAGAACAAGATATTTTCAGAGACTTTAATAATCAAAATATATGGTTTAGTATTAGTTTTAGGTTCAATGATTTTAAAATATTAAGTACTAAAGTACATGGTATTAAACACCATGATAAAATGTTCAGACTTGAGGTTTAGAAGTGAGAAAGGCTCCAAAATGGTGATAAAAGACTAAAGACAGAAAAAGCAATGGCTTTCTAACACTGATGTCAGATGGATTTGCTAAGTGTTCTTCATCTCTCATTGCTAGTTGTTCCAGCCACCCTTTGCATCTTTTCACTCTAGCCTTACTCTTGTTGTCCTGCATGCCTTGCTTTATCCTTTCAACCTTATTCTGTTTAGCAATGTCACTTGAGCTCTTCCTGCTTGACTTTTTTTTTTTTTTAAATACCTTTTCCCTTGCATACATCCAAGATGCAAATTTCACCCAAAAATAGCACAAACACCTGAGGAGCCTGTATGAGAGCATAAGAGACTCTGGTTTTTAGCCCTGGTCAAAGCCCCCCCCCAAATTTCCATTGTGAAACCAATTTTCATCCCTATTCTTCTCCAAATTTGCTACTTAGAGTTTCCCATAAAAGCTAACATGTTAGGCATTTTGAGTCAAGAGAAACATTTGATTGCCATATTATATTTTAAAATACATAGTATAAAAATTAACACACTTGGAAAAACCCTAGAAGTTCTCATTCAGAAATGTTTTGACATTTATTGAAATGACTCATTTTGACTTCTCTTTCACAACTGCATTTTACTGAAGTTGGTATGGACTTGTGGAAAGTTTCCATTTTGGCAAAACTACTTCCTTCTGAGGAAATGTTCTGTTGGAAAGGTTTCAAGTAGCGATAATTGCACTGTACATGCCACTTTTCCTCTGCTCCTCAAGCTACCTATTTGGAAACTGAATAGCCCCAAACCTCACTGAGGGTCCTAAATACCATGCTGATAAATAAATGACCATTTTATAACAATACAAGATTAAATGCCAATGAGATGGGTATGAAACCAGTTCAAGAGTGATGCTTTTACAGGAACGTGTATTAAAAGAGCCTACACAAAACCAGACTATGGTGGTAGAAAAACAGGCATTGTGCAAATCTAGAGTCCTAAGTTCTTTCCCCAAAGTAACATCTGAAATAAAACTGCATGAAGGAACACATACATCCATACTTTCGCTGAAACACAGGATTCCCAATTTCATCCTTGTATTTCAAATGAAAGCAATTAAAGTTCGAACTGCTTATTCAAGCTTAAATATGAGTGTTTGAAGCATTTAAAATTTTTAAAAAAAGTACTTAACTAGAATTATTAGTTTTAAAAACTGCTAAGCAAGTTCTGAGTTCCCATGGCTCTATAAGAATAGCTTATAGACAATATGCTGTCTTCATTATATGCTGTTGATAAATACCATAGATAAAATTAGGAAGGGAGCTAGCCTTTGCTTTAAAATAATAATCATAGAACTACAATATAAATAAACAAAAAGCCAGAGGTAATAGGTTGTTTGCTCTATTGTCTATTCTGAAAACAACAATTTTCCATTTTTAAATCAACAGTACCTCTTAATCTAATAGAAAAATGCCTCTGGATAAATGCATTTATCACATCACAACAAATATCACAGTCTGCAACGTACTGTAGTCTCTCTGAACTCTCAACTGCAAACATGTAGTAAATAGAAAACATTTTTACAGGAACTAATGCCTGTCATAGCAAGAAGGATTTTACACTAGATTTATATTTTTCAGAAAGTTCCTTTAATGCAATTGTGTAGAGAAGCTTCTTATTTTATATTGTTATTAAGATGCACTTAACTGGATGAGTCATGTCTTCCCTCAGACACGACATTAACAGCCTCAAAATTCTTCTCTTACTACAGAAACCAGCTTTGTAAGGCTGTTGCATGCTGCCCTCTCCCATTCTTCCAAAAGCCTAGAGAGAGCAAAAACCCCAAATCATAGTGCAACAGAAGAAGTGTTAGTCAAAATAAGAGTTACAGCAGATACTTTTACAGCCCTCTTACTTCTTGGCTACAGTCAATGGTCTGAAGTCAATGTCTTGATTATCAAAGACTTCTGACCTACACAGGGATTAGTGTGATGAGTCAGCTTGTGCTACTACAACAGATGGGATGTTGCTCTGTACCAGGCCTTCTTTAGGACTTTGGCATCACTAATCATTATATGCCATTTACAAAAGCAACAGAAAAAATGCACTAGGAACTTAAGTCCAGAATATCGCTTCGGTTTTGCTTCAAGTATTTTTCAGTGTCCCACAGTTTCTTCACTCCTGTTTTGTATTTCCAGCTGCAACTCTAAAATAAATTAATTTTAGGATATCATCATAGTACCACATATTTACAGTTGTCTTTCATAGCATTTGGATTTCCTCTCATCTGGTGCAGACTGCAGAAGGTACTAACCTCTTATACTTACCTATGTATACCTAATACGTAGTCTGGACGTGATCTGAAAAGATTGATGGTGATTTCAGATTAATTCACGCATGACTTTCATCTCTGAAACAGCCCTTGGCCTCTTTTCTCTTTGCTCTCTTTGGACAAGGATGAAGTCAGAATCTCCTGTTTCTTCTTTGATTGGTTTTGAACTGGAACAATTTTAAGCTTTGACAAGAAAGGGGGGAAAAAAAAGGATGTCCTTTAAAGTAATAATTCTGTACTTCATAAGGATCAAACTCTTGAGATTCCTGCCTGAAAAAGGGAGGAACACCACAGGAAAGAATTGAGGTAATGAACATTTCTGTCACTCACCTTAAACTCATTTTTCTTCTACATTTTATTAGATGCTGCCTTGTTCTCCTCCTTAAACACAAATGACAGATTATATTAGATGCATAAATTATATGGATTATATTTCTGTCACCAGTAAATTAGCTGTTAAATTTAGTTTGCATGATGCTATTGACAGGGCCCTGATTTAAGAACCTTTTTTCTTCTTAGTAATTTTTTCCACCTTTTCTTCTTTCCTCTTTTGTCAAAAATCTCCATCGCATTTTGGAAGAACCCAGTAAAAGTTGTAAATATATGTCACAGACTTAGGACAGAGAGGCTATGTTTCTCTTAAAAAGGTGGGGAAAAAAAGGCTTGTAAATGGGTACATAAATTAAGTAAATATTACATAAGCATACTGGTCAATAAATGCAGCTCTCCATTCAGTTAAATGTTTTAGGAGACTTATTTTCTTACTTTTTGTCCTGAATTTTTCTAAGCCTAACAAGTGTTTCTGTTCCAAGTAGGAATCAGACAACTGATATATTTAAAAAATTGTTGAGATTTAAGCTTTATTGTTGGCTCCTTAATTTGATTTTGTTTCCAGATGTCAGGAAACTATGAAACCATTTCTACAGATCATGGGCAGCTGAAAAGTTACAGCACGGTTCATTCAAGATCTGTAGTTGCAAAGTTCTGCCACATTAAGTGCAAGCAAGTCTCAGCAGGATGCGTTAGCTTCAGCACAAGGTGTGATCCAGATTGATTTTTACTGGGGCTTGAACTTTCAAAGTTCAACAAATATGTACTCATTATCACCCATGGTTAAATGTCACAAATGCAATGAATATTTTTTTAGGAGACTTGGTGATTTGTATAACACTTCTCAATTTGTTATGGTTCATGAAGTACTTTAAGAAGAACACAGCCAGAACATCCCACCCAGAATTACAGAAACACTGTTCTGTCATCATCCCCACCCAACTGGACAGCACAGCTATGCCTCAAGCTGCCATTTTAATAAGTTATCAGGAAGAAGACAAGCTCTCATCTGAAGGGACATGCAATGCCAGATGTCTGGTAATGAGCAGTTCGCTCAAGTCCAGCAACCTGCAATAACACATGGTTCAAAAACTTACAGATTCAGCTCACACTACATTCTGGTATTTTCATGCCAAATCCTCAAATCACCTCCCCTTTAATTAGATTGTTGTTGTGGAATTCCCAGGAAGTTATTGGCATCATCAAGCTTTTCTGATCCTATTATATTTGTGAACTAATAGAGTGTCTATACACACAAAATTATAACCAAAAAGATCAGTCTGAAGATTAACAGTTTCTCCTGGGGTTCACTTTATCAAAAGTCTTAAGTATTTGATCACAGTAAATTCAAGCAATTGAGAAACAGACATTCCACGCAGCTCTTTCTTTACTTGCACAGAAATATTTGTTCTTTCAGGACTGGTTCCTGAATTACTGCATAACCTTAAGACAACTGTGGTCTACAGGTTCCATGAATAAATAGATGTTTTAATGTCTCATTGAACTCTGGCTCCAACATGCAATAATAATCTCAATCTAGTTCATAAGAGGGCTACTACTAGAAACTGCCGCATATTGTCAAAAAGTTCACAGTGCTGGTGTTTCTGAACAACAAAGAGTTACCAACTGGTCATTTCATTTCTGGGTGATATTTAGAACTATTTATGTTGCCTCTGGTTTACCTAAGAAGGGAAATTCTGTGGCATGGCACAGCAGGAAAACAACCAAGGACTTCCCTTCGTAACACAACATACCAAAACTTGAACTTTACTTTCGGAATCATAATGAAGGATCTGTGCTCCAGGGCTCTTCTTGCAAGAAAGGGCAAAAATGCATTATGAAGCAGTTAACTAGAATAAACACTGGAGGTTGAAATGGAGTCTGTTTTTAAAAGCTTTTAAATGGACATATCAAGAAATCTGTTCTAAAGGTTTGCTCAAGAAGTATTTATTACAAAAGGTTCAAAGGTTGGAACCTCAATGTGTTTTTAGCATGAAATAAGTGCAATAAAATTTTAAAACAAAATAGTCCAAGTACTGTTGTTTTGTCAATGCTTCCACAGATATAAGTATTCTATAGACTACATGATATTTGGCATGCTCAACTGTATAACAGTCATCTCAACACTCTTTTAGCTTTTATGTTTCTTTTTTTATCAGGAGTTCTGCTTGAACTCTGAACCAGCCGATAGATTGTTTTGCGCCTGCACAGAAAAACAGGGGTAAAATAGGGCTAACAAGTGCTAATTAAGACTTTCCCCTCATTTAGCTTCCTGATCCTTTAACATGCTTTACAGTATAAATAGAAACCAACACACTGTAGTAACCACCCAAAGAATCACTGGCATTTAACCCCTGCAACACAACAACAACAATCATCTTACTAGTGGTATGTACCACTTTCAGGGTTTTGGATTTTTTTTAGGGCTAGTCAGATTTTGTTTAGAAGCAGTTCATTAGCAGAATCAAATTATATTTGTCAGAGAGCTAACTAAAATTATCAAAACAGATGTATAGACAGACATTTCTTAAAACCCTCAAATTTCCACATTAACTTTAATCTTCTTACAGTAGCAATTTATATGAAGGTTAAAAATAAAGCATACATAAATATGTCTTTTGAGTCAGACTCAAGCTTTTGCATTCCCCGTTTATGCGAACATGAATTCCAAGGGACCCCACCTATCAGGGGTATAAGGAAGGAAGCTTTAAAGAACTTGGCCCCAACAGGTAATCTTAAATACCATAAATTAAAGAGGAAAGCCAAAAGAGAAGAAAAGATAAATTTCATTTCTTGTATGCCTACGTGGTTTACTGTTACTGTGGACTGAAGCAAGCTTACAAGAAAGTGTTTAAATTTACTAAAATTCATAAGAGACCAGCCCCCACCCCCCTGTTACAAATTCTCATCTTTTAGGATTTAAAAAGTAAGTTCTAATCCTGGCTCTGCCAATAATCTTCTGGATGACCTTGAGCAAATCACTTCGCTTCTGTTCTTTCAGCCTAGCTGTAAAGCTGGTTTAATTCTTACCCACTCATAGTGGTGTAAAATAAATGATTGTCATGCAGTATTCTGAAGCACTGCAACATGCAAGAGATAAGCAAGACATACGCTAGGCTTTGCATGAACTTTACAAAGATAAGCTTAGAAACAACTATCTATGAAGTTTGAAGGGAAACTATCAATATTCTTATTCAAAAATGTTTTCATTTTACATTCCAAATGAATCCTACCTGAAACTCAGCCCATTTTTATTAAAAGCATTTAAGACAATATGTACAACTTTGATTTGTGTCAATAGGAATAATAAAAAAAACCCTAATTACCTCTTTTTCCCTTTTTTTTTTTTTTTCTTCCTTTCATGACATAAGGCTTTAGACTTAACTAGAAGCATGCATTGCTTCAGCCTTGTTTCAGTAGCATCCAAAAATCTTAACAAAACACTGAAATAGCTCAGTTTTGCAAGACTGGTCATGCAAAATCTGACCACTATCTCATTGCACTTTTAGCATAGCAAGAGGCCAAACAGTGCAGGATGATGGCACAAATGCCTTCTAATCTCAGTCATTTTTCTAGCCAGTAACCAATTAATTTATATTTTGAAATATAGTTACACACTTGTTTTGCAAAATATTCCTATTAAATACAAAGCTATATTACCTGGTGTTCCCAATAAGAATTTTAATTAAACTGTCAGCTTTTTGAAGCCAGTTGTCTAAAGCCTGTTCTTCTTACTGGTCTCTTATTACAGCTGGATTTTGTTTTCATTAGTTTCTTTCTTGTGGTGGCTTTATTCTGTGCTCTCATTACAGTGAAGATTCATAGATCAAAATGACACTTTTGCAGGAAACTCCCAATTCAGCCAACACCATGTTTGCTTATAAAAGATACAAACCTGCTTATCAGGAACTTATTTCCTCTGCATAAATGAACACAGAAGAATCACAACGACCTACAGCAGTGAAATTATTAAGTGTCAATCGTTTGCATGGGCTGAGAAAAAACTGTTCCAAAGGATTACAGGGCCTCATCCTTCAAGTACTTATCCAGGGGAATAAAGTCCATGCCCACATAGATGTTTGCAGGAATACAGCTTTTTACGACTTTAAGGTAATCATATTCTGGCTTAGCTATTTGTTTGTTTCTAATTAAGAAAGCAGTTGACACGTGTACCAGAAAACCAAACCCAAATTTCCTGCATGCATGGATTATATAGTTTGAAACAACGAGTTTATTTTCTCACATCTCAGCATGCAGAACTGCTCACATGCTAGAGATTCCGATTCCAATAATCAAGGAACTGTCATTTCATTAAAAGTCCTCTCTTAGCAAGACTTCATTCTCATTGACTGCATTTTAATATCTATTCTCTTAACACACTGATAGTATATCCATGGCAGGACATGCTTAAGATAGTCGGGGGTACACCTGTGATAGTTTACTGAAGGAGATAAAAAAACATTTGCAAGGTGAAGAACCTCAATAATCAGGCATCATAACAATTGCATCAAAAGGTCTTAAGACTAACACACTCATGTTCCCAGATGAGTTAGCAAGATCTCCTCAGTCCCTAAATTAATATATCATTTATTTAAAAGTTCTTTAATGTGATCTTTTCTGTACAAGTCCTTGGAACTAATTGAACACAAGCTTCACATACTTCTTGAAAGTATTCTAAAATCTCAAGCAACAGTATCTCAAGGGAACAGAGCAAAGCCATCATCAGGATTGCTCTTCTGGCTGGCACTGAGCTGAATTACAAGTTTACTGACCTTAGCAGCACTCACTCACTCCTCCTCTGCCAAGTGTTACTGTCCTCCCACATGCGCTGATAGAAGTGCTTGTGTAATTGCTTTCTACCCTAGTCATGTCAAGTGATCCTGCTTCCCCCCTCCCCTTTTTTTGTAAGAAGGATTTGCTATTAAAAGTGGACAACAGTTAGTTGAAATAGACTTTTTGAAAGCCACAAAATCCTAAAGCATTTTGTGGCTCCTCATTAAATATTCTCATGCCTAAGAAAAAAGGAACTAGAACAATGACAAAAAGAATCAGATTAAAGATTCACTAGGTCTTCTGCTAAACAAGTAATTTTTAGGAGGTGGACATCCAGCAGGAATGAAACTAACAAAGTGAAGCATGGTAGATTGAATGCAAGATAGGTATGAAAAAGCAAAGCTCTTGCATAAGAGCTCCATGAGCTTGTCTATGGGAGTTGGACAAAAATAACTCCACGTTATTGACCATCACGTACAAGCCCTTTACAGACTGCTTTGCTGGCATTCTCTATTCTGTCAAAATATGGTCCTAAATCTAAGGGGAAAGTCTTTGGGTGATATGTTCAATGCAGCCTTTCTTCCCTCTCTAGTTAAATGCAATTGGTCTCAGTATTTCAATTGAAAGATATTCAAGACAGGCACTATCTCCACATACACATATAAAGCAGTAGAATTATATTATTCAAGCTATTCATCCTGCACATGTTGTACAAGCTTTTGCTACCTTCAAACTGTAGAACAGGAAAATAACATATTTCCATCAGATTCTGCTCACCAATTCAGTGGCCTTCCCCATCTGTACATCCATTCTAGAAGAATGTTTCCATTAAATTAAAAGTTTTATAGCGCAGGTATCCATCAGCAAAGACTAGCTTGCCTGCAGCCCATTGCTGGTTTCCTATGAGTGGTAGAGAAAGCTCAAGCTTATAGCAATAAATATGCATTTATTCCCTAGCAAAGCCAAACAGTACTACATTTCAGTCAGTCACTAAGAGGAACAGCACTGAAAGACGTCCGAGTGCATTCTGTCAACCTGAGAAATTATCTAATGCTACATACACCAAAAAATATGGGAAAAATGCAAATTCAATCACAAACAAAAGAGGTCAAAATAAACAAATATAAGGATACCACACCATAGACTCACAGGATACCTACATGAGGTTAAGTATATACTTGTAGTCAGAAACAGACCTACTTTCAGAACTGCTAAGTTTATTTCTGTCCTATCCCAACATACTATTGTTAAAAATCAACTTAACTACACTTATCACGACCTGCTTATTACAAGGCCCTATATTTGATTATATAGTCAGAAAAAGGTTGTTTCTCATCAATTTGTACATATTCTTCAGCAGGTCACATGCACAGAATTAACTTTTCATGACAGAACACTTTTCACGTGGGCATGCCTCAGGGGTGGCAATAACTGGAACAATTAATCCCTGAAAGGGGAAGTGTCAGAGGGATATTTAGTGTGGTATTCGTAATTATCAAGATAAGGTAATTAGTCGTCCCCCCCCCCCGTATTTGCTGTTATTCTATAGAGCATAATAAACAAGAGGTCATTTTAACTGCAAAATGGTTACAAACATGTATGAAGGAGCAACATTGGAGGCTTCATTATTGCAGAACATTGGAACAACAAGGTGGTTTCAAAAGGCATCAAATGACAGGCTGGTAATAAAACATTATTGACTTGCTTCTTCAGAAAGCAAGCTGAACTCTGTTTTAGTAAATTAAATGACTGTGGACACAAGAGTAAGTCCTGTGTTAATTCTTGGCCCCAACCTGATGTTTGGTTCATGTGGGAACAGGAGTCAGACAATATAGTAAAATGCCAATCTGGGGTTTAAGTTTGCATTGTTTTTAGCTATCTATAGCTTAATTGTACTTTCAATTAATTGGCATTTCTAAGGCATTTCTGTTCACTTGGGGTCAATGGCTCGAAAACTGTGAAAGTCACTAGAAATCTATGTATACTGTCAGTACATGTGGCCTCTTGCAAGCTGCTTAAACTAGCTCTTTTGTAAAAGTAGAGCTTATTAATTTTCCATTTAAAGCTTATCTGTAGTAAGCTGCCGAAGACAATGACAGGTTTCTAGTGATCGCTAGTGTCTAGCAATATTTCCACCTGAATTCAGTGTATTTTAAAATAAACATTTTAGGAAGACAGCTTTCATTTAACTTTATGGCACACAGTCATGCATTAATCCCTAAGCAATGTCCTAGAAGATCTCAAAAGTATGAAAAATGTATTTGACATACTGTGTGTCTAACTGCTTTTATGGTGACTCTCCAGTGCAAGCATCGTAAACCACTGAATACCTAACAAATAATTTATAGCCAATAAATGTATGTGTTGACCTGCAGCACAAACTTACTTTTTGTCCAAGTTCGCTTGCCAAAGCACTGAAATAGTGCTAAAAATGGTTAAAAAAAAAAATTAAACACAACTGGCTTTACAAGTACCATACAAGGAAACCTGTATTTTTCAGTTATATGAGCTTACTTTGAAGAAAAGAACATGTTTTTGTTTTATTTTTTTTGTTCTTTAGATGTGTCCTTGTGCTTGACTAAAAGTAGTCCGTGTGTCAGAGAGTTACAACAATACCCTCTTTTTTTTATATTAATATATTTAATGGTGCCTAGCAAATGGTGCAAAAAGAATAAAGAACGGTACACATGTATGAATTGTTCATTTCTGTATGGCATCCAGACCATCTTAACACATTTCAGCCTGGGCCACCTCATATCTCAAGCACAGCTCTCCTTGAGGCCACTTTCCATAGTAACCATCATAAGTGTCAAGGAAAATTACATATCATAGTCCCACACTCTCTAAGTGAAAGAAATACTTCTGTTGTTGTTATCATGATCTGATATATGGCTAGAATGAACATCAACACTAATAAAATATTTAACAGCCTAGATTTAACTTGGCTTGCTATAGGGTGCAATGAAGCTTTTGACTTGATTAAATATTCCACTTCAGTGTGGGATGCAGGTTTAGCATTTTTTAATTCTTCCCCAGAGCACCATGCCAGGTTTTCATATAATTAAGTGGGTACACTCCAGACTGTTTACAACTGGGATCCCTGATGAGACTACTGTCTGAAAACTTTATGTTCTTTTCAAAACTACATACAGGCTGTCAAGTTTCTTGATCATTTCCCTTGTAGTGGCTGTTTCAGAAAAAGTTTTAAGCAATTTATGATTAAGGAAGCCAAATAGATGTGCTGCCCCCCCTTTTTAATTTTTTTATTTATTTTTACTTTCTTATTTTATTCTCTGCTATGGGTTTATGGGTCTTAATTACAGGAAAAATTGAGAAAAAGCTGAAACAGAATTAGCTTAATTTGAGGCATAGAAATGACTCCATTTACAATATATTAATCCGTGGAATAATTAAAAAGCAAAGGAGAAACCTTTAGCTCATTTAAAAAAGAGTGACTGACAAAGCTATAGGAAAAGAATTATATTTGATACATTGAAAACACACTAAATCTGAAATACTGTCACCAAATACCTGCGACTGCAAGGAAATAATCTAATAGCATATGAAACAGTTCTCTCAATTTTTTTTTTCCAGAAATTTAATAAGAAGGAACAGCTCCTTTATTCCTTTATTTACAGGTCTTCATGCTTTACCAGTCTGCTACCCCCTGTCACATCTTGTTAGGATGCAAGTAAAAAAATCAAATGGGAAAGGGGTTTCAAATAAATACTTCATTAAGGAAAGCACAACAGTAGACAAGGTAGGAAGTTTGTATACAAAGCAAGTCCTACAGTTAGAAAAAAAGACATTACTACCTACATTGTCTTTATTCAGTGACACAGATGACCCAACCAGCCAACATTAAGTGAATTTGTCTGCTCCTACACATCTCTTCCTTAGCATCCATGAGAAAATACAATAACCATGGAATAAATTGCACTTCAAGTTGCAGGTGATGAATTCACAGCCAAAGAAAGGAAAACAGAAGAATGTAACAAACACTTCCAATAAGCAGTAACAAAACATCCATGAAAGAATTACAAGACTGAGCCTTCTTTCTTCTTTTGTTTCACACAAATAATTACACACCTTGAATGCCACTTCCAAAGATCTTTAGCAATTCCAGAGGTACACTGCTTCCTAACAAGGATCTTAAATTTCCATGTGCTGATCCTAGCCAGAATATCATGTAGGTAACAGATTCAGCTGATCTTCCTACAACCTATCTGTAGCACAGACATTTGCTTAAGTATTTTGAAGATAAAAAGTACAATTCTAGTAATTATAAAAACGTCATACAATTAATTGTTATTCTGCAACTTAATCTTTAAGTGTTTTCTTGTCCTGAATGAATATTATACAAAGTATTACAGTTCATATTTTTTTAAATTCTTGTACTAATCTTTGTTAATCCATACAAATTCAACTTAAACTGGTGATAAAAGCTTTACTTTGAAGAAAACATCAAATAGTACAGCAATTAGTATGTAAAATAAGATTATTTCATTCGTTCAGCCTCTAGTTCTTATATTATTCATCACTCATAACCAGAGCGTATGAGCACATTGATCCATGCACATCAAAGCTAGGTGACTCCACACAGATGTAAATACTACATATGCAGGAATGAAGATCACTCAGTTATCAATGCAAATACCTAGCACACACCCAAGTCCTTTGAACACACCGTATTACCATGAATTCATGAAGTACACATTCAGCATTACCTCATGATCAGTTACAAGCATGTGAATGTGCACATCTGCATTTAAAATCCTGCACCATAACTGCAGCGTAAAACTCAGAAAAGTCATTAGCGCCAGACTCTAACCATTGTAAAAAGACCAAAACCACTGTACACCCTCAGTACTACACTCAATTACAAGGGCAGAGATATAGCAGCACACCAAGAGACACAAAAATCACAGTTTCTTCCTAAGAGGCGAATTCCCCCCAAATCCTTTCAATTTCTAATTTTGTTATGCTGTAAATTGAGGTTGTGGCCTTGACTTATTTTTTCTATCCTTTGGAGATTTCACCAGCCACCAGTACAGTATTTGCAAAAAGCCATCTGCAGCATCAGACAAGTCTCCCTAAGATTCTTCTCCCTCTTGTATAACTATATTTACTATCACGTTAAATGAAATACACCTCTGCACAGCAGAGGTTTTAATGTTCCAGTTTGTGGGTAATTTCTTTCAGGTCAGTAATCAATAGAAGTTTAAATGAAAACTACGAACGATACTCCAGCTGCATTTAGATCTCTAAGTAATGGCATAACAGCACTTTCATACATGTTAGTATAAAATTCAGAAAATATTCCTCCCCCACTCCCCTTCTAAAACTGGACACAGACATTTAAATTTCAATTTCTGCTCACAAGCCTCAGGACTGTACATTAACTGCATCAGCTGCAGGCAGCGAGGCTTAAAAATTCAGGCCTAGGAATAAGGATTACATCATAGCCAAAAAGTCTGAAGGAGCTCCCTGCATCGAGTATGTATTACATTTGAGCCTTAGCCCTTGCAGTGATAGACACAGAAGTGCCTGGTTTTCACCATTATTTTAATGGCAACACAGTGCTCCTAAATATTGTTCACTGCAAAGCAGAGAGAGCAGGCCTTAAGGTAAAAATTGTTCTGGCAACTATGCAGCAGAAAGGGTACTAGGGACAAGTCACTGACATCTGCCTTTCTGAACTACTGTAGTGAGCTTCTGTGATGGGGAAAAATTGGCTCAAGCCTGGTAATAAAATTATTTGCAACTCTTGGAAGTAAGCACACTGAAGCGCTTTTTATCTCCAAGATGCATTTTATCAGTACATAAACTAGAACAAGATCCATTTTTGGCAGGGAAAATAAATCTACTAAGCAAGAAAGATTTAAAGGTTTGGTAACAACTGCTTCAGTGCCCGCTGGGCCCTGGCTGATGGGTCCGTACCTCCAGTACTGCTCGAGTTCAGCAACTTTCACTGGCTTCCTGACACAGCCTCCTCTGCAGCTTAGGGGAAGCTCTTCCCACCATCTGTGAGACCTGACTGTGGCCTATTCATAATAATTGTGAATGTTACATGAAGTATCTACCCTGTGATCTAAAGGCATGAGGGGAATAAACGCTAGCTAGTTTGCTTGGGTTACACTGACAACAGACACGAGGATCTCTCTACAGTCAATGGAGAGAGATGAACACATTTAGTTACCTTCTGGAAGAACCTCTCTCCTCCCATCAACTACGGGAGTAAACCTAGTGACATCAGCAGAAGAACACAAGCTAATCTATACGTATTTCCCACTCACCAGTAATAGCTCCTTTCCAAACATAATTTTAAAAGGCTAGATTAACTGGCTGACAAAGCATTGTTTTGGGGTGTTTTGTTGGGTTTTTTTTGTTTTGTTTTTTTTTAATTCCACAGTCATACCAACCTTAAGAAACTAAACAAATAGTATGTAGTAAATGCACATTAACAATAGAAATGACCAAAATAAGCATCACCTTTTCCTCACTGGCAATTCACACATGCATAACTGTGGGAATAATGTGGAGACACCTCAATGGTAATCGAGCTTTTAGAGGCCTTTAGAGTTGGTGACAGATTAATAGGTTGGTATCATAAGTTTTGACATCCTTGCAATTTTGGTATTCTTAGTTTTATACACAAACTAAACACTGTAAACACTTCAATGCATCAGCTATAGCATTACACATGTGATTAGTCTGCTGGTAGCTTTGCAAAATAAGACCACGTGTGTATTTCCATGTCACAGAGCAAGCCAGTGTGCAACAAGAGAACTGAGTCCAAGCACCACAACTATTCCAACAGATAATTTTCAAAAATAATTTCCTGAAGGAAACTCCAACAACATTAAAAATCAGGTCTTTTGAAGACAATAATATAAAAGCATTATTTTCATTGCCACTAGTATAAAAGCAAAAGATTTTAAAATACTTTGTTTCCTGAATATTAAGTTCCATGCTGGGTAAAGCCATTATTACATCTCTCAATTTCCCAATCCTTGCGTTATTTTATTAAAACTAATGAATGTTTTTAGCATACAAGAGACTAAATAAATTTACATAGGATTATAACAGCCAGCCTACACTTATCCCTATAGACTTAAATACTAACTGTAAAAGAAGTAACATTTACACAGTAAATAATGATGTTGCATCCTGAACTCCTCCTCATCTGAGCTGGTAAATCCTTTAACTCAGCAAATGCCTGAAGCTGAATTGGAGGGGGCTGGAAAAAACAGTCTAATCACAGAGAAAGAGAGAGAGATACTGGTCATCCAGGGCAAGGCCAAGGTCACTCATGGACAACATAACACTTTACACATAATCCAGTTACAAGAAATCAGGCCTCTACTTCAATAAAAAACTTGGATTGTCAGTGCTTCAGGTCGTTTATTCCCTTACGTACTGCAGAGCTCAGACTCATTGGGCTGTATTGAGCTATTCATCTAATCTTTTATGATGAAGAAAAAAAGAGAAAGCAATGAAAACTAGAAAGTTCACATAGTATGCTATACTGTTCACAATCTAAGTTAGAGCACAGGTCAGTTCAGCCCAACATCTATAACCCTGTCATGACAGATGAAAAAAAGAGTTATACGTTCTCCCCTGAAGAATCACAAATATTTCATTAAATTAGTCACAGAAGTTGAATGAGAAAACACATAAATAAAATACAAATTACTTTTCATATTCCCTCCATATTTGAATCATGCAACTTCCCCTTCCTGACGACCTCTGTTCCTCTTCCTCCTTGCTCTGTTCCATTATGTTTAAAAATCTAATAATTTTTACTGCAAGCAGAAAAACAAGCAGATAGCTTCTTACTCTTACATACAGCCTTATTTCTGCAGGCTAGGAGGTAATTTATTTAAGAACTTACTGCTTTGACATCCAAATTCATGCAAGTGTAAAAATCTGGCTCAGCAATCAAGGAGAAAAATTACAAACATCAGTTTAGAAATAACTATTATAAGGAAGAATTTGCTACTATACTGTATGATTTGTGCTATAAGCCTAAAAGTTTCATGCAGAAAAGATTAGCTTCATATGGTGTCCTGTAGGATTCTGTCCATCTTACATTAAAGCCAGCCATAATTAAAAGTATCTGCTTAAATCTTTGGCCTCATTTTCCTCTAATGTGCCATCTGAGCCTTAACAAGAATTAATATCAAGGAACTGAATGAACTGTGTAAATACTAATAGTATTATCTAGGAACTAAATCATCAGTTAAGACTTCTCAAAGTGAGGAAAAGACAAAATGAGGAAAAACGGAAAAGGCTATTTGTAAAGGGGGGGGATGACACAACTTTGGCTAACATTCACCTTTTATTTTTCATACTAAAACAGAAGTTTGAGTTTTGTTGCTGTTTCTCATGAGCTCAACATAAATAGGGGGAAAAAGAGCAGCTTGAAGCCTGTATGCTGCCAATCTCCGTGCTAATTATAAGGATTCTGTTGTGATAAGGGTGAAGTACATTTACATATAAACCCATGTACTATATTCCACTTTTATTTACTATCAAACCCTGTAAGAGCAAAATCAAGCATTGGACAATAAAGCAAATCAGGTCAACATTCATAAGAACATTGGCAACTTCCAACATTGTACTTAAGACCCATGAATGCAAATAAAAACGTATCACATTCATTTTAACTATACACTGAAATCTTAAAGACGTTTCTTAAAATCTCCAAGGGCATTTATTTTACTTTTTTAAAAAGGATAAAACATTTGAGTCTGAGAAATAGGCTTAGTCCACTGACAGTTATAAATAAAGCTGGTAGAAAAAGACATATAAACCAGAGTTTTATTATAAAAGTTCTGATTCTACAGACACCTAAATAAAAATCCTTAGCTTCATAACCATTATTTCAGAGAACTACTCAATATAGAAAGATTAATCACTTGAAACAAATATTACCATGATCTGATCTCAAAGACAGACACCTATTCTGTTCAGTACTTCATTTCATCACCTAGCAAACAACCCACTGCAGGCAAATTAAACAAGTACTTTAAGATCTGAAGAATCAGGAACAAAACACTGAACCCAGCTAGCCTTACAACAGAGGTCTAACAAAATTATTCAGTTGAGAGCATAGAATTTATTCTATGGCCGTTGTCTGCAAGCCTCATGTGCTTATAGCCAGATAATTCTATAAAACAATATCATATTTATCTAAAATTAAGATTAAACACTCCCTACACCTCTGACAATTGAGCATTGCTATCTAATTTTAAACAGCCAGCTTTGGGAGTTGTAACAAAACAAGCCTCAGAATTGCCACATAGAATTGACTATCTGGAGGATCTACATAATCGAAGAGCTAGTATGAAAGCTGAAAAGATCCTACTTTTCAACTAAGTAACTACAGCAGATTTTCTTTTTCCAATACCTCATGAGATTTATGAAATCTTCAAAATGGGATACTCTTTCATTTAAAGTCATTTTACAAACTCTTTTCCAAGCTATCACAGAACATATTTAGACCTTGCAACACAGCTTACCGCTGCACTATGACACTGTAAGCACTGCTAATTCACCAACCTTGAAAGAAAAACAGGGGAAGAGGCCTTTTATCATCTCTCAGCTTTTTTTCCTAATATCAACCTGAAAAGGGCTGTTTTTCAATTAAACAAGTAGGTGGTTTTTAATATTTTCTAGTAGATATTAAAAAAACCCCTTTGGTTTGAGAACTATGCTTAGAAAAAGATAATTTGTGTATACACCCCATTATTACACACAAGAAAAAAATCTTAGTCATGATATCTTTATGATAGGTGGGGAGTAATGTTTCCTTATAAATCTCCCTAGGATAAACACTGTGCAGGCACAAACACAGACTTTATTGGAAATGCATGGCTCCATCTTGTTTCCTTTGAAGTTAATTGAAGTTCTGCTACTCTTTTTAATAGTCGTACAATCTATTCCTCATTTAAGACTCTTGTCCTACATACACTTACATGGCACTCTACACAGAAGTGCAAATACTAAAAAAACCCCAAACAAAACCCCAGCCACAGGACTATATTCACATCTGGCATAAATCAGTCTATCTCCATTACAGTGGAACTATTGAGCAGAGAATCCAGGACATGCATTTTATTTTTATTCACCATTTTAACTGACTAAAGCGGGGGGGGGGGGGGGGGGGGAGGATCAGATTGACTTTCTATCTTTTATACGCTTCTCTTTTTGCTTGGAGATAGAAGTTACAATTACTGAAGTGTAATTAGTATCTTTCAATCTTCAGTTTTCTGATAACATTCAGTTTTCAACAAGGCAAAAAAATATTGACTTTATAAGAATATAAGAAATTAACTTCCAAAGTTTAGCAAGGTCTTTCTTATTTCAAGGAAAGTAAGTTCTTGGACCTGAATAACTTGCTTATCTACCTTGGGAACAATGCATAGGAAGCGTCTGGCAGCAGCAAGCGGTGGCTGCTCCCTACAGGACAGGGAGCCAAGGAGAACATAGCCCCACCATACCTGAGCAAGGTGAGCAGAGCAGGCCCAGGCAGCAGCCAGGTTCAACCAAGAGTCCAGATCAACAAGCAGCTCCATGATGTAAGGTCAAGCCAGGAACATGAGTCTGGACTGGGCCCAATAACAGAAACCAGAGCCAGACACAGCCCAGTAATTGGTAGGCATGTCCATAGTGGCAAGGCAGATACAAATTCAGGCCAGGAAGCAAGTCTACAGTTTGGGATCCGAGACAGCCAGGCACAGGCATGGCCACGGCTGAACTGGAGATCCACACTCCTACAGCACAGCTCAGGAAGGGACTAAAACCCTCCAGGATGAGCTGAAATGGGGCTCCTGGGCCCATGGGAGGGTGTGAGAGAAGGCCCAGGTGAGGCTGGTCAGGGCCATTAAAGTCTATTAGTGCCCTCAGGTCCTGACAGAAAGAGATGTGTTTTCATTTTTCAAGCAGCAGCTGAAGCAGATAATAGTTTTCCCTAGGGGGAAAAAAAGAAGCAGTAGAAGATTTCAAAAGAAATGTCTTACTTTTCAAAGCCTTAGAACTTACACCACAATGTTTTTTTGTCGATGAACAATATAGGTAGCTAGTTTTTATGGCCTGTGGGTTATGCAAGAGAACTATGTTACTGTAAGAATCGTAACCAAGGCCAATCTGAGAGGGCTGTCAAAATGAAAAGAATAGAAGCGATTTCTATGTAGGATTTTAAAAGGATTTGATCCTGAGAAATGCTGACCATTTCCTGAGAGGCCGTAAGCCTTCAACTTCCATCACCACTCTCACTGTACTAACATCTCAATCTTGGGCTTCTTGAAATTTCCATGAGTCTCTGAATCATATAGAAACTGAACAGGTGCATAAGGCTTTCTACTAATATTTTTGTAAATGGCTTAATGCTTTCATTTAAGTCATTTACACAGAGTTACAGGAGTGTCTTAACACACTACAGAGACATTGATGTGTCTTCCTGTGGATATCCATGTGCATAACAGTATCTAGTTTTTTTGGCCCATGAATTGAAAACAGCTGTTTTGTCCTGATGGTTTCAGAAGCTAATGTGCACTAACCAAAACTGCCACAAAGACTAACTAGGCTTATGGAGACTTTTAGCACATTTTTTAGGCTTATGTTAACCAAATCTACAGCCTGGGCTGTAAAGAGGTTTATTATATAATCATATATATGACAAACTAACACAGCAGATTAAAGATCATTATTAAATATATAGAAGTTCAATTTCTAGCTACCCTTTATTGAAAAAAACCCAAGTCTGTCCACCTCTTGTCATGAAGCACTGCTAAAAATGTTTTATTTTGGTTTTCAAATGGAAAAAGTTGTACTTGGCTAATGGATACCCATTTAAAACTGCAGCATTGCTGCCTATAAACAGTGCATATACAAATATCATCATGTTATTTGGTGAAAATTCTTACTTACCCATTCCTCTGTCTCTGAAAATATTAGCTTGGGAATCTGACATAGACAGAAGCTTTCTTTGACAGCCTGTTTCCTGCAGAGGTGAAGCTGAAGGACTAACCAGCCAACTTTTGAGGGCTTTCACTTTTGCTGAAAACAAAGTTATAAAGTTGTTAAGGGAATTTCTGAAACTTAATTCATTGCCTGGGGTATTCAAATGTTTTTAAAAAGTATTTTTCATATGTTGTAATGTTTCTGAGTCATGCTTTCCCTCTCTTGAGGGAATCTTAGCTTAGCTTGTGATCCTCAGTTCCCCGGGGCTATACTGCTCACATAGCTCTTTTTTTTTTTTTTTTTTTTTTTTTCCTTGGGAAAGTCTAACATAGAGTAATTAGGTAGTGCTCTGTTTTTATGTTTGTCTCTTCACTGGTAGAGAGGGCTTGATTCCCTCCTCAATTCTTACTTTGAATGTTGAGAATCAAGAATTCCCTGTGCTTCTGAAGGTCAGGACAATTGGTGCTCAATTCTAATCTCACGGATATCAATCCAACCTATGTGTTTTCCTTGGTTTAATGGGCATGTAACGGTAGCAATGACAGAGCACACGGCATGTCAAAAGAAGGTAAATACGTCTTCGCAAGACTGAACTGGGAGCAGTATGTATATGTTTAGCTTCATTCATGAATAGTCCTGATGCACTTTAGAGGACTTTAGGCTCACGACTGGAATTTTTTGCTACAGGTCCCGAAGGGCGCACTACTTCCAGCACTGTGTCCTCAAATTGCACAGTCAAATTTGTGCGGTTTCCTGCGCTTACTTCAGAGCCATCAGATGCCAGCAGGCCTGGCCCGGGTTTCCGCGGACTGTGCAGTAACCCCTGTACCCTCACTGCTCAGCTGCTCAAACTGACAGCTGGTTGGCTTCCAGGAGCCCAAACCTGCCAACCTCCTAAGACCGTGGGGACAAACCTTTTCGGATGCCGCTGCTATCTTTGATGCCATCCGAACTCTCTCAGGGCCATGGCCTAGCCCACCCTCACCTCAGGCCTCTCCCTCAGGTGCAGGTGAGCTGTGAGGGGAAACAGTGGTGTGTAGGGGAAAAATGGGAGCGACAGGTGAGAAAGATACAGGGGCCAACAGTTGTACAGTGAAGGCTAGTGGAAAGCGCGCTCACGGAACCATGAAAAAGCGCCGGGAACGCCTCCGGCCGCAGCGGCCACCCCGGCTGGAGGCACAGGGACCCGTTCGCTGCGCGCCACGCTCAAGATGGCGGCCGACACCCCCCCTAACCCCGCCACACTCTCCTCGCTTTCGATTGGCGAGGAGCGCTGGCAGTCCGTGATGCCAGCCAATCAGCCCGCCCGCCGCGGGCTCGAAGGCGGTGCTGCGGCCTGGCCCTGGCGGAGGGTGTTGCGCGGCTGTCGCAAGAGGTGAGGGGCGGAATGAGCCGCCTGGGCCCGTGTCTCAGCCCGCGGCCCCTCCTGCGTGGGCCCTGGGCGGCGCCGCGGGGGTTGCGTCGCGTCTCGGTGGCGGCCGGCCTGCGCCGGGGCCCGGCGGGCTCCAGCACCGCCTCCGTGACTGGCATGGAGGAGCTGCTGAGTCGCTCCGTACCGCCGCTGCCGCCCTACGAGACCAAGGAGAAGGCGCCGCCCCCGGCGGAGCTGCGCGGCGCGGAGTTCGTGCGCTACTACCGCGCCCTGGGGGCCGGGCAGCCCAGGGCCGAGCTCCTCACCCGCTTGGCCCGCGATTTCGGCGTGGACCACGGCCGGGTGGCGGAGTTCAGCGCCAAGGTGCTGCAGGCCCGGGAGCAGCAGAGGGAGCCGGGGGCCCTGCTGCAGGCCGAGGACCGGCTCCGCTACTACCTCAACCCCCAGTACCGGGGTCTCTTCCAGCACCTGGGCCGCCTGGAGGGCGGGCTGCGCTTCCTGGTGGAGCTGAGGGGCGACCTGGTGGAGGGGCTGGCGACCAAGGCGGTGGACGGGCCTCATGTCAAGGTGAGGGCTGGGCTGGGGGTGGGTGGCTCCGTGGGGATGCGGTTTGGGGGCTTGCTACTCGTGGAGCCCCTCCACGTTGGGCTGGAGAGCGTCCCATGAGCCCCATTTGCTGTCGGGGTCTCCACGGTGGATCACGAGTGAATCCCTTCCCATAGGCCATGGCAGCAGTGGGAGATGGCTTTGCTGACAGCTCAGGAAGGGAGCGGCCCGTGGTGTGAAGCAACAGGCTTGCCACAGTGAAGTGGGAGAGGGAGGCTGGGCTGCGGGCTGCGAAGGGCAGGCGTTAGGGCAGCGGAGGAATTGCCACGCTGACGCAGCGTGGCGAAATGCAGCCAATGTTGGGGCTGCCAAGCTGCGTCGGGAGCTCGCTGCAGGAGTGACGTGTAGTGGTGTGACTCCTGAGTCCGATATAGGGCCACAAGTGACGTAGCAGCCGTGTCGCGCTAATGATGAAGAGTATCAACTGGAGAAAGGAGTTGTCATGACTTAGCTCAGTAGTGTATAGAAAAGAGGTGAGGTGGAACATCCCCAGTGGCTACGTGGTGCAGCGAGGTGACATGGTTGTGGAGGAAGGAATGATGTAGCAGATGACAGCGGCAGGAGGTGACAGGACTTCCTGGAAGGCAATGAAGAAAGACGGCAAGTTGGTCAGATGCACTGACCATGACTTGTTTGTCGATGTTCAGATCCAAATTAAGTTTGACAAGAAAAGGATGTTTTGTCAGTGCTGTCAATTAACCAGGGTCATCACATAACTGAAGTAGCAACAGCCTTGGTAAGATTCCACATCCAGTTGGATCGTCTGTAAAAGCAGACTGAATTTGCAAAATTAGCAGGCTAGAAATGTGTATAACAGCTGAATGTACATGCGTCAAATAATACAGTATGTTCAGAAACATACTAAACCCATTTGAAAGTAGGAAAATACTGTCTGCAAAACTAAAGCTTCAATAAAAGGGCTGTTGTAAGCATTCTGTTATGTCTTCTCAAAATATTTTTTTAAATGTTTGGGTTCATCATATGACTGGGCTTAGTTCTGCATATCTGTTCTTGTAGTCTTTTTTGCACTTGTTGATCAGTTTTATTTTTCAAATGTGATACATTCTAAAAATGTGAGTTGGTGATAAACAGCACATAAGCGGAAAGATTAAGCTTGAACTGGTTTGCATTGGTTTTTGTTCGTAACCGCATTGGCTGTAAGAATTTACTCTGGATACTGTTTCTTTTCAGTTTGGAGTTTCATTTAGGTCATTCTCACCTTTCCACAGCAACCAAGACCTAGAACTATGTGCCATGACAGTGTTCTTGCTAGCTTGTCTGTCTGGGAAAGGTGTTATGTCTTGCTTCTGAAATAAGTGTCTTGCTCGGCCTTTAAAATCCATTTGCTTCTGTTGCAAGTAAGTGTCAGAATACGAGCACCCAAGGGAGTACCAACCTGCAGGAAGTCTTGACAGTCTCTGCAATGGAGCTGATCACTAGCTGGTGTAAGTGGTTTGCAAGGAAGTGGTGTGAGGGCATGTGTATTTGATTTGATACCTTAAGCCATAGGTGTGAGATACTGTAGTACCTGTTCTGAGGCTAAATGTCAAGAACAGAGAAAACTATATGGCAGAATATTCAGGTTATAGGTTTGGAGGGGGGTGAGGGGGGTTGTTAAAAGGTTTTTTTTTCTTTTTATTAAAGAATTTGAGTCTTGAGTAGAGAACTGTTCTTGTGATACAACATATATTTTGTGATTGTGTAGTGGACAATTTCAGAATGGTTCTTTGCTGGTTTCCCTAACTGCAGGAAAGAGATGAAAAAAGGTATAGAAAAGCTCTGGAACTTGGGATGGATGTTAACACATCAGGATTCACTATTGCATATGATGAATTCTTGTTTGCTTGAATTCCTTAAGGTATTATTTTAAAACAAGAAGATTAAAATTACCAGGTGATTGTTTCTCCATTAGTTTCACTGTTCCTGAATCATTAACTAAATAGATGATGCGCTGCAAACTGGTGTATACTTGGGAGTAACTGAAGACAATACTGCACATCTTCATAGTGCCCTCAGTTGTCTCTCATAAATCACCTCTTAAGCTGAATTGATGTTTAAAGTAAATGAAGAAATGCGAATGGCTAACTTAGTCTGATTTGATGTACTGTGTGACATGTGCCTAGTTGCACTGCACCCCAAAACGTGTCTCATTATTAGAAAGATTCTGAAAGCTGAAGTTGCAGAACTATTTTAGCAGTGTCCATTAAATCAGAAGTCATAGTGCCCTGGCTGTCAGGATCTAATGTAAGGCAAATTGAGTTTAAAAAGCTGACTTATAAGAAATTGAGAAGAATGGTGGCTACCTTCCTGGAAGAATTCTGTAGATCTTGAATATAAACCCTGAACAGCGCATTGGAAATACTTAAAATGACGGATTGTGCAAAGAGAAGGAACATGCTGCAAATAAAGTTTAGTTTATATTTAAGTTAGTTATTAGAAGGCAGAATCATCACCTAGAGCAAGACAGAAAAATTATAGGTATCCTCAGTGACAAGTTGTTATGACATAGTAAATGTCTGTCTGTGGATGTGTGAAAGATGATGAATACTCTTGACACAAGTTTCTTGATAATCAGATGGCAAAAATTTAGTGGTAAACTGTATTTTTGAAGCTATACAGCCCTTTTTTCCAAAGAGTCCGCCAAAAATACATGCAGGACATATGGTGAAGAGAAATTTTTCTTCATAATCTGTCCCAGAGGTGGGTTTTCTTTTCTATTAAATATATGAATCAATTATTACTATCTTAAGCCTCATGGATAATGCTAAGACAGCCATTTCAAAAAAAAGATACTGGCACATAATACGTTGTTTGAAAAGTTAAATTACAGTAAAGCTGGGCGTAATTCTTTTCCATGATGCTGTTTGATTTTTTTTTCCTCTCTCTCTTATGTTCTTTTCATGTGTTCTGTTCCTTCCTTCCATCAAAGGACATGCACGTTTCCACTGTCTTTATAAATGAGTTGAATTTCTGATGAGCTCTTGCAATGCACAGAGTGAAATTTGCTGAAAATCTGTTTCCTGAGTGTAGTTCTTCCTCTTCCTGTTCAGAACCCTCTCACCTGCAGTACTTCTTTTTCTGTGCCAGCATTTTCCTTTTGAGATTTTTTTTATATTTTGCTTGCTTATTCAGTTTCAGCATTTGAAATATGGATTCTGGTGAAAAATTCACAACATTATTATTTCAGGTAGCAAATCATTCAACTATTGCTTTTAAAATATTCTTCATCTTTCCATATGATTTAGAAAAAGTCAGTGCAAGGTTCAAGTTGCTGGCAAAAGATAATGAAAAAGCATTTTTGTCAAATTGATTTATAAATAAACCTGCTTCCATAATTAAGCAGTAGTTGGAGTGTATCTGTAATCTTCTTGTTTTTATATTTGTCTACTAGAAAAAAAGAAATACCATATTGTTTGGGGTATTTTTCCCCTCATAGCAGCCACTTCTAAACACAGTAAGCACCTAAAGTTGGACTTTTCCTTGGATTATTTTTTTTCTTAAAGCTTTCTCACAGATTTGAACACTGACCTTTGTATAATTGGGGAAAATGGTTTTAAATTTTAGTAGAGGAATTGGAAATGGTAGAACAGGTTTTAAGGGAGAATATTTTGTGTGTAGACTGTATGTGGCTTTTTGGGGAGGGGAAATATTTGTGGTAATAGATGTCTTACCTACATACCTCCACAGAAGGATATATTTATTTCACCCAGTTGTACTGCCTTGAAAGAGCTGTGGTCTCATTGATGAGGATCCATCAATGAGTTAGAATATCTGTTCACACAGGTGAAACAGTGGCTATATGGAGAACCTGAATATCAAAACAGTTTGCTTTAAAGAGCTAAGAAGCCCTTAACTAGAGAAGCAAATGAAAGTTAAAGGTTTTTCTATGAAAAAAGTGTTTGGTATTTACCTATCAAAAGTCCTGTATAGCCATTTCATTATTGTAGATATGATTTAAATTCTAACATACATCAAGACAAATGTGCAACAAGGATTTTATAACTTTTGTGTGTTTGTATCTGCACTGACAAGGAAATGTGGAAATAAAATTAAATGGATCTTCCTGATGCTGGAGTGAAATTACAGAATGCATTACATGGCCTACTGGGATTTTGGTTTTGCCCAAACTGTCTAAAATATTTCTTAGACAGTCCTTAGTTTTTACTTTGCATTTTGAAAGACCTATTGAAACAAGAATTACCCACTGCTGTGTTGTAAATATAAAATATTTTTGTATTTCCTCAAAACATATCAACACAGAAGCAGCTTGGACTGTTAGATATTGGTTGATGAAGCATTTCTATTTTGTGTTTGTTCAACAGATTACAGTAAAATAACATATACAGGTGATTAAGTCACTTGAAAATGCTTGTGCACACTTTACTCGTTGTCTAAATGGGCAAAAATGGGGGGGGGGGAAGTGAAATAAAAATGTGGGGCTTTTTTAGGAATAAGACATAAAACAATATAAAATACAAGAGCCGGGGAAGTTTTCAGCACTACCATTACCACTGCACTAGTTACTATTAGCAATAAAAAATCAGAAAACCAGTCCCCTTTTATTTGTGTCACTCTGTTGAATCCTGTTTTGCTGATGGGTATATTTTTCAGTATCTCACCAGGGGTATCCTGTATGTATATTTTGAAGCTAATTTGTGAAAAAAAAAAAAAAAACAAACAAAAAAAAACCAAAAAGCCAAAGCAAAAACAGAGACACCTTTAAACACTTGGCAATATCAGAGTAGGTCTATAAGTCAGTATACCCAAATGAAGCATATCAGGTTAAAAACTTCAAACATTCCAAAGCCACAGAAAAACTTGACTGTTGTGGGGCTGGCAGAATACTCCTCTTGTAGCCCTGTCAGATATCTAACCAGCAACTAAGAATAACTGAGGCATCTGTTTGATATGCATGGAGTGTTACTTAATGCTGTTTCATATTATGTTTATCTGTACATATCTGCGTATGAATTTTCATTGTAAGGGGTATTTTATTTTTTAGTAGTTTGAGAGGTAAATTGAAATAGTTCCCTCTTCGGAGACGCAGTTTTTCTTAATTAAAAAAATTAATTTAAGTTTTTCATAAGAGTTTTCCCATTTGTTGCCCAATAAATAGGGACCTGATGTGAAGATGAAAAAGCCTGTAGTTTGCTGTCCTGTAGCAAGAACATGGAATGAAAAAAAAAAAAAAAAATCACAATTTATTATACTCAGCTAATAGAAACTGAAGTATAGCTGGTAATTTTAAATACTAATTTGAGTATGTCTTGTTGCTAAAATTTAAAGTTGGGATGCTGAATAATAAATGTGTGCTTTTTTTTTCTTTTTAATGAAATGTTGGAGATGTAATTTTATGACTAGAAAGGCCTCTGAAATGAAAGTAAGAATTGCCACTAAATTTACAAAATATAGAACCTAACTTTAGACTGTCATTGTTGAAGTCAAGCCTTTCAGAAACTTAGCGTATACTAGGATATTAAACACAACTCAGAATTTTGCACAGATGACTCCAATCAAACACAGCTTTGGATAGTATAAAGTGTTTTATGTCTTTCTGCACTAAGAAATTTTGTCAACATTCATAACTGCAGTTGGACTAGATTATTGTTGTAGGTCACTTCCAGCTGGAACTATGCTAATTCTTTGGCCTATATGCTGCCCTGTTGTATTATAAAGCATTATTATTTACGACTGACAGATTATTTGAATTGAGTTATAATTCCCCATGAACAATATTTCTTTCTTCCAAAATCATTACTGAAAGCACATCTGCTTCACTTTCTTCTTTGGTGACAATTGCACTGCTTTTATACAGCTGTATCTTGGACCTAAAGTAGCTCTATAAAGCGTTCTGCATCTTGAAAAGTAGCCTTCGGTTCGGTTGGGCATCATTATGTCCCATCGTATGGAGCATGCTTGCTAAACCTGTAGGTGCTTCAAAGAAGCAAAATGCACGATTCCTATGTTTTCCACTTTTACCAGTTTCTGTGTAGTATCACTGGCTTTCTCCCAAGTCACTCGTTGCCATATGAGCCATGTTACTGCCAATAGATGCAGAGCAGTGTGTTCAAAATAATGAGTAGCAAGGAGTGCAGCCATCAGCAGTTTTCCCTCCTAGCTGCTAGACTGTGGCTTGAAATGGTGTTCCAAAAAGCAGATGGATGACAAGAGAGCCATAGGAACCTGTTAGTTTGACCCCAGATCTGACAATTCTAGCTTATATTTCTGGTTTACAGTGTGCCCTTACAAAAGAAAAGAAAACAAACAATCCTGAAATATTTGGAGACTTTCACTACACCAAGGGATATTTGACCAAAATGATTTATGGTTATTTTCTAAAAACTTCGGAGCTGTGCAGAAAAGGATTCACAAGGGAAGTACCTTAAAGCCAGAATAAGCAAAACAGTCAGAATATACTTATTTAGGACACTTAGACCTCTACAGTCCAAGAGGAAAAATGTATTGGGGGAGGAAAAAAAAAAAACCCAATCTGTGTATGAGAGAGTACTTGAACTAAAATTCAGCTTTTCCCAATAAAACTGTTGCTGATGCAAGCCTTGTTGAGGTTGCAGGCCAGTACCTGCTCAGTTGTACTGCCCAGGAGTTGCAATTCCTGCATGACTTAGCTGTGCCAGAAAGAGCCCTTTTTGTAGATGCGGTTATGGGGACAGTTCTGGGCTCTTTGGTACAGCTTGTTTTACCTGCTGTTTTCTCTTTAATCCGCTAGCCCAGAAGCCTCAGCAAAACCAGTTTTGCCAGTATAGATTACAGTTACTCTAAATACACTTGACTGATGTGTTGTCAGAGTGCTTCAAGTGTTGAGATGCCCAGAGCCAACGGTAATTATGCATTTTTCACAGTAATGTCCTATTACAGAAATAGTCTGCTCTTTTGAGGTAGTAAGGCAGCACAGGTTTAACATACGTGTCTGGTAAGCCCTCCAAGTCGTCAAACTTGCTATAAATGTGCAATAGATCCATTTATTAGGCAGGGGAAGGTGTACTGCTTATGTCCCTCTTAACTATCCTAGCTGCAAAGTTTTGACATACGTAATCTGGTCCTTTTTAACGTCATCTCTTATGTTACTTCTTCCCCCTCCCCCAGCTACTGTTGTGTAGGATAGCATTATCTTGAGACAGAGAAGGCAGGAAAATTTTAATCAAAGCATCAGTGAAAAATTGTGAAGACTGTCCATTCCTAGGGTGGATTTCATTTAATGTGATCCTTTATTTCTCTCAGTTCTTCAGCGGTACTTGTTTCAGATAGTCACATATGTGTATTTTTTTCAGAGGTTTCTGTTTATGCTGGTGCCATGCATTATGTGTCTTCCATTGTTTTCCAGCGGAGATTGCTTACCCTATAAATGTACTTAAGGTGGATTTTTTTTTTGTTGTTATTATTTCAGTTTCATATTAATTTAAAACCTTTTTTTTTACTAGCATATGCAGGCTTTGTTCAGCCTTGTAGTACAAGTGCAGGTGGAAGTACAATTTGGCAGAAGACTTTCAGCACTGATTATTATATAACTGAAAGAGACCTCTACTGAGAAAGACCAACAAAAAAATAGTTTACAAATCTTGGGAGAGTTGACCTCGTGGGAGAGTTCATGGATACTCCCTGTATTTGGAACGATGCAATTGACATTTTCACTATTTGAAGTATATGTCAATTTATGCTTCAATAAGTAAGCTGCTCTTTTCTTATATATTGGAGGATGCTACTGAAAAAAATATAGAAAGATAGCATACTGTTTTCACACATGACGGAATTGTTCTATGTAGATGAGTGGCTGTTTTCTCCTAGAATGTTTCTGTAGTAGCCATTTCTGCATAAACAAAGATAGATGCCAAACAAAAACCTGCCTATATATTTCACTAGCACAACTTAGTAAGTGTAGGAGTAGTTAGGAAAAATGGAAACTGAAGGAAAATTTAATTTTGCGCTTTAGGTATGGAAAAGAGCCAGGATTTGTTATGAATTTACCTTGCAAACTCCATGACTGTGGTCATTACCATCAACTTTACTCTAGGAGTTGTTATGGGAGGAGTTAATTTAATTCTAAATTTGGGTGGATTGGTATAGACTGAAGTATCTGATCACAGTTGGCTGCAAGCATAGTCAGAGTTTCAAAATTTTAGTTTTACTAGTATGATGAATTAAAGAATAAAACTGCCCTTTTTTTTCAATCTTGGAATACTTCTGGCAGTTACTTTGGCCAACAGGAACCTTCTTTGATGTGTGTCTCTTGACAAGTGCCTCTACAACTTTCATCTTTGTTAGGTTACAATAGGAAATATTTTTGCCTTTTTATGACAGTCCTGAGACTACATCTGACTTTTGGACAAATGTTTTAAGTAGTAAGTGTTTTCTGGATAGATTTATATCTTTTTTCTGTTGTTTTGCTTAAATGTAGCAAGCTAAAGTACCTTGCGGCATGATTTTTGTCTCTTATGTACAGCAGTGGCTATTTAATAAAGGTCTGAATAGAAGGTGGAGAGTTTTTGTTTTTAAATAAATGGTTATTAAGTTAGTTTCAGGTAAGCCTATGTTTCTGATCAAGCTTTTGGTAAGTTGGTGCTGGTATCACACTGTGACCCATGTACGAAGCAAATGTAAGAAAGAAAAATAAGCTCTAGAATCTCTTTAAGGGATATTCATGCTGTGCTGAGTTCAAGAATACTTTCTAAACCCAAAGAATTTTAGACAGGAAAATCTTTAATAATATAGGCAGCAGGAAATTAGTAGGGAATATAAAATTCATTATTACAATGAATGTTTCTGGAAGTATTTGATATTATAGCTGGCTTTAATTCTGTATTGTACTGTTCCAAATCTGTTGTGATTTTTGAGCTCTGTAGTCTTATGCTGCTGCTTTTGTTTTTCTGGCTCAAAAATTTTCATACTTATAGAGAAGAAAAATTCTATAAAGCCTATCTGCATCCTGTTGAAAGACACTAATTTTCTAATTTATCATCCTGAGTGGGCATGTGCAGCTCTTGTGCCGAGTTGTACAATCCATGCTAAAGTCCAAACTGAAGCATTTTTGTAGTTTACTGATGCTTAAATGTGCCTGTTTGGGTTCCAGTCACTTTCAGTAGATATGTTATGTGCCTTGGAGATCTATCAAAAGTAGAAAGTTCCATGTGTTAATCATGGTGCAGAATGTACAGGAGTAAATAGCTGTTCTGTATCTTTCTCATAAAGAGCAGTAGAAAAAATGTTTAATATAGTAGAGATGACTAATAAAATATGGTAAGGACCTGGAAAATTTTAATTTGGTGAGTTGCTTTCTTGTATTAATAAGCTAGTACTAATAGTCTTCCTAAGGCATGAACTGCTGAATGGCCAGAAGAGATTCAGATGTAGAAAACTATAGTGAAATTCAAGTCCTTATTTTCATCAAATTTCCCATAATTTTTTTTCATGGTATTTAAGTCTGAGCACCTGTGCAGCTGTGGCCTTATTGTCAAGACTGCTTAAATACTTCTACTTATTGTCTGCTTTTCATCTACATTGTTCTGCATTATCTTCCATTTGCCTGTCTGCAGTTTACTATAGACAGTATCTTTAAACATTTTCATTGTTTTAGTCCTGCGTGAGGAAAGCTGTACTGTTATGTGGTTAATCTTCTCAAACAGATGCGTTAGTTTCCTTGAACTTCCTAGTGTTGTAGTTTGAAATGATGAAGGCTATCTTTACTCACATTTGTATGTTCTACCTAGCATATTTAGCAGATAAGTCCATCTTTCTTCTGTTTGCAGGAAATGAATGGAGTTCTAAAGAACATGCTTTCGGAGTGGTTCTCAACAGGATTCCTGAACTTGGAACGGGTCACTTGGCAATCACCTTGTGAAGTACTCCAGAAAATTAGTGAGTAAGTGCTCAAAGTTGCTAACGCTCGTTGATGAAAAGGTGATGAAATGCTTGTGACTGCACAGATCCACTATTTTCAAGATGCTTTTCAATACTGAACCATAGGCAAAGTATAATTAAAGAACAGTTGCTTTTAACACGCTAAAAAGCACACTTTAAAACCTGAATTAAGTAAATGGTAAAGGGGATCATTTGTCCCATAATTTGATCCTTTAGCTCCCATACTGCACTTGTAGACTGCTGTCTCTTCTCCCAACCTTCTCAGTTACTCTTCCCGCATTCCCAGAGGTGCTGCTGTTACTTTTCCTACAAACCCAGATTCTTGCAGCACTGCCTTCTTGCACTCCCTTTCCTCCTACAGGTGCTGCTGCTGCTGCTGCCTCCATCACCACTGCCACCTTCTTCTCCCCTCAGTCTACACCAGCAGTGTGGGTGGAGAATAAGTATTTAAGTCTGATGCAGCATGGGGTGCCCAACACTTAAGAGCATGTTTTACTTCTAAGGTAGTGAGGCTCCCTTTCCTGGCTGGCACTGGTGAGATGCACAGAAATAACTTGTAAACTATACGTGAAGAGAGCACCTTGTTTTTTATAAACATTCCTTAAAATCTACAACACTTATTTCTGAATTTCTGTCAAATTCAGAGTTGTAGTGATGAAGTTGAGGATGACTAAATCAAGGTTATGTTGTGTGGCATTTTGTCATATAAAAAGCTTGGAAAAAAGAAATCTCCAGAGAGTTCTGAAAGTACATGACTTAAATGTTGATAAGGCAAAGAAAAGAGATCTTGTACAAGCTAAATTTTCAAAATAAAAATAATGAGTAATATTTTAGTTAATCTTCAAGGTATTTTGGCAAACACACTAGACTTTCAATATGCAATAGAGAAAATGTATTTTGAATGATTGGTTGAAGATATGGCTGTGTGAGTGCTAACAAACTACTTTGTAGCTTGGGAAAACTAATTCCTTAGAGGTGTGTTCAGACTCATTCAATGACTTAGTCGTCTGAATTGGATATCCGATACTGAACAGAAAATGCAAGTGAAATCTCAGATATGTAATAAGTATATCCCAAAGAAAACTAGAAAGAGCGGCTATGCAGTATGCCTTTACTATCTGCTTTGTCACAGTTTGTTGATGAATTTTATTTTTTTCACTTGCAGCCTGATTCTCCTTTTTTGATTGGAGAGTTTTGTCACTGACACCAATGGGAAAAGTACTGAGCTTGTAAGATTGGCAGCTGACCTCTATTTTCAAATGAAAAAAAAATAATTTTACCCTTTTTATTTTTTTATTGAGTTCTGAAGCTGTGCATCCTGTTAGAAACTGGGTTGATATGAAGCGTCGAGTTGGGTCATATAGAAGATGCTACTTTTTTTCTCACTGTGCAATCCCAGGAGAACCGTTGATAGTCTTGCATGTTGCACTAACCAGTGATATCTCCAGCAGCATCCAGGTACAGTCACTGATGCATTTAGCATGCAGCAAAGTGCTCAAATTGCAATGTACTTATTTTAAAATCTGTAATTCCTTATAATTTGGGAATATTTGTGTTTTTCATTTTTTTAAGAGATGAGAGAACTGGCACTTAAAAATTGCAGGGATATCTGTGTATCACCTGTATTATGTAAGTTGAAATTCTGGGGTTTTGCTCAAGTGCAAGAAGAAAAAGAAAAGATAAGAAATATATAAGAAAAGATAGCAAATGAGATTAAAACTTCAGAGTGGTTTTGATTACTTCTGAAAATTGTAAACCACGTTACAATTATTTCCTGCACTTGCTAATGGATAAGCAGCTCTTCTTTCTACTTTTTGATCAGATTTTTGTTATTTTTCACAGAGGGTAGTGAATAAAACAGTGGGAAAAAGTGTTAACACATCTGAAAGTTAAAAAGAAAGGCCACCTCCCCCATAATGGTGATAATAACTACTACTTTTTCTTTATCCTTATTTTCCCAGGCCATAGTGAAAGAAGTGCCGCCTTTAGAAACAGAAGATACAGACAAAATTACAACAGCAATTTTCTACTCAATCAGTTTGACTCAGCAGGGATTGCAAGGTGTGGAACTTGGGACTTACCTCATCAAGCGGGTTGTAAAAGAGCTGCAGGTTGGTGTGGCAGGGTGTACTTAAAATGCTGTTTGGCAAATGTGCTCCCCTTACATTGCTATTTTAGGTTCCATTTTGTGTCATTGCTCAAGGCAAGGAGCTGCTAGGTCTTCCCTTACACTCGTAGCTTCTTACCAGTTCAACCTTTGAAGATGTGCAAAAAGTTGGAAGACCGTTTTCTGCTATTGGTTAATGTCTGCCAGATGTAGATAGTATTACATAGTTGACATGTACTGCATGAATTATTTGTGTTTGCCTAATCATGTGTATAGGTTGCCTGAAAGTTAAATTAGTACAGTTCTATTGAAGCTGCCTTTAATATAGCTAGTATTTTGCAATGTAGTGTATTATATAATTCACTACTGTCTCTCAGTTGAGTGGGTGGGGCATTGTTAATGCATGCTAACAGGCTTCCTTCCAGGCCCCTGATCAACATTTTCTCTCTTGAATATACCTGCCTGTTCCTTTTTCAAAATCTTACGGCTGCTCCAGGAACAAAGATAATTCCTTTACATTAATTAATTCGTTTTCTTGTTTGTTATATTGAATTGCCACTGGTTATGTATGCAGTTTGCATGCTTGCCTTGAATATGTCAATTTAAAAAAAAAAAAAAAAATTCTTTGCCCGAGCATTTCTTGCAGTATAGTAAAGAAGATGTCTTTAACATTTGAAAGTCACAGGAATCAGTTGCTTTATGGAAGTCAGTTCTATGAATTTATATAATATCATTGCATGCTATGGGATTATTGTTGATAGTTTTAGGACTTCTTCTTGTAGAACCTTCTTCCAAGCAACTGGAGAAAGGAATGAAAATTCATTAATTTATACACGGAGTGGTGTGAAAGAGACAGTCACATTCCTGTGTTGAGTACATTATTTTATTTAGTAGTCTTTGCTACTTAAATTATTAACAAAGCTCTCACTTAAAAGTAATGATCACTACTTGTGTTTATATTCATTGTTCCAACACCTGGATTAGTAACGATGTCTGGAAAATTGTCTGTGATTTAGAACTTCAGTTCTACTTGCAAAAATAACTTAAAATTGGATGCACCAAATTTCTTACTACTACAAAATGATTGATTAGTCAACTACTGAATCATAGCTGGCTGCCCTGAAGTTTTTTATTTTATTTTATTTTTAATGGATATTTTGGCTGAGTTTTGTTGCTTGTTGCTTTCGGAATGGCTTTTAGATTAATTGTCTGAAGTGCAGTAGTCCAGGTGTAATTAGGCTGTGCCATCTGTCTGATCTTGACTGAGGGGAAATTGGAATAAATTCATGCAGTTATCTGCTTCCACATCTGAAAAATAATTTCTGGATAATTGGGTTGCTCTCATAAAATAATCCTATTGACAACATATTTGTCCATCACTAAATTGCTTACAACACTAGAAAAGTTATGAGTTATAAAGGAAAATAGACAGACCATACTTAGATAACCTATGTGCAATTTCTAAAATTTGATGTGTCCAGCAGAAGAATGTGTTTCTTATTTATACTTACAATGAAGTTTCAATGTTGTAAAATCCAGCCCTTCAGTGTTCATCAAATACACGATGAATAGGAAACACTTGGCTGAGATGCCTTTAAATACGTTCTAATCATAAAATTATCGCCTCAAGCTTAAATAACTTACTTGATATTGACAGCTAAGTGCTTTCCATACAGTGCCAAAGATGGAGGTCTTCCTCCCTACTTAAAGTTCGTACACTGCTCTAAGATATTACGAAAAATGTGCTGTTATTAGTAAGGTTTTATATGGTGAATTGGACACGCGCTTACTTGACTATGGAGTTGTAGCAAAACTTGAACTGCCTATGTATATTTTATTCTCTATCTATCTATATATATTAAAGGTACAACCACCTCCATGTATTGTCTACACCATTCCTTTTCTTGTTGATAAACCTTGTTGGGGTACCATTGTAGGGCTAAAAAAGATGTAAAGGATAATCCAGGAGTGTTTATCCGTGATGGATGTAGTTCTCGAATAGTTTTTCTTCCACTCTTTGATGTTGTTAATATTTATTTCTTTTCTCTTCTTCCCACTTTCTTCCCACTCCGTCATGCTTTCTTCCTTTTCATTCCAAAGTATTGTTCTTGAATTTGTTGTCTTGAATTCTGCAAGAGCCATCTCCCATTATGTATTTTGCATCTGTGAAGTGACGCTGAATCATCATACTGTTGTTATCAGAATTATTTGATGCACTTCTGTAATGCCTGCTCATTCAGCTTTTGTTGTAAATGTTGTGACTTCCATCTCAGGGGTCTTTACGTTTCAGTGGAGAGAAGCCCTGTGTATTTCTCGTGGTTTAACCCTAGCCAGCAACTAAGTACCACACAGCCGCTCATTTGTTCCCCCTGGTTGAGATGGAGGAGGGAATCAGAAGAGTGGAAGTGAGAAAACTTGTGGGCTGAGATGAAGACAGTTTAATGGGTAAAGCAAAAGCTGCGCACTCAAGCAAAGCAAAACAAGGAATTCATTCACCACTTCGCATGGGCAGGCAGGTGTTCAGCCATCTCCAGGAAAGCAGGGCTCCATCACACCTAACAGTTACTTGGGAAGACAAATGCCATCACTCCGAACGTCCCCCCCTTCCTTCCTCTTCCCCCAGCTTTCTATGCTGAGCATGACGTCGTACGGTCTGGGATATCCCTTGGGTCAGTTGGGGTCAGTTGTCCCGGCTGTGTCCCCCCCCAACTTCTTGTGCCCCCCAGTCTACTCGCTGGTGGGGTGAGGCGAGAAACAGAAAAGGCCTTGGCTCTGTGTGAGCACTGCTCAGCAATAATGAAAACATCCCTGTATTATCAATAAGGTTTTCAGCACAAATCCAAACCATAGCCCCATACTAGCTACTGTGAAGAAAACTAACTCTATCCCAGCCAAAACCAGCACAGTATTTCAGCTTCAGAATACTTACACTGTGAAATTTCTACAAAGTTAGATTTTTCAGGGCAAAGGCAGGGCATATGATGAGTAATACTCTTGGCAGCCTGTTTTACCTGTCTCCCAAAATATGGAAGTCCTACTTCAGTGCATTAATTGTACATGTGTTCTCTTTCTCTCTGGTCAGGTGTAAGCAAAGGACTTCCCAAGGTTGTCTGTGTTCAGATTGGACATAATTCTTTGGAGCAGCATTATAGTCACTTACTTTAAAAGGGACAAATGGTATAGCAGTAGTGCTGAGTTGACTTGGTGACAGTAGCTGAAACAGTATAGCCTCAGCAAAAAAATCTTGGGTCAAAAATTACATCTCATTAAGCAGGCTTCCAGCAGCCTTCGTAAAAATGGATAGTTGAGGTCTCCAGTAGGAAGAGGATTTTTTTATACAATCTTTGTATGGCTGTACAATAAATCTTTATTTAAAGTGCTGCTAAATCACCAAGTGTTCCAGGTTACATAAGTTGAGACTCGCTTTAACTTAACTGATAATAAAATGCTTTGGGAAGAGACCATTTGAAGGGGTTGAGGATTTTGTTTTTCATTATATTTGAATTGTTGATGATTAATACAGTTTTATAACTTGCCATTTGTTTGAGTTAACTTTTGTGGACATATGTTTGATCTGCAGAACATTATTTGATTTGTATTCTCCCAAGGCACTGCAAACTCTTTAAAACTTTTTTTATCCTCTCGTAAAAATCCTTTATCTGAGTTTGCCTTAACTTAACCTGCTCTGACACTTCTGCTTGTAAGTGCCATTGTAACCTCAAAACTGAATTCTCAGCTGTCATTCTTCGTAAGGAAAACTCCAAATTGGACCTGTCATGAATGTATATCATTAGATCAGAAAAAGACATGCACTAAGTTAGAAATAGGCTAATAGCCACTCATTTTTTTCCACCATTGAAGCCTTTATTTGGCAAGATTTTTAAAACTGTACTGAAACATTGATCTAGCAGGTATCTACACTATAAAGTTATGTCTGTAAATTCAGTTAGTACCAGATTCCTTAAAATCTCATTAATGGACAATTAAGACAGAGCTTAATTTTTTAGAAATCTTCTTGCTAATTTGCCTGAACTGATCACATGCACTGCTAGACATGAACATGTGTAGGACAGCAGTTCTCACCTTCAAAGAATGCCAAGTACAGATTCCTTCATGAAAGTATTTCTTGCAAATGGGTTTTTATTAGGACTGTTAGGAAAACTGCAGCAGTAGAGGCTCTGGCGAAGATTACAACCCTCAATGTTAAGCACTGTTAGTTTGAGGCACTGCATAGAAGTTAATGGCCCCTGCTTTTGAGTCTTTTACTAATTTAAGCAGATGGAGGATGTATGAAGTTGAGTCACAGAAATGGGTCCTCAGTTTCATCTCTTTATATGTGCACAGTTAGCAGTTTGAATCCTTAATCTCTACCTAGACATTATGATTTGGCATTTGCCACAGGTATTGTAACATAATTGGGTAAAGGGGAGGGATATAATGGAGATCAGAATAGGACCTTAGGGGTGTAGCTTGTGTCGCATACAAAGGGCATCCTGGGAGATAGTGTGCTGCTCTAAATAGGAGATTTTTCTTTTTTTGGTAGTCGCTTGACAAAAGTTTGCTACACAAATAATATAGAACGTATTTGTAAACAGGCTTCTATTGTTATCTGAGCATATCCTGTTTGGATTATTTTGGGTAAGCAGTGGGATGAATTCATTAGTCCACTGATACCACTTTGGTCCCAGGTCTGCCTGTACGAATCTGAGAATAGGCTACCTATGTATTCTGTGTAGTCTCTTGGTTATATTAATGTATATAAAGCAGGGAGCAGACAACAGAAATAATCTCATGTATTTCTTAAATTTAAACTTGTGTTGTTCCCAGAAATGAATTGCATTTTGAAACGATTTCAGACAACTAGTAAGAAAACAAAGAAACCCCAAATAGGGTGCTAGAAAAAAGCAGGCAGATGCATTTCTAGCAAGCTGGTAGGTGCTGGTGAATGCATAGACAGATAGATTTCTCATTAGACAGACATTTAATTCAGAATGTGTTTATAGCCACTCTAAATGGTCTGTAGCTCCACAGAAGGTACATCATAGCAATTCGGTCTGCAGATGACAGACACAGATAACTGTGGTGAAGCCTTTGAGAAAACTGCTTAGAATTTTATAGCCTGTGGCATTTGGGGGAGAAAAGTGATAGCTACTATGTGACTCAATAGAATGCTTAACAATTGGTGGCAGATTTTAGCTTTCTGGTTGGGCTGTTGATAATTGCTACCTTAATTTGATCTAGGTGACCTGGGGAGATCATAATTTCCAAAACAGGCTTTGCTTTCATTGATGAAAAATGTGACCTTGGACTACAGCTTTCAGAGTGCAAGACAGTTTCAGAGGAGATATGGATAATAGAAGAAATCTGCACTCTTCTGCAATGAAAAAAAAAACCCAAACCCAAACCCTAAGAGACAACCAAACCCAGAAATCTACCCCAAAACAAAATGAGCAGCTGTTTCCTAATGGTGCATGGGTTTCTGACAAGAAAATAAACATTAATGGATCTCCACCAATAGCCTTAGAAACTAGCACATCAATTTAGCAGCAACATAAATGTGCATACTTTGCTGCATCTACTTATTTTTTTACAAGAAATGGCCGCCTCAGATAAGCTCCTAAACTCAAGCATTTATCAGATATGTAGTAGTCTGTACTGTAGTTTCAAAATGGGGTCACTTTCCCATGTCTTATCTGTCCTAAGAAGTAAAAAATATGCACAATTTCCCATTTTGTATTTATTAATAGAGTAGGAGCTACTAACTTGCAGATAAATATCTTGCGTTGGGCTTAGTGAACAGGTCACTCCTGAAAGTGAATGATAAACAAAGTGCAGTCAACATCACAAGGAAGCAAAATGTCAGTTACTTAATTAGGAACTTTGCAGTGGTTATTATTAATACACAAATATGGGAAGAAGTCATTCATTCTCGCTTCTGTCATTGTGGATGGTGCTTAGGTACCCTCTTGGCTTTGCAAGCTGGGAGATGAGATTGGAATTATTAACCTAGGAAGCAATGGGCATGGCTCAGCTCCTGTGTGAAAAGCCCTGATTGTTAGCTCTGTTCAGTAGCAAAATAGTATTTTCAAACACTGTGCTTGCTTAACAGAGATGGTTTAGAAGACTTCCAGATTTGACTTTGTGGTAAGCAGCCTTTTCTCTTGGTCCAACCAGTTTTTCGTTTTACCAGAAAGAAGAGTTTCTGCTTCTCAAATTTCAGCATTATCTTCCTTCTTCCACTCTCAGGTTTTAGCCCCAAATACCTGTGAAGAATTCATGAAAGAGACCTAAGCAATATGTTTTCAAAGGCACTGTCTTTTATAGGATGAGTAATACAGTTAGAAAAAAGGAAAACCTGTAAGGAATGTAGTCCTATCTTCAGGTCAAAAAGAAACACATCCTGTATTCTTTGAATCCCTACCTAGAGGAAAATAGCCTCTAACAACCTTTTTCTCTTTTTTTTTTTTCTTTCTTTCTCTTCTTTTTCACCCCCACTGCACAATAGTAACATCTGTAATCCCTCTAGGAGCACATCTAGGATTTCTCAATGATAGGTCATTAATTTGAAAACTTTTACCGATTTATCCCTGTCTCTTGTGTTCTCTGTGTTATGGACTAAAGAGGAACTTTAAAGCACAACAGGAATGAAGACCTAGAAGAATGAAACCCCATTTTGAAATCCAGTCTCTTTTGGGGGAAACTTGCTGCTGCTTAAGGATGCTGACGTGAAAAGGGTACTTCTCATTATAGATTACAGGTTTGTCTTTCTGTACCTTAAGGTTCGTTGGCAGGTCTATCACATCATAGACAGTTGCTGAGTTGTCATCCATCATTATTGTGTGGACAGGCAGAAGAGCACTCGGTCATTGAATCTTCAGAAGGGAGTTGTGGCCCTCCCTTCTGGGCAGAAATTCATCTAACTGCAGTAAGAGCTGACATGCAAAAACTCAAATGACTTAACAGCAGACTGTCTCAGCAGCTAAGCTACGGCTGGTCACAATAGAGTCACCACTGGTCAGCTTTCAGTGCGCTGATGGAGAAATGAAGGTAGCAAGTGATGCTGCTCGTTCCCATCTTGACAAAACTGAAAGTTATCAGCTTTTTCTCCAGGAAGAAGTATCTTGAAGTATTTTTCCAGTGGCCTTTAAAAATTCACTTCCGTGCAATCTTTCTCCCTCCTCCTTCTCCAGGGGTTCTGTGGTTTTGTGCAAGTAGTGTTGTCTTTGGTGGGAGCCAGTGTTGAATCAAGCAAAGTGTGGCTGACAAGGGGGCATCTGAGTATAACTCTGCCACACTAATTAAGATCCTGCTGCTTTAAAGAAAACTGGATTCTGCATGCCATGATGAAATATACTCCTTGACTGAGAAACACTACAAGGAGGCAGATGAAAGGTGACCAAAGGAAGTTTAGTGAGTGCATTTGATTCTGTATTCAAATTTCAGAAGTTATTTTGAATTGGTTTGTGGATAAATAGCTTTATATCCATGGGCAAGTATTTAGCATGGCACTGGGAAGGAAAGGATTTCTAAAGTCTGTAGAGTTGCTTTGCTCTGTTCTCATTTTTGCCCTTTTTCTACCCCGAAATATTTTTTTTTTAATTTACTGTGGTCATTGCTCTCTTTTTCAAAAGCACAGGGGAAACTTTCATAAAAAGGCTGAACTGTCTACTCCAAGAAACATTCTTTTAATTAAAACATATTTTCTGTATCCATGCCTCTTGTAGCCATGGTCCGCAGTAAAAGCACAACCCTAATAAACTATTTTGTTTTATAAATGCTGTATTCTGTAAAATTGTACAAAGAGGTGCTAAGATAGCAGCAGAAATTGCCTTCCACGGACATCTCTTTCCATAGATTTACAAAGAGTATTTTTTCTTTTATGAAATGCATATGCGATGAAATCTGATAGTTGTATTTCACAGATCTTGTTACAGACTTATGCTTCAGAATTACTCTTAAAATAAAATATCATCATGTCCTTTAGTGGAGACTTGAAAAAGTCACAGGAGATCAATGCTTTACTAGTATTGCACTATCTGACCATGGTAGCTATAGCAGTTGAGAATATGACACAGTCAGGATCTCCTGGGTGCTCTGATTACAAAAATGGTTGTTTTGTTCAGTAAGATACAGAAATGAGTGTTTTTATAAAATAAATTGCTTTTTTCTTTTATCCAGTTCTCTAAGGAGATGAAATGGGGTATTTCTTTGTAACTTGGTCTGCCTCTCTTGTCCCTGTCTGGTCCCAAAAGAAGAATTCTTTGGCTTATGTATCTGTGTAACACTCAAGAGAACTTCAGATGAGGGGAGCAAGTGAGGTTATCCAGTTTTTGCGGTTATAAGTCACAAAACTGAAGAGGTGGTAGATTGGAGCTGGCTGGTGTATCGTAGTGACGGAAGCCAGCAGAACAGCAGTAAGCTATTTGGGAAGCTCTGTGTGGGAAGGAAAAAGATGTTGTAAATAACCAGCTGAATATTATTCCAGTTATCCAAGTTATTGGAAATGGTTCTTGGCTCCAGTCTGTAACAGAGGTATGCCAGGCCTGCGTTCCCTGGCTTCTGCATCCTCCTGAAACAGAATGCAGATGGCAGCGTTGTATGGAGCACAGCGGTACCTGAGGATGCAGCAGTGCAGGTGCAATTCAAACAACCTAGCAGCACGCGTTCCATTAACATTTGCTAGTGTAAGATAGTATCTGAGCGATGATGACTTTTTAATGGTTATCTCGGTAACACTCAAAGTAGAAAAAAATGCATTTTGTAGTCATTTAAAGGCAATTTTCTTGTGACATTACGATGCTTCTGTAATGTTGATAAATGTCTTGATTCTCACCGCTTCTTCCTATATGAACAATAATTAAAACAACACTGTGGTGGTTTCAGTTCAGCTCAGTCTTCCCTCTGTTCCTTGCCCCCCTACTCCTTCAGCAGGGTTGACTGATGTAATTTTTGTTAATTCCAAGTGACAGTGAGTTTAACAGCCTTCCCTATTCTTCACATTGGCATGCCCCAAAACTAACACATGGTTTTCCTTATGTATGTTTTGGTTTACATGATTACATAGTTAACAGTTTTTACTCATAAATTAGCAGGAGTAGAGAAGTTTTATTTTGTTAAAGCAAGTATTAAACTGTGTGATTAATTTTTTTACTGCAAGTATGTATTTCTTATCTTGCTATTTTATCAATGTAGTTTATAGTTTGGGAATAGCATGAAAAGTAGCTGGCCTGTATAAAGAACCTCTTTTATAACTTCAGGAAATACTTCTGTCCACTAAAATCTAGAAATCTTACCTCTCCTGATTTTACAATAGACTAAAATAATTAACTGCCCTTGATTTTAAAAAAAAAAAAAAAAAGTAAGTTACATATGAAAAATAAATTATATTTAAAAGGTTTTGAAAACTTGGATGTTTATTTTTTTAAAAAAATTATTCCTCAGAATAACTTCTTTATGGCATGCGATTGTATTTTTTTATTTCTGCCTATAAAATGATATACCAGAACGTAGTGTTGGTAAGTACTGCATAAGTACTTTTATATAGATTGTGAGTGTGGACTGTAATTCAGGGTTAAAATTTTCTTTGTGCTCCAAGTGCACCTATTACTGGCAGGGTGATTTTTTTATTTCTTTTTTTGTCTATGTGTATCAGTTAATTCTCAGAATCCCTAGTCTTTGCTTGACATCAAGTAAAGGGTATCAGTTGTTCTTTCACTCAAACTTCTCGTTGTCAATCATGGCAAAACTCATGAATTTTTTTTCTCTCCTTTTGTCTGCAGAAAGAACTTCCTCAGATAAAAGCTTTTTCTACTCTTTCACCTATCCCAGGATTCACAAAATGGCTTGTTGGTCTCCTCTCCCCACAAACAAAAGAACTGGAAAAAAATGAACTTTTTACAGAATCAGAATGGCAAGAAATCTCTGAGATCACAGGAGACTCTACTACTGAAACACTAAAGAAACTCTTAAATAACAATGAGTGGGTGAGATCAGAAAAATTAGTTAAAGTGTTTCATTTACCATTTATGAGACTCTGTGCCTGGTATTTGTATGGAGAGAAACATCGTGGCTATGCTCTTAATCCAGTAGCAAATTTTCATCTTCAGAATGGTTCTGTGATGTGGCGGATAAACTGGATGGCGGACACAAGCCCTCGGGGCATTGCTGCTTCTTGTGGCATGATGGTAAACTACCGATATTTCTTAGAGGATACAGCTAGCAATAGTGCAGCATACCTGGGGACTAAACAAATTAAAGCCTCAGAGCAGGTTCTTTCCTTGGTGTCTCAATTCCAGCAAAACAGCAAGCTTTAAAATATTACAAAAACTTAAGAACAAGTGTTCCTCACCCATAAAGAGTTGTAATATTTTTCAGTGTCTGTATTTAAATGAGAATGTCCCTTGTAAAACAAATTTACTCAGCAAAATACGATGCAAAGTTATCTGGATTATTAGTTGTCTTGCTTACATTGCCATATATTCAAAACCTGATTGGCTGTGATTGAGTCACTGTGAGTTCTAGACATCTGTTTTGTGCAAATGATTTGGAGGGATGTATTAAAGGGTGAGTAAAATTCTCTAAATCATTTACAACTCAGTGGTAACTTGAACGGAAAATACTTGACCTTTACCATTATTATATTATAATAAATATAATCAATATATTATTATATTATAATACCTGTATAAACTTGGAAAGGAGCTGCTCTTCTTTGTCATAATACTACTATAGATTGTTCAGTACCAAAGTACCTGGAAAGAAGTACTGAATGAAGGTAAATTTTTGGTCAAATATATTAGCAAAACAGTAATGTACAATTTCATTTCAATAATATCTGTCTTTTTCACCCTCAAAAACTCTCATGTAAAAGCTCTTGGCATTTTCCTTTTTCAAACCCACTAAAAATGTCACTGAACCCTTGCTTTGCTGGAGCATGGAAAAGCCTTGCATTAATGTGTTTGAAAAATCAGGATCTCTCAGTGCAGCAGGTATGTAGTATTATATTTGCACTTTTGTCTGCTGAAATATAATAAGCAAAAAGGAAGTGTTCAAATAGGAGAGGGGAATAAGAGAGACTGATATTTAGGCATCAGTTGAGAAGTTTCCAAATATGTATATTATACTTTGGCTCTGGTAATTTTTTTAAGTTGATAAAGAGTTTTTTTAATAAAGAGGTAGGTGTGACCTGTCAACCAATAAAATGTACTTTCTCAATAAATCATATCTTGTGTATTTGAGCATGTACCTTTCTTCATTTAACAGTCCTCCTTGATAACAGTATCACCACAGCAGAAGGACCATCTTAACAGAATTTCATGGTGTTTTGTAATTTCTGATTTATTCCGTGTCTGGTCAAATTCCAGTCCTGTTTCAAGAAAAGAATTATACAGAAGAATTGAAAGTGATAGAGGTCCTGCTCATGTATGAAAACAGAAGTGAAGAAAGCTCTAAGTGTCCAATTAGCCTTTCTCCTAGAATGAAATTATGTCATTGGATACACTTTTTTTGTATACATTATTAGAAGAAAATCCCATCCTCCAAGCTGGTAACCTGTTACGGGAATCTACTATACATATCTTCCAAGCAGAGAAAGGCTTGACTTAACTTCTGTTCATGGTAGATTTTGCAACAGTGATGGTTAAAGGACAGGGTACGTTCACTGCCTGTTATTCCCTTGGGAGCAGACACATTTTTATACAGCAGCTGGTCATCAGTGGCAGTGATGCCATGTTAGCAGTGGCAAGTCCCTGATGCCATGTTGCCTTCATTATGTTTTTAAGAATAGTTCCAAAAAAGGGGCACCCTATTTAGTCAACAGTTTTCTCATACATCAACAGGTTAAAGTTAACTTACTGATTTTGATCAGATAAGATTTTAAAAAAATAAAAATCCTCTCATCGCCTTGCAAGGAAGATGTGGCCAGCAATTTTTCAGTGCCCAAAACCACTAAGGAAAAGTTGAGTTCCCCTTGAATCGTGGTGGTGGCATTCTGGTGCATCTACCAGGGGCAATATGGTGTAAACCGAAATCTAAGTTGTTTGGGGTGTCGTTTTTTGGTTGGTTTTTTTTTTTCCCCACCTTCTCTGGATAGCTTGCTGAATGTTCACTAGGAAACACTGTAGAAGTATAAAGAAACCTGAAGATTATTTGATTATACTTACTTTATTCTCAACTGTATTTGATCATACTTTATTCTCAACTGAGGAGCTAAGGACTGAGGATCGGAAACTTCTAGTGAGAGACTTTGAACAACCAACTCCATCCTGGCCAACCTGAGGAAATAACTTCAGAGTCATTGTCAGTTTTTGCTTGTGGATCAGTAGTTACGGTAAGTATTCTGCACAACCACGTGTGTGTATAGTCTATATAGTACTTCATATGGAAGATTTTAAAATTGAAGTCTGTGGTTCACCCTCAAGAAATGCTGAAAGATGATCACAGGTATGGAACAATTACATGTCCAGAGGAGACTTCAGACTGGAAAAGAGACAGGGGTTGAAGGCAGCTGGCCAATTGGAGTCAAATCTATATAATCTTTTGGATTAATTAGCACATATCTTCTCCTGGCATGCATTATTACATGAAGAACCTGGTTGCCGCTTCTATTCCAAATGCCACATTTTTAAGGGATTACAATAATTTTGTAAGTTTGTTGTGCAAGTTTTAGATCTGGAACATGAACATTAGGGAGTACACAGTGTTTGTGTGGGGGGGCTGTATATATACATACACACAGTATATATATATTTAGCAACTTGGGTGAAAAGCTTACTAGAAAATAGCTATCTACAGTTTAGAATATCAGACTGAGCAAACTACTCGCACATTGCTTTCTCTTTTCTATGTAATGTGCATTTTGTTAGTCAGGTTTTTATACAGAGCCTTAGGGTGAACGTATGCACATACTGTAGCAGTACAGAAATTTTCACCCTACAAATTACTACAGGACACACTACTGCAGTGGTCAGAAGATGGCTTCATTCTCCTGTTTGGTTTTCTAAGCTTTGTGAACTCCTTTAGAATTCAGGTTCCAAGGTGAAATTTAGCTGCTTATGTAAGTACAAGCCATTCTTGGCTGGGAGGAATAGAGAAAGAGAACCCTCTCTGTTATGTTAAACTCATCAAGTTTGAGGAAACCAGCTCACTTCAAATGAAAGAGTTCTGAAAATGCAATAATTTTGAAAGATGTTTTTATTTTGAAACAGGAGGAACTATGAGGGCAATTAAATGTGCATCCACCTGGCCATAGCACAAAGAGTTAACTCTCCTGCTTTATTGCAGATAGAAATACAACATAATCCTATATTCTTAACAGCTGTACTCAAAGGGTAAGTTTTTTCCACTTGTAGCCCCAAACAAATGTATGAGAATTGGTTCAGTGACATGAAGTGATAGTGGCTTATAAGGAAGAAAAAACAAAGCTGCTAGCGCTCGTTAACACTTCAATTATTTCCCTAGACCTCTGACTTCTTATATCCAATACAGACACCACAGATACATAGATCTGCCCTCAGCTTAAGGGAAGCAGGCGTATATGGGTTTTTTCTCCCTACCAATCTTAAAATCGGGAAGATAGGTATTGGGATTCGGGCATGTCAAACCAGCCATAGGATTTTCTCTCAAGTTCAAACCTGTACCCTGTGGTGCCAGGACTGATGGCTCAGCTGCTTACCAATGTAGTTTAGCTGGCATGTCATGAACAGGTCTACCTCTTCTACCTCACCTCACACATATGCCACATTTCTCTAGACGTGGAGTTACCAGTCACTCCTGCATTAGCAGTCAGTTTAATTTACTCATATTCACGGGAGCTGTTCCAAAGTGTTTGAGATGTGGGGCTGAGAAGCAGATTACAGGCAAAGATGTAGCAGCATCTTACTGGAGCTATTATGGATGAGTACATTTGTTATGTGACATCTGTTCTCCATCAGAACCCTAGCACCTGCAGAGTTTCTTCCTTTTCAACAGTTGTTATGGTTTTGGATATTGGTTGTGTTTTGCTTTCTGAGGTCACTTCATCTGTTATATTGATAAGTTAGCAATGTGAGGCCAAAAATTCCTACAGTGAGTTCTGTGTCAGAATCACAGTACAAAATTAAGTGCAAAAGGATCATTTGAAGATGAAGGTGGGACAGTCTGCTCATAAAAGCCATCAGCTGTTAAGTGCTGTTAGTTTTCTTTCATTGGTCATTGACTCTTAAGTGCCTAGTAGTGCCTGGATTTTCCAGCGTGGTACTAACGAGTGATTTTAGCATGAACGATGCTGAAGAGAAAAAAATAAATATTCACCATCTGTACTACTTACTAGGGCAATAACTACGTTACTAGAGAAGGATCTTATTCTATCAAAGTGAGTCATCACAACTCAGAAAGAAGGGAGAACTCATTTCTTTTTCTCCCCCTCAGTGTGTAAAAATTGTTATGCCACTTCTGAAGAGCATGCACATAATGTTAAAGAAGAGGTAACTGCCTGTCCTTTAAGGAAGATGAAATAGTAAAAGTTCTCAAAGTCATTGTTTCCTGTTACTATAGTAATGTGTTTCAAACAATGTATTTTAAGATTAATTCAGGGTATGTAATGCTGCACTGTGTTTCACTTTGAAGTGCCAAGGCTGAATCCTGAGTAAATTTTCCCTTCTGTGGATTGTTCTTTGGATAAAAAGCCAATAAATACCTTCCCATTTTTTTGAACGGCTTCTCGGGTGATTTCATTTCATAGCAAATACTGTTTTATTGCTAGCAATCAAGAAGTCTTGCAGCCATGTGTGGGTCATGTTACAAAGCTCGCTGCACTGCACAGTGGGCTCTGACCGGTCCTGCATGAAAGCTGTCGTCGTACATCACAACAGAAGCTGGCACAGCTTGTGTACATCAGCTCCATGCTACAGCCCTTCCCCTTACCATCCTGAATATTTGAAGCTTCTTAAATGTACCTCTTGGGAGTCAACTGTTTTGCAACTGTTATATTAGCAAAAGTATACCTGTAGTTATTGGGCTTAAGCTGTCAGAAGCAATGGTATTGATAGCTATAGAATAATACCCAAAGGTATGTCTTATGGGTGGAAAACTGGCATTAATAAAAGGCCAATAACTTAAAATCTATCACTTCTTCCATTGTTTGGTTCTAAAATGAGGCATAGTAAAGACTGAGAATTATTTGGTAAAATTACAGCTTTCTACTACTGTCTTACACCTACTTTTCAGCCACCTTCACAGTTCTAATTTTATTCTAGTGTTCAAACAGGATGACATGCAAGTTTCTGGGTAGGGTGCAGTGGTTTTGAGTGCTTGTTTTTTTAACTAGTACTGCTGAAATGAACGTGACACTGTAGGTCATGATGTAACACTGAGGCAGTAAACAGCAGTACAAAATGTGAAGTATCTGGACCATTACATAGGACTATAGCCTGTAGGACTTTTAAATCAGAGTTTATTTCAGCCCTTAAAGCATTGGGAGGGTCAGGGACTGCTTTGTTTTCTACCATCATTTATTTTCTTGGCTGCCCTACTCCGTGCAGTCGGTAGCAAACAAAATATTCCTAAGTTATAGTGCCATTCATCCTTCATAGAAACACACCTGACTGCAACTCCTGCTAGAAACCCTTCTACAATGAAGTAATGTGATTGCCTAGTTAAAAGCACAGGTTTTCAGTAGGCTTTGCCAACAACCCTGGCCCTTTGACCTGCAACCCTGACTTTTTCGGGACACCTTCCATTACCATGTGTCTAGAAAGAAAAAGCAGTGGCTCACTTCCTCAGTAAGCAATGGTAGCTGCTGTGCTGTTAGGTGCAGCATATAAAAGCATCACAGTTTCACAGCTGCATCCCGCTTTTGAAAGCAAATCAATAGAAATGATGTTACTTTGTCACTTATGCTTGTTTTATAATCAACTTACAGCATTTTTCTTGTCACAGGAGTAGGGCCTCTCTTTGTACAAGTTGTATGGAGTCGAGTAGGACCTCTGTTCTACCATGTGCCCTGGGTGGGTAATGAGATGCCAAAATATTGCTGGAATGGAGGATATTCAGTATATTTGCAGATGCTGAGCCATCACAAAGTCCTTTTAAAAGAAAGGAGTAAGTGCTTCTTAGATCAGACAAACTTTCCAGGTATGTCACTGTTGTTTATTTTCGTTATTGACTGTCATAACCTACAAAACACGCCTCCTGTGGTCTCCTTGTGGAAGTGAGTACAAAGGATTATTAAACCGGATAGAGTAAGGTAATGGTAGGCTGATTCTTCAGCCTCTTGATAAGGAAAGTTCCCTAGGAAGGGAGAGATCAGGGTTATGGTCAGCATGCCAGGAGCAGTTTACACATTTTTAGCATTGTTTTCTTTAGAAAATAAGGAATAAGCAACATTTTTCAACAAATTTGATAGAACAGCAGATATCCCAAAGATATTCATTGCCAAACACAACAAAGATCAGATGGAAGAAAAAAGACTACGTTAATATCACTCAGAGGTGAAAGCCCGAAACGTTTCTCAAGGAAGTGTGCTGACCACTCGGATGTTGTATAGATGTTTGTCACCATTTAGTACGTGTCTTCAAAAGAGGACTCATAAACGGTTCTAAAGGGACGTCGTATGTCATAAGCCTGTTCAGATGTGTTCCTGTACTTATTCAAGTTACTGTCTGTTGATTGGTATTTTTCCACATGCAGCTGCTATAAATCTTCCATCAAGGCATCGATGACGTGGTACCCAGGGTGCTAAGGCAAGCTCATGCTTTGAAGTGTCACATGCAAGCTAGATGCTCATCGTTAGGGAACTAAGCATAGTTTAAGTGGGTTAGATTCAAGGCACTTTGTAGTCAGACTTATGTTTTGGTTTTTACTGAGGATACCCGAAACTTTAGAAAAAAATCACTTGTTGCCACATTATATCTAATAAATGAACGCATACTCATTCCTCTTAAAATAAATCTGTACCAGGACTGATAAGTACTTGGAGAATGCTGAGATACAGCAATATGTAATCTGACGTGCTGGATAAGTTATTAAACCTTATACTCAGATTGTAGCTGAAAGCCTGAGGACAGCTTAACGTGGGACTCTGTCTTCCAGTCACTGATTTCAACAATGGGTTATTATGGCAATGCCTGGAAGCCATTACCCACCTGATAAGCCTTGCAGCAGAGGGTAGTTCACGCAACACATGTCAAACCCTGCTAAAGTTGTCATGGTTCATTGGCTTCTTTGGATTCAATACCAGCCCAGGCGACTCATTAGCTACTACTGGAAAGGGCTTGGGCCCGTTTCCTGAGATTCTCTTAATTCCCTCAGGGGTGCAGGCCTGGAAGAACAGCTTCTGGCATTTTAGCCGACTTTTCTCTTGTTATCAACAAGTGTTAAAGTCTGTTATCAGCTCCAGATGCTTGCTGTCTGTGCAGACTGCTTAAGGTGAGGCTCAGAAGTTCCCTTTTAATTTGGTTTGCTAAACACTGGAATCTGCTGATCTTGTTTAAGCGCTACAGTTGTTGAAGTCAATGGGAGATTTGTTTTCTTAAGAAGTGTGGGATTTGGGTCGTATTGATTGTTTTGTCACAGTGACAAATGCAAACTCAAGATCTATATGCTGCCAAGGTTATAATGAACATGTGCAAATACAGATTTTTATTTTTTTTAAAGGAGTTGCATTCATTTTCCATGTAACTATTTCTGGAGAGCAGTAACTCCCAGCAGGATGCATTAGCTCACTACAATAGCTCACCTATTGAAAAACAGAAGAACGTTGTATTGCATTCTTGTGTTATGTATAATAATTATCAATATCCATCTCTTCCTCTTTATCATCTCTTAATTGTGGGTAGAATTAACAATTCTAATCTCTGAAAGGCAGCACCTGCAACTACTAGCTGAAAGAGATAAAACTAGGCAGGCATTGGGTCGGTAGGATTGTCAGGAAATAAAAGATACTCTGCTTCCATTTTTAAGAAATGGCAATCAGAAAAACAATTTTTACTACAATTGTTTAAACTAATATTCCCCTTTTTTTGAAAGAATGGGAAGTACAAAAAAAAATTAAGGCAACTCATTTTCTGAAACAGATATGCAAAGTTCTCCCCCAAATGTGATTTTTAAACCAGACAACTCATGAACCCAATTACTGAGGATTAGGCTGGAATCATTTACTGAATCTTAACCAGAGTTGGAATTTGGGAGTGTTGGGGGGAGGGTTGGAGAAAGGGAAAGAATGAGAATTAAAATGACCTAGGTTGTTTCTGCTTAATTACAAAAAAAGGAAATGATGCAAGAACTGTAAATAGTGAAAAAATCATTAAGTTACTACAGTCTGTATCTAAGAATATACTTAGATAAACTTTATGTCCTAGAATGGTATTTAAAAAGCAATTTAAATATTTAAGATAAGTTTGCTTAAATTTTTTAAATAAATATTGTTGTGGTTTTTTCCAAAGAATATTCTCCTGACAAGATGGCCTTGAAAGTTCATATACTTACTGCAAGTAAAGCTCTCATAATGAGTTATGTTAAAGCTAAGAGGATGGCTTTAGGGAAAGGGTAAAGTTTTAATTGGATTTTTGAATAGTCATCTTTTGAGTTCTAACCAAACTTCAGATAGTTCTATGTTTGAAATAGGTATTACACCCTAGATCTTTGATCTCGTACTCAAAATCTGAAGCTCTGTGCTTTATTTATGGCACACTACTCAAGCCTTTCTTTAACATGACAGTTGCAGATTTTGTCATGAGATGCACGTCACTGCGGTGCTTGACGGGGTTGTTAGCTCTGCTGCAGTAGAAGCGGAGTAACTGCTACAGAGCCATGCCTGGCAGGAGTATCCCACTAATTCTGAGAGCCCAACATGAGATGACTGCAACTTGCTTCTAGCTAGTACTTTTGTAGCACATTATTTGTCCAAGGTGGAGTTTCTGTTTGCTGACTGTAGTCTACACTGCTTGACAACTTTATGAATTGGGACTCAGCTGTCTCTTGCTTGATACCCCAAAATAATGGGAAAAAACCTCAACTGTGCCTGTGAAAGCCTGGATTGGGGCTAGTTCTTCAGAATCTTAGAGCAAATATGGGAAGAGGCCCCAGTAAACTTCAGCTCTGTGGGTGGACTGCAGCTCTCTGCTTCTCAGCTGCCCATTGACCCTCTTACAGCACTGCTCTCCTTCCTGCTTGGCTTTGGTTAGCCTTCCCCTGCTTTTTTCTTTTGGTGACCAGCAGCAGAACTGGTGTCGCAGGAGACGGTTTGCTTGCATCCAGTTGAAGAGCCCAGTGCTGCACCCTGCTCTGGGCGCCAGGGACACAGCTGTAGGAGAAATCCTTGCTCAGACCCTGCAATCCCAAGCAATGGAGCATGCTGGGTACAGCTAAATGCTTCAGAGAATTTAGCTGTCTGATTATTTTTCCCCTGAGCCTGTGCAAGCGAAGATTTTAGGAGGCTTAAAATCAGGACAGATTTGTCCGTCTTTCACAGGAACAAGGTGATCTCCCAGTTTCATCCCCAGAGCACTAGGTAGGGGGGGAGGTGCAAAAGCATCTCTGTGAAATAGCGGTAATATACACTTGAGCAAAATGATACCTATTCTTTGTGACACTGTTCTGAAAGAAACATCTAGGGCTTTTCTCCTTGCTGAAAATTTTTACCAGCAAACAGTTACAGTGGTGTAAGAGTTGCACAGGAACTTTCAAGCTGAATGGACTAATTCAGCTTGGACACAGGCAAATAATGTACAGTATTTTTAAAATTATTATTTTAATAATAATTAAAATGGGCTAGCCTAATTAGGGACATCTGTCCACTGTTTCCATCCAACGTTTTCCCAGTCAGCCTGTGGAGGCATGCTTGACAGATCCCTGGTGGAAAAACAAAGGTTATATTTGATTATAAGTTATTCTGTGAGTCAGAGCAGCATAGGTGTATTTCTCTGTTTTTCATTATGCATCTGATTAAGATAAGATCACTCAGAAAATTCATAAAAACAAAAAAGGCTATTGTTGTAGACTCCAGTTACACAGTTTGATCAGGAGCCTGTGAAATGTTAGGTGAGAAAGAGCATTAACAGAATGAATGATGTAGGAGTGAACGCTTTTAAAACAGAACAAGGTTGTTCTCACTTCTACATAGATTTATCATTTCTTTTCCGGAAGGAAATGACTCTGAGGATTTGAGTATATTCAGGCTGAAACAAGTGGCTGAGAGAGGGAGTATTGAAAGAACAGGTTTTTGATATAAAATACATTGAAGTAAGATATCATGTGAGCACTTTGCACTTCCCTGTAGTGCCCCCTTCTATGCTTAGGCCATTGTTAATGTAATGGGATTTATTAAGAGGAATTTATTTACGATGCTGGCACTTCTCTTGCTGTTTCTCCTCCCTCCCTAATGCAATGTGTATATACTACCAGTATGTATTTAATAGGCTTTGATGCGTACATAATAGAAAAGTAGGAGGAAAGAAACCACTCATATTGTCTTGTTTGTAGAAAAGGTCTTAATGAGAATAACCCAATGTTTGAGATGACGAAATGTTTGGGTCTGTTTCTTGAAGTAATCAAGCCATTTTCTTTCTTTAGCCCCCTACTAAACTCTAGAGTGGTTACAGGTTTATATGACGAAAACAAATATTAGAGAGTGAACGAAGTCTTCACTATTAGCAAGTTCCACTTTTTTTTTTTTTCTCAGTGAGCTTATTTATTGGCATATCAGTGAGTATCATTTCCCATAATAAAGCTTATAAAAGTGAATGAGAAAAGAACAATAAGATAATCTCTCTGACTTTTATAGGATTAAAAACTTCCTGCCCACAGATAGACAGCTGAAATACTGGTTCTGTTGAAATCAACATCGAAACTCCTAATGACTTTCATGTAGCCAATAGTGATTTGTCTGTCTGCTTGCTCATTTGGTCTATCTTGATTTATCTCAGGTTTGCTCTTCCTTTGTGTGCTTATTGCTCTTGATGCAGCCTATCAAGCCATGCAACCCCCTATGATAGCTCTGTGGAGATATATTTAATTTGATTTGCTGCCATCCCCAGGAGTTTATTCTCTGTCAAACAGCTGCCTGTTGCAGTGAAACCTCAATATAGAAGAGCATAATGGTTTATGGATGGAGCATTTAACAACCACCACTGAATGACATATGTCTGAAAAATATGTTCAAAACATAGTTGTGGCATATGTAAAGGCCATTGTTCTGAAACAGTTATAAGGATACATCTACAAATACAACACAGGAGAGAATTACCTGACAAATGTATTCAAGAGTTTACAAACACCTCTGCTATTTGAATGTTCCGTACTGTACATTTTAGTCCATTACTTCTGATCAGGTTCTTAATACAAGAATAAGGTAGCTTCAGTATTCATTCCTGTGCTTTGTTACTCTGCCATTCTTAATCTCTCTCCATCACTGCTTATTGCTCTCTCTTCCCTCTACCTCAAAGGGAAAAAAAAAGATGAAATAAATGTCTACTGAGGATGACTGAAAAAATCTATGTTAACAGGGAATTAACTGAGGTTGCTAAAGCAAAAAAGACACAGAAAGGCACATGATTTGCATGTGTTAATGGGAATAAGGAAACTAAAAAATAGAAAGTGCCTGTGCTCCATCACTGCCAGAGCAGTCATTTGTAGCTGCCCTGACACTGATCTACTGCCACTGGCTTTATGCCAGAGTACATCCAGTAAGTGAAGTCCTGCCCTTGGTGAAAGTGCTTTGATATTAATTTCAGTAGGGCTTGGATTTTATGGACTGATTTTAACAGAGTGATTCATTCCTACTGGTCCTATTTGTATGTTGCTTCTCACACACTCTCAGGATCATACAGATGAGCAGTAAAACTGAAAATGGAAACACTGGAATGTCATGTTAGAATGACATTTTCAACTGGGCCTAAAAATGTTACGTTAAACCCTAATGAACTTTCATGAGAGCTGGATGCCACATTCCCTAACAACTTGCCCTTCCATCCTCTTTCCTCGAGGTGCTATCCGCCCACATTACTCCTCATCACTTCAGGCAGTTACTTCTCCCTAAGACCTTCCAGCTCAATGGCTGCCAGGAATATTCACGAACATATTTCAGGGCTCTGAAGACCTCGCTGGCATTTAAGTTTGAGGCAAACCAGTTCATTGTGAGAAAAACGTATTGCAGATGGCATGTCAGAAGGGGTACCGACCTCCGGCAAGAGGATACCAGCGTGCACCTGGGGGTTCAGCTAATAACCTCTTCAGCCAGCACAGCTGGAACAGGGAAAAGTTGTGTGAACAAGCCCTTGTTATTGTCCTCTGAAAATCCTGACTCCATGGATCAAATCTTGACTTCAGGTAGAGCAGAGGAGACGGTCTGTGTCTACTAGGATCCTTCTGAAATTAAGCGGAGTGTCACGTATGTGGAGTCCAATTCAAGTTTGCCTTGCCTGATGGATTCCTACCAGGGTAGTTCTATTGCTCTTTGGCCCCAAGTCCTTACTACTCCCCTCCAGCTGACTGACCACTTGGATTTCTGAAGTCTGTATTCATCCAGGTCCTTATAAGCTGAGGAATTACAATACACAGCTTAGGTATTCACACGCGTACAGGTCTGTTCATTTTTAAGAGCATGCAAAGAAAGTCAGGCTTGATTTCTAGATCCCAGCATCATCTCACAGACTGGGCAGCCAGTACACTGAGTAAGTATGGTCCAAAAGTCCTCAGGAGCCACTACCAAAGGAACATTTTTCACAACTATGCTTCAGTGCCAGAGCCATGCTTTTGGGGCAGATATTTACTTAAATGTTTTTGGTCAATCCGAGTTCTTAAAAGTCCAGAATTCTAAAAGATACTCTTAAAAAAAACCAAACCAAACAAAAAACCCCAGTTTATTTTTAAAGAGATATCTTCTTTCTCAGATAACCCATGACAAGGGGTTTGTAGTTTTGTTACCTGGTGAGTAAGTAATGCACTTTATGGCAGCTCCATGCTAATCATTGCATGAAAAAAATAGCCTGGAAAGTTATGGGGGTTTACAGAGATGTATCTCCAGTTTAGATTCTGTTAGTTTTCTTTATAGGAGTCATCAACATTTGTCCTCAAAATGTTTTGGTTTTGGGGACTAACTACTAGTGTCTACCATCATAAGCACAAATTTGTCATCAGAATTTCATGGGGGTGAGGAAGGAAAAAATCACGCTTCCTCGCATGCTGCCAATCAAGTGACTGACACTTATATTACAGTCTCAGCTGAGCTCTTCACATGAAACTATGGCATATTACTGCAAACCTCCAGGGAATTGCCCTTTTTAAGGAGAAAAAAGAAAGGAAAAATGATATTTACCTTCTCTCACTAGGGTATGTCTGTACACAGCAAGCAAATTTCATAAGCTTGTTCTGTGAGTGACAGACTATCCTAGAGTGGTCACACATGTTCTAGCAATAAGAGGCATCCAGACATTTTGAGGGGAAAATCTGCAGAATAACTAGTCCAAGTAAATCAGAAAATAGTCATAATCAGTAATAAGATTAAAGTCCTGATCCAGAGCTTCTTTCCTAATTTCCATAGGAAATACTGTTACAACATTGTATCAACAGTGTAGCAAATACCCATGCCAGAACACAGGAGTAGATGAATAATTAATAACAACAACAACAATTTATTTAGTTATTTTTAATTTTTACAAAATTATTATTATTTTAAATGTATGTGGATGTCCCAGCTGTCAAGTCCCCCTCATGTTTCCTGGGGTCGTCTTAGGCTGGTGACCATGTGCAGGTTTTGAACATACCTTTTTTTAACTCTTTTGGAGCCCTGATGAGCTGCTAATCTGAGTGGCATGAACACAGGCTGTTCTGAGCCCTGCTGTGTGCTGCTCCCTGTGGTGCCTCCGCATCCAGATATTCCCATTTGTTCTCCATTCACACCAATATTCACCTTTCCACTGCAGTTCTCTGGTTCTCCCCCAAGTCTCAAAGAGCCTGTCTTAGTTGAAATCCTCAAAAGATGTCTACAGATTGTTACGGAGTTTGCTGTCTCTGTGGAAGGCTTTAAAATTCTCTCATACGTGCAGTTTTTTGCTGTGCACTGTAAAATACTGCACTGCTAGTCTTACACCTAGCTTTAGTAATTGTTTTATACAATATTTCAGACAGTAAATCTTTTCTGTGTAAGAGTAATGGAGTATCGTCTTCTGGAAAATTATTGACTGTATTTAATCAGTTTTATGGGATATATGTACCCCCCTCAATAACGAGACTGTGGTTTGTGTGTTTTCGGTTGTGTTTGGTGCCTTGGGTTTCAGGTGTTTTTCTGCTTCTTGGAGACTACAGAAGCTTCAGGATATAGCAAAGGGGTCTTAGGAACATTTCAAAATAAGAACAAAGTTATCGATGAAGGAGAGTAAGCAAAAGGTGGTTGTAGGAGAAAACTGGATTAAAGTGAAACTTATCACAGGTCTCACTTCTGCTGGGTCAGTATCAGTCTGCCCTGGATCTTCTTGTGTCCTTGAAGTTTTTCTTGAGGAATTTGAAATGTTGTTTTTTCTGTGCTCAAACAAGAAATGTATTTATGTATTTTTAAACACGGTGCTGTTTTGTCTGAATGTATTGTTCTCTGAGTAGAACATTGCTGTGCATTTCAAATGGGCAAACAATCCAATTAGAGAAGCATGAGGAGGTCTGATAAATACTGCTTGAAGTGGAAAATGAAAAATGTCTGGAGGCACCAACAAAGCATATATTTTGAATGCTAACAAAAAAACATTTAATGCTTTATAGTAAACCCATCCACATCTCTAAGATTCTGGAGAGGACATGAGTACACGTTCAGGTTTTGTGTGTTTATTGCAGATTATTATAGGAGTGATCTGGGTTATATTTTGAAGCCTTTCTTATGAATACGGAAATCTGGAAGAATGTAATATGTTTAGTTTGTAAAAATACCAGCTATAGAGTGAAAATCAGAGGAACCTTTAGAGGAATTAGCACTACCTTTTCGATTCAGTGGGACTTTTCCAGCTTACCCTGGCTAGGATATAACTCAATAAGTGTAAAAAACATATTAAGACACATGAAGATATGAAATAAAGCAGCATGAAGATTGTTTTTGCAATCCTTCCTTAAGTGGCTTGGGGTTACTCTTTTATAAGAAAAAGAATTTATCTTGAAATTTGTCCGAAGGGATGGGGAGCAGCTGAGCATGGAAATCATCAGAAGGGAACACGTAAAGCTAAAAATTCCAGACCTTCATTTTTCTTACTAACTTCACCCTCATGAATCCAAGTAAGTCTGGTTTTCCACTTATTTCTATGCCATGACAGTACTTTATTGGTAGCTATATATACTAAAACTTGCACACTACCTGTTTGTAGGTTTTTTTGTCCAGTAGTGTCTGTAATTCTTTCTAATCTACTTATGGGATTTAACCAAAGTATTAACATGAGCCAGAAGGCATAATGTTGTTATTCTGTCATAGAACAACATGAATATCCGTTAATATAGGTAATGTCTATGCTTCATACTTCAGCTTTTCTATACTTTACCATTTCCTTCCTTTCCATTCTTTGTTTTCACTTTGGAAGTATGTCAGTTCTCTCCATCTCTGTTTATTTATATGATCAATAATTCATCACGAGATATTTCCCAAACAAACCCCTGAAGGAGGTCTAGGTGAGACTAAACTAAAGAGTCAAGGGCTCTTTCAGAGTCTTCATTTTATCAGCTCCGGTGCAACAAGCTACGTAAGTGTGTGCTGAGCCTTAAGCCTATGAGTGGTCCTATTCGTTTGACTTAATTACTGATGTTCCCTGATGAATTGGGATTACAGGTTGTATCGACATTGTATCAAATTATATCAGAGAAATCCAGCCTCCATTGTCTATGCTCCAAGCTGGGCAGATGTCAGCTAGCTCCATTTTGGAAACCGTGCAGGTGTATTAGTGAAATGATAGGTTGAGGCTCATAAGCTTTGCTGATGACCTAACTTGGGTACAAGGCTGGACCCATGTGTTTAAATGGTTTCATGGTCACCCTAGTATAGCATTAGGCTGCTGGCAAATTAGAAGGGTTCTAGACTGGTAGGAACTAAGGCTTCTGATCCATGCCTTTTTAAACCACATTCAGAGGCAGAAAATACATTTCTGCTTCATTTCAATGCCTCTGCAAAAGATTTACTATTATCCTTGTTTGCAGTAGACAAACATACCCAAAGATTCTAAGGTTTGATTTGGCAATTGAGCTTATAAAATAACAAACATAATCCCTCCATCCGCCACTGAACAGCTGGTGCAAACTTATTAAATGGCAACCTCATTTTGCACTGACTTCTATTGGGCTTTTAGCTATTCTGCTCTCTGCATAGTGTGCTCACTCCACATGTTCATCTTGCTTTTCCTTTTTTCCACTAGCCTTTCCTCTATTTACTTATTATTTGCATTTCAGTACCTACTGTTTCGTATGATGCTTGATGCTTTGCTTCATGTAATATTACCTTTGTTCTAATGAGTGCTATTGCCCCAAATGCTGTCATCATCCTTGACTTCTCACTCTATGATATTTCTGAACTACTTTTCAAATCAACACTTTGTAACCTTTTCTAATTGCACTCCCTCCCTTCCACTCTGTGTTTGAAAACTTCTCATATTCTCATTATGGCACACCTCTTCATTGCTGTCTGTCTTCCCATCTGCTCGCTTTTCTTTGAGACCTCAACCTATTCCATCCACATATTTATACAGATAATCTTTGTTAGTGTTATTGGTCCTCTGTGAACTAGCAGATATTTAGAGAGCCTTGGTGTTCAGCTTTCCCCAGATGAGATATAAGCAACACAGAATAACGTTATATGGATATTTCACTTAAACTGTGCATAGGACCAGTAAGCTCCTGGGAAGAGATAGTCACACACAGAGTGTGTGCAATCACTCCAGTAATCAACCCAGTTATGAATACCTGGCTCCTACGTGACAAAAGTTTAGCCTAACTTGGGGAAGAGTTTACCTCACACTGCATACTTTTTCATTGCCCCGTGCAATTTTAGCCATAATACTTATATTAATTTACTACTTGACTAAACAGTTCTTTCATATATTAGGATGAAATTAAAAAAAAGTGTAGAAGTGCTGTTTAATGGGTTTCCTGTAGCAGTGTAAGTGTGGGTGCAAGTGTCTCGCTAAATACATAAACATAGATAATCCTTGCTTTCTCTCTTCTAGGCAACATTTTTTCCTTTATAACTCATCCCTGGAGAAAGGTTCATGAGTGAAAAATCATTGCTAACTTCATTTTTTGCCTTCACTGTGAATTTCTTTCCTGGAGCAATAATAAGAAATAATGGGTGTAATGCTTTCCTTCAGAATCCATAGTATGTAACAAATTGTCTTGTTTTATTTGTTGTTGCCATATTTAATTTATGTGTATTAATTTTTCTCCTTGGCTTATCTATTTTATTTTAAGTTCAGAGGGCCTTCTAAACTAGGGAAACTAAGATTCAGGTCTCAGGTCTCCCACTTCCTTCCTGGATTAACTTCAGCAGTTCCTATTTTTTTCTGAGCAATCCCCAATAAGCAGTTGTAGATGTCCAGCTTAATAAACAGATTGTAAAGCAAAATCAGAGGCAATAACTTAAACTGGCGTAAGAAGAGAGGTGTTTTCTTGGTGTCCCCAAAAAGCAGACCAGCTGAGCCACAGAAATCAGTGTCTTGTTAGTCTTAATCCCTGTATGTCTCAGTTTACCTTTTGTAAAATGGTCGTAATATATAATTCACGAAGAAGGAATGTTCAGTCTATTTAAAGCTTGTGAAACATTGCACGGCTCTAAGTGGATTGCGTTTGATGGGTGCTAAGTTAAATGATGATATTATTTTCTGTCATTGTGAGATGGTTCTGCTTAAAACAGATTTGGAAAAAATGGCTGGATGGGCAGATTCTTTTGTCATATCTGAGCAAAGTTAGCAAAGCCGAGGATAAAAAAATTTCCTCGGTTACATCATTGTGACCCTGTTTTCTTCATTAGTTCATTAGAAGAAGAGGCGTTTGTACGTGTATATGGTATGAATAATAACCTAGTGTTCACTTTTGGGTCTGTAGGTCCAACTTATTTTGACAAGTGAAGAGCCTCATTAATTAAGGGTGGGAAAATGGAGATTAGAGAATCTTAAATCTGCACTGTCTGGGTCAGGCTTGCTGGGACCTGGTCTGTGCAGATATTCTGTGTCCCCTTGGACAGAAGCTTGGAGGGACAGAGGGACAACGCCGACTACCCCATCCTTCTAAGCCTTTAGGAGTGAGTCCAGGTGGATAATGCAGTCACAGAGCGCAATTCGTCCTCATTCCGGGCTGAAGTGGCACTCAGGTGTGAGACTGATGCTTTGGGCTCTGTGTCAGTAGCACAGGAAACACCTCACTGGCCTTTATCTCCTGCTAGACACCCAAACCATGCCACCATGCTGCTGAGATCTAGGCTTACCTCTTGCCCAGTCTGGTAAATGTCGAAACACAGAGGAGATTTTTTAATGTATGTTAAAGAAAACAGGGTTTGCGGGAATATAAATTATCTTTTGCGAGCTCTCTCAGAGCTCTTAAAAGTAAAAAAAAAAAAAAAAAGGTAAATAACATTAAAATGTTGGTTTAAAAAGTCTTTTCAGTGTCTCTTTAGATCTGAAGAAAATATATCTGTTGTCATTTTCTTTTCTGCTCCTTTGGGTTTTTTGAAAATGTACAGCTGCTTACTCAACAGAGGTAATGGATTTGAGGACAGTTATTCTTGATTATGCTGCAAATAATTGAAGACCTTTCTTCTCATGGTATTCTTACAGGTTCAGTTTTACAGAATCACTATAAATACAGAATCACTGCTTGGGCATTTCATCCAGCAAACAGGAACTCCCATTTCATGGACATATTAAGCAGCAAAATGTAGTTTTAGGAGCATAAGCATGGGAATGATGACTGCTGAGTTCTTTGGCTTACAGGGGCAGGTTGGCATGGGGGTGTTTGTTTCCTCAATTCTTTCAGGCTAATATGTGCTGAGTGATTTTTCAGAAATAATTGAATCTCTTTTGGCTCCTTTGCAAAATGGGTAGCATTCTGTTCTTACTCATATAAATGCTATTTGATGGTACACTGAGATCCTGGAATGAAAGCTGCTACATAACTTCAAAACATTGTTGTTAAGCTAAAAGTGAAGCAGCACCATGAAGTATGGATTCAGCTACTAAAGCTGGAGGCTGAAAAAATACAAAGGACTTTTACTCTGGTATTCTAGATCTAGATGAGTTGTTAGGGCCCTAGCAGATTGTTCCAAACCAGACAATATTCCGGTGCCTTATCCCAGCAGATCCCCAACAAAGCAGGGCAACAGTTTAAGCAGGAGAATTTGAGGTCTTCATCTGCAGCATAGTATTTAGTAGAGATGGTAATTTATTTCTTTTTCTTTGGCTTTCATTCCAGATGGGAAAGTTTTGCCCAGCCAGCTCAGTTTGGCTTTCCAGGTAGTTCTCGCATTGCATTCTTTTGATGGCGGTAAATTGTAGTGCAATTGTAGCTTACACTATATGAGATTACTATTATATTTTGCAATCTTTTGATTTCTAAATTTCATCTCATAGCTGCAAACCAAAAAAATACTGTATTTCTTTTCTTGGGAAGAATTAAACATGCATTTTACTGTATTGTTATTGAATGCCGCTTCTGTTATTCCACTTGTACTAAGCAAAGAATAGACCCTTTTAAAAATAATAATAATAAAAACTAACTTACCCTTGCATCCAACCTATGGGTAATCTATCCTTTACATTACCAAAAATATTTGTAATAATCTTTAAAAAATTTACACATCCCACCAGTATTCTCTTCTGAACCCAAGCTACACTTTTTTCTTGTCACCTATACTTATTTAATACACTTTGGGACTTACAAAACAATATGTCTTAGGCCAACAAGCACACAGCTGTTCAAAGCAGGTTTTAAATTATGTTCTTGGCCTGTAGCTAACAGTACACTTATAATATACAAAAGTAACAGTAAATAAAAGGCAAAGAAATAACCCGGAAATATAATCAAGAAAGAAGAAACTAATCTTCCTTAATAAAAAGGAGATTGTATTACATAGCCATGACTCCAAGTGCCATTAGGATGTTGGGTCTCTGTTATCTATAATACCTGAAATATTTAATTTGCAGCTATGAGCCATCTTTAACACACAAAAAGGCAGGGCTCATGCAAAAGTAATTTGGAAGTAGTCAAATGCCCCAACTTTCAGCCTCTCTTTATTGTCTGAGATATGATTGCTGTATTTTAGAATATATTTTTCACACTGTCAGATCCCTTATTGGCTTTGTTGTGCAACTTTAACTATGTCTTCTTTCCTCCTCCTTCTTTTTTTTGGGTCTATAACAAATTCAGGGCTGGTGAGTTGCCATTAAGGGAAAGACTGCAGTGTCATAAAGAAAACCACTGTGAAGTCAGGGACTCTGTCACAAGATATTAATGACAAGGGTAGGTATAAAATCAGGAGATTCAAATCAATGAAGCCATCTTATAGGATGAATATTGGTACTGTATTTTCCAAGGATGTGTTATCAAGCCCTTCATTTGCACAGCCACGAAAAGCTGCATGCTTACTGAAGTGCTTCATTAAATTCCCACCTGTGGCATCAATATACATGTATTCATCGGCAAGATACAGCTCTGAACAGTAAAACATTCTCACGGGGACCTGGAATTTCTATTGTACTATGATATTCCAGATTTTACAAGCTTAAGTAAATTTGAAGTTAGACATCTTTTGCAGAACTGATAAAGAACACATGCGTGGGAAATAAAGAATAGAATTTCATGCTGCAACACTGAGGCAGACTTACATGATTTGGTGCAACAACTGTGCTAGTTTGTCCTGAGGATCCACAGGCTGGCCTCTAAACTGACATAATACGCCTCATTTCTGTTGATGTCACTTGAATTACGATGGCTTACTCAAGCTGAGGATCTGATCCTGTAAGTTAGAGGAAAGATTATTCCCCTTTGGTGACTTAGAGCCAAAACAGAATAGAACTGTGACAGTGGGAAACTGAATTAGTCATAGGTGATAATTCAGGAGCACCGGCCTGAAGCTCTGCTCAGGGCGCAAGAGGGGATTAGGCGAGATGCTCCCTAGTTCAGGGCATGAACATAAGTCTTTATGCAAGTTACGCTGCTGGGAAATAAAGCTATGCTAGCAATGTTGTATGCTTTTAACCTTCAGAACATTTATGTGAGAAAGCAGGGGGAATGAAAACGTGTAAATGTACCTGTCAGAAACCTTGATCAGTTGGGGAGGTTTATAATATGCTTGTAAAAATATACTATGGTCTATGGCTTTTATGTGGTAGTTTTTGGGACGGAATCACAATTTTTTAAATAACTGATACTTAAGTCATAGGAGAGCGAGTCATAAAGAAAATTGTACTGAGATATTTTTCTCATGTTAAAAGGCTTTGTAACTTTAACAAATGAAATGTTTCAGCCTCCATCAGGCAGCCTCTTATTCTGTACATATTTATTCATATGCTTAACCTTGGACTCTGTGAATTGTCCCATTAACGGCCCCCCGATGCCCTGCCTTAATATCCCTTAGTTAAACTGGGTAACAGCAAGGAACCCTGGAAAGAGATCAGGATGCTATTGCACTAAGTGCTGTACAGACACACAATAAAAAAGACAGTCTCTGCCCCAAAAGTCTTCCAGGTAAAGCCAAGAGAAAACAGATGGATACAGAGAAGCAGGCTCAGAGAGAGTAGAGAAAGAGCCAAGATGTTTTGGTCAGTCTGAAATTCAAAAGTCTAGCCAGGCCTGACTTTTGGCAGGCTTAATGTTATTGAAGGGTTTAAAAGAAGACAAATAAATTGTTTCAGAGTACGTGCCTTAGGGGTGAATCAGGGAGAGGATAAATGAAAGTTCCCCCTGGAAAACTTAAGCCAGTGGGATGAAAATTATGCATATCCACAAATCTTTGCAGGACCGGTGCCTATGTGTTCAGGGTGATTTTTCACACATTTCTTGTTATGCATTTGGATTGTACAGTCAAATCTTATATGCTTAGCTCTGTGGAGCAAAATAATTAAAGATTAATAAACAGATTCAGCACAAGAAAATTCTGATTTTGAATAGGCTGAGTTCTTCAGCTTGGAAAAATGTAAGAACAGATATATAGGAGCTATGTGTGAATAATATCCATAAGACTGGTATTGCTTAAAGGCAAATATAGCTTTCACTATTTATGACTCTTGGATGGTTGCTTTGGTTTTTTAAAAAAAATTGGTATTTCCTTAATTTCTTTCTTTTTCTTCATATTCTCCCTATGCTTGGTTGAGGAATTGCCACCATTAATATTTCATAACCTCCAGAGGACGTGCTAAAAACATGGAAATGTAGAAACAAATCACCCTTTGGTATTCATGCAATATTGCAGAGTGTAGTTCTCAAGGCTGTGCAAAGAAAGGATTATACTTTACGGGGGAAAAACCTAGCAGTAAAAATGTGTCTAGCAAAACACATTGAGAGTTTTTAAACAGTTTAAACAATTTTATCACATCCTGTAGTGACTTATTAACAGTGTCTTCAACCTTTATATATTCCAATAACAACCCGATGTCTTCATCTTATCTTATGGAACTATAATTGGCTGAATCCAGGTACCAGTGCCTGGAGGCCATACAGTCTTATAGACTTTAATGGCTCATTAGGTATTTATTCACTTTAACTTAAACAGCTCAGCCATTTGTGGAAAATGAGCCTTTAAAATAGAACTAGTTTTTTTTTTACCTAAGTGTAGTGTATAACCTGAACTGCCACTGAATTTAAATTTCCAAATCTGCCAGTTTAATTTGGCCTTGCTGTCTTCCCTTTTCAAAATGGGTTATAGCTTTGTAATAACTTCTTATGCTGAAGAAGTATGCTGATGGTACTTATAACTGCTTGAATTAAACAGAATGATTCCTTTAGTTAAAAAACAAACCAAACCCCACTAAATGTGTGGTTAATGTATTTCAATAACTCATGCTGACAGGTGTCATCTCTACAGGCTATCTCTAGCCTTTAATCATCAGAAAGCAGAGACTGGAGGGGTCCTAATTAGTCTGAATTTTAGCCAGGGTGGTGGGTGGTTCTACTTCACTGTTCAAAATAGCACAAGCCTCAACACACATGGTGCACCTTGGGTTATGTCCAAAAAACATAAGCCTGTGAGAGAGAGAGACTGTAAAAGATCACCGAGGATGGGGAGAACGTGATGGTGAGTTGCCTTTGGCAGTTCCAGCTAAAGCCTGCACTTTGCCTGTTGGACAGTTGTCACACAACAGGCAAACCTCGTCTCCTCTTTTGCTTACGGATCTGGAAGGCCTGACACAGAGAAAAATGTGGTTCGTGGGCAGGATTTCATAGCTTTGTGCAGGAGATCACAGAAGGATGCTGGGCTCATGGCACTCCGTGCCTGATGAACCACAGTTCTCTCTGTGAAAATGTAACTGTCGTACAGCAGGTAGGGGCGGGCTGGCTTGCTAAAACTGAACCCGTCCCTATCCAGGAGTGGTTTGGCAGAACAACTCTGCTGGATACACGCTCTCTGTTTTCTCCCCATTCGTGCAGACTCTCTCTGCACATGGTGAAGGTGACTGAGAGTCAGATCCTTCCGTACTGTTTGGAGTCTCTGGGTTTTTCCTGAAAAAATATAGTTAGTTCAATGAAAATGTACCATAGCCATAATGTTGTTGAATGGGTTTGTTGCAAATTACTGTGCAAGGACACATGCTCCTGGGCTTAAAGAAAGTTCATTTCTGTAATGTGGTTAGCTTTATGTAGCAGTCGCTGATTGTTTCTCGGTGCGTGCAAGTTTTGCTGAAGTAGACTCTTGTCCTTCACTGCCCAATGCTGCCATGCTAGGGGCAATGACAACGTGGAAAAAGAGAGAATTATGGGAAGTACACCATGGAATTTATTGCTGCATTAGGCTCTTTGGATCATCAGGGTCTCTGTAGGAAGGATGAGGAAGGCTACGGAGAGTTCTTGCCCCCTAAGATGTTGGCTCTGGTAGATTAGTGATAACAACACGCGAAAATTCTGTTCTAGAGGCAAGCTACCCAATTTTCCATTCTAGTAGGTCTATTTCCTTCAGACACCTATATCATTAGGCTCAGGCTTCACAACCTAAGAGAAATTTTATGAATGCATAACATAATCATATCTGGAAATTGCTTTTAAGCGGCCATTTTTTCATGTTTCCTTTGTTTGTTCATTTCCATCATTTATATGGTTTGAAAATTTCCATATTTGCTCTATTTTGTTGAGAAAGATGCTATATATTTTGCTGGGGGAGGGTTTGGATTGGTTTTGTAAAGGGGAAAATATAAAGCTCTTAAAATGCTTAGGAATCAAAATGGTATCTTTAATATGAACAGATTGTGATGGACTATGCATGCTTCAGACTCATGCAGGCGTGGAGGTGGGGGCTAAAATACAGCATTGTCAGAGTTGTGGTCTAAGGAGCGAACAGGATGAAATCGAGGAAAAGCAGGTGTTGCTTGTTCCTCCGTTTAGAATTAAAGGAGCAGTAAAATACTGAAGGATTCTGTCTCTTCCAAAGCGATCATTAAGGTTAGTTAGTTACTTTAATTCACTTAGAGTGCTGCTTAAGGACAATTTGTTCCTGATTCCCCCCTGCCAGCTGAAGCAAATGGTTTTCTTTTCTTTTCCTGCCTTTTTACCTGGTGAGACCACAAAAGGCATTGTGAAGAGGGACTGGCCGGAGACAGGAGCCTGTTTACTCATGCCATGTCCGCTTTTCATTATCCCGTGCCTGTTTTCTGTATGCTGAACAGTATCTACAACTTTTAATACCCAATTTAAATTGATTGCAAATAAGTGGCACAGGAATGCATAAGCAGTGAACTCTGTTTCATGGCAGGGGAACAGCAGAGATGGTAGCTTGGTGACCCTTTCTTTTAAGCTTCTATAACCTCTGCTGCTCTGAGGCTACCTCCATTGATCAGCACCTTTGACAAATGAGTCCATTATTGTCTATACGAACGGTTTCTATGAATCATTTTTTAAAAAGCAGTATATCTACAAAATTATCCCCTGAACAGCTTTTAAGACAGTCCCTCTCCCCCAATAACATGGTTACACTTAGAAAAGGTGCCTTGATGTTTAATTACTGCAGACAACTGGGATGATGTCCGTTACCTATGCTCTTGGAAAGATGACAGTGCTAGCATCGTCAGGACTGAACGTAGCTATGATGCACAGAAAATGCTGCTATATCCTCTACCCTATCAGAAATTCTGTACCCCACGTCACACAGTGAAAAGAGGGGCCACAGTCCCTCAACCTCTTCTCTTTCCCTCCCAGTACATGCGTCCCAAGAAACATTATTAGGTTAATGGTTCTTCTGGGGCAAGATAGTTACTACTAAATCAACATTACTTCCTAATGAATCGCAGTTTTCCGGGGAGCTCTTGAGCTGGGCCTAGCTCCGCTTAATTTAAAGTAGCTGTGTTGACATAATATATTTAGACTTCTGTAATGTGTTTGACTTAGTACTGCACAACATTCTGATTAAAAACAATTATCGCTATACAAAATCGGTGTTGTACATATTAAACGGCTCCCAAACTGTCTCGACGATAGCTTGCGGAAGGGAGCTCTAAAGCAGGAATTGGCACTCAGGGGAAGTTTCCAGTTCCTCTGGGGTCTCGCCGCGGGTTTGGCACAGAAACTCCAACAAAGGTCTGCCGGCGTAAATGAGGCAAAGGGCTGATTTCAGTACCGAGTCGGGGTCGTGTGGTGGGTGGAAGTCCACCAACGTCTGCTTTCAATATAGCAAGACCCAGGCTCATCATTTAGGCTACGCTTCCCCGGTAAGGGCTGCATAATAGAAGTGGATTAACCTGAGAAGCTGTGGAGGACATCGCGCCTACACAACCGCTTGTGACCGCTCAGAGTGACGCGGTAACCGGGGAGGCTGACGCCTGACTGTGGAGACAAGCAGGATGCGGCAGGTTGTACTGCCAGAGGAACGCCATGTCAGCTTTTGGAAACTGCGCCTCTTTTTTTTTTTTTTTTTTTTGTTTTTTTTTTTAAAGCTCCTGTACAGGGTGTCAGTGTGCGGGTGCTGGCAGCGGGGGCCGGAGGGGCTCTGTGAGGAGAGCTGGGGCTGCCCCACGCTGGCCAGAGCCGGTTCCGGCTGGTTCCAGCCGGTTCCGGCCGGTTCCGGGCGGTTCCGCAGCTGCCTCAGCGCAGGGCACAGCTGAGCTCGTCAGCGAGGCTGGTGGGGCCTCTGTGGAAGCTCGTTTAAGAAAGGGGCAAAACTCTGCCTGGGGGTGAGGGGAAAAAAGCGTGAGAGAGCAGTGTGAACCCCAGGGGCGGAGGAGGAGGAGGAGGAGGAGGAAGGGCCACAGGCGCCACAGCGGCAATTCCCTGCGGCCCCTGGAGGACCCCACACGGAGCAGGGGGATGTCCTGAAGGAACCTGCAGCCCGTGGAGAGGACTCACGCTGGAGCAGGGGAAAGTGCGAGGAGGAAGGAAGCTCGGAGAGCAGCCGTTAGGTACTGACCGTAACCCCCTGTTCCCATCCCGCCGTGCCGCTCGGGGAGAGGAGGCCGGAGGAGTTGGGAAGGAAGGGGTGAAGCTGAGCCTGGGGAAAAGCGGGAGGGAGGGAAGGCGTGGTTTTCATTTTGTCTTTTTCTCACCATCCAAATCTGTTTTAATTGGCAATTGATTAAATTAATTTTCCCCCAGTCACATCTGCTTTGCCTGTGATGGTAATCGGTAAGTGATCTCCCTGTCTTTATCTTGACCCACGAGCTTTTTCATCTTATTTTCCCCCCCAGTAGTGTTGAGGTGGGGGAGTGAGAGAGTGGCTGGGTGGGTGTCGGGATGCAGCCCAAGGTCAACCCACCACAACTTCCTTTCTGAAAAGGTTCAGAATACACATACAAGAATCTGATGTGGAAAACTCAGGGTAATCAACGTATTAATCTGGTTGAAATGAAGGTTTTGATGTACTTTGATTAAAACCTATGTGAGGGAACAGCTTGTATGAGGCACAGCAGACATTTCCTTAATTTAACAAGCAAAGTCAGGATAAGATTCGGTTAACTTTGCTTAAACTATAGTGACTTATTCAAATTGAAGATCTGGCCCTATAGGTCAGTGGAAAAATAACTGACCTGTGTTGACTTTGAGCCAAAATACAGTAACTTAGCAACTGAAAGCAGGATGGGACCCAGTGGCAGACAAGTGGAGCCAGCAGAAATTCAGGTCAGACTTCAGGTGCTAAAATTTCACACAGAAAGTAACCAAACATTGGGATGATTTGCAGAGAGCTATAGAAGAGTTTTCATTATTTCATTTTATTATCTTTCTAAAAATCTGTTCTAACTCCTACCACAAAATGTGATCAGGATGCAGGAGTTACCAAGTGACATATTTTGACCTGGATTATACTGGAAGTCAAACAGATAAACGTAGTATTCCCTTCTGGTATAAAAATTCCATGAGGCTGAGTGAGATCACAGCCTGCAATGATAGTGTTCGCTGTCTCCTAGCACCACAAATGATTAGAAGCAGAATTATAGCATGGTGATTTCATGTCAGAGGACAATGCTTTATTACTGTTTGATTTACTTAGTAATGTAAGTACATTGAATCAGAGCAGGGGAAACTGCTTTAGAATTAATTTTTTCGTTAGCTCAGTTATTTTTGTTTTGTTCTATCTTTCTGGTGACCTTCATCTGAGTGTAAGGAATCCTATAAAACAGGTATGTGACGGATTTCTTTAAGTTATGATTCACCCAAATATGGCATTAGTGAAACAGCAATCTGCCAAGGGGACAAAACAGATTCAAAGGACTTGGCAACAAACTGATGATGTAAATATTAACATAGAATGGATTCTTTTTGTAATTTCCATGAAGATGGTAATAGCTACTGTTGATTATTAGGTAGCCACTGTTGAGTCACATTCATGTACTCAAGTGGGAATTTATACCATTTAATTTTCCAAAGTATAAGGGAAATCTGGTCTAATTTAGGAATAGAGGTTCTCTCTACAGTCCAATGGAAAGAATTAAGCCTCTCCAAAGATGATCATCCCATCATAAGATAAGTTCCTGAGATAGGTGGGCTAGCATAACTTCTAGAAATATCTGTATTACTGCATATCATTAGAAGTATTCTAAACAGGTGCCTAACTTTTAGACTCCAACAGAAAAAATGTTCAGTGCTGGCTTGAACAGCCCTGTCTCGCTACCTATGGTTTCTTATTCCATGCTGCCCATTTAGTAGTGCCAGCTGTTTGTGGAGCTGTGACATGTATCACTGGGGAACTGTCCTACTCCCTGCTGCAAGGGCATGACAGGAGGATGGTGAGATGGTGGGAAATAATTAGAGCAAGAAGACGAGTAGGCGGGAGTTGCTGCCCAGGAAATATTTAACTTTCCATTAAGGCTAAATCATTATTTTTCATGGGCACTTAAATTCACATAAAAATACATTCTTTGTTATTGTATGGTTTCTGTCAAATTAACCCCTGAGTACCCCACCCTCAAAGGTAACACTATTGTATTCCATGCAGCAATATGACATACCACATCTTCAGTGAATGCGTTGCCCTTGGGTACACCAGAGGTTAGTTGAGCAGTATTTCTGGATGTTTGATTACCATGTTGAGTTAATTAATGGGCTGCATGCGATCTCTATTAATTAGACCATGCTCGAGCCTTGATAAAGTGTATGTCCTTATAGTACAGCATAATAGTTTCACAAATCCCCTACAAACTGTGGTTAATTACAAGCTCATCATGAGTTCAGGATTTAAGGGAAGAAAAAAAAGACAAAATACTTTTTTTTTAATGGTTGTAAAATGGTTCTAAGAAAAATCTTCCATGAAGAGAAAGTGAGGATGCTTTTTTGAAGATGAAATGATTTGGTGGAAAGAAACATTTTTTTCTTTTAGAAAGATAGCTTAACAGCTTTCCTCTAACTGCATCATATGTGGGAGGAACAAGCTTAAGAAGGAAAAAAAGACAGGGGGGACACGTTGCTTCAGTGGAGGGGAGGAAAGAAAGTAACCTATAGTTACTGTTTCTTTAAATTTGGTAGTCAGCTCTACTCAGCAGCGTAAACTCCCGGTTCGAAATGCTGTGAGAGCACACCTGCAATTCTCACATCACAAGCTCCCATCATAGAAAACCTTGCTTCACTCCTACAATTAAGATTTCATCCTAGCTGTCCTTGGTTTCAACCCATTTGGCTGCTACACTCTCATGGCTGCTCAGAGGCAAAAACATAAGACCACGCTTGACAGCAGTCTACTGCCTACACTCTCCAGGCAGAAGATCACATATATAGGTTTGGTAAGGCAGCTACTGCTTCTCTGCCAGCTCTAAAGGGTCAAATTCAAGAGTAAGTAAGCAAATTAAACAGAGCTAATTGACTGCCTGCAGTAGGCAATCAGTAGCTGCCGAGCGATTTGTATGTACAATTCTAATGCACTATTGACACATTTCTGAAAATGCACCTTCAAAAAACCCCAACTAATTAACTTTTCACTGATAGTGTGTGTTCCTTTATTTTGATGTACCTACCATTTGAGCTGTAAAGCAGGATTATCAGTTCAATCTCCAGTGTGTGCCAATTTGGCTTTTGGATTTGTGCGCTCCCACAAAGTCCTTATGATTGGTGTGGGGTCCAAAGAGCAGCTTCCTAGCGAACATAATTATTTATGTTGCATCTATAGAAACTTCCACATTTTTTCTGTTTGTATTGATCCAAACCCTGCAGTTCTTTGCCCTTATTTTAGCACAGCTGCCCTTACAGTCTACAAGAGTTTAGGTTGAGCGCAGAGAAGGACTTTGTCCCACTGAGCTCTGTAAAATTCTTTAAAAAAAAGGTAATACTAAATATAATACTTAATATATTTATTATATGCACATATGTATGTTATATAGAATAATTAATAAAATTAGAATTGAAATTTGATGAGCTATGTAGAACTTACTGTGTTTAAATTACAGTTTTGCTCTTTCCTCAGTTATCTGAAGAACAGAGTCCTTCTGCAACATTAATAATTGCATGTTTACACTGATTCACTGCAGCATCATTTGACCTCTTCAACTATTCCTCTCCATAGGATGAAAGCTTATTGCATGGAAACACCAATGCAATGGTAAACTCAAATATAAACTTTAAAATATTGTCAAAGCAGATTAGTGAGTATTTATTCAGTTATTGTCTATCCAAGTCATTTTGCAGGACATGAAAAGCAATCAGCTTCATTTTAGGAGTGCTGTTTCACTTATCAAGCACCTTGATTAAGATAGATGCAAATGCAACTCTGGCTGTCTTTCAAATGGTGGTTGATCATAACTCTTTTAATCTAAGACCTCATTTAAAATTACTACAGGAAATGTAATAGTTGCTGGGGAAAAAGTAGCATGTGCTACCCAGACAAAGCACTTGTCTGGGTAGACAAACAGCTTTCAAAAAGAAAAAGAGGAGAAACCCAGAAAGAAAAGCAGAAAAAAGGAAGAATAAGAAAAAAAACCCCACCTCAGTAGGAGCTGAGATTACTCTATATTTCTTATAACAAAGCAGGAAGAATGATTCTCAGCACTGTTGAATCAAACCATCATAAAAGAAGTTTTAGTGCATTGTAAAAGCAAGATAAACTTTTCCATTTCCCTGTAGAAACAAGCGACAGTCTTGCAGCACAACAAATTTCTCTGGCTTTAACTTCCTTTTCTTAAACTTAAGTGGAGTGTGGCCAGCGGCAGGACATATACCTAAGTAAACTACCCGCTCACAAAAGACAGGGGACTTTATTCCTCTGTAAACCCCGCTGGAACACAGAGATTTCTTACTTTTTCCCGTGCTAGATAGGTGGCAACTAACAACAGAGATTTAGTATTCACCTGTACCTTGCAGCACAAGGAAGGACAGCGAAAAAGAGATGGATGTAAATGTTGAGGGGTTAATTCTGAGGCGGCTGAAAGCAGGTGAGGGAGGTGGAGAAGAGGAGCACACACCGGTAGATGGCTCTGTTAGACACCAGACTGTCCTGCAGCTCCTGCACCTCTCCCCACTGAACCTGCCTTTTGTCTCCAGCAAACCTTGTAGCTCAAAACGGATGCATAGACCTTTGCCTTTTCGTTTGGGCACCAGTGGCAAGCGTAGGTGTCTTTTTTATTATTACTGGTTTCCCCCCCTGGCCCCCCCGATCACAACATGTAATTATGAAACTACCATGACAACAGAAACTTTCACAGTTAAACCCCAGGACGCAGAATAAAACAGCCCTTGGTAAAGCTGATTGATAGGCTGAGTGAGGACTAATAGCTGATGTAGAGAGTTCTACTGAATTATTGGTTGCACATCTATTCAGATAAAATTTAACAAGGCCAATTAAAGCCTTTTGTTTAACGCAAGGTTACTTCACAAATGGTATTTCCAATTTCGGAATTTTTGTTGTTTTGTTTTTTTGCAAAGAGCACAATATGGGATTGATGAGTCTTGTTATTTTGCCTATAAAGAGAGGTCTTAAATGCTTACAAATGCCTGCCAAGTGAGGCCATTCAGTTCTACACCACAGAACTAGATGAGTTTTGCTTGAGTTATAAAATGCATTAATTTAAGATTATACCCCTGTATGCTGTGGAACATATGTAGGTACAGCACAAAGCTGACAATTTGTCAGGCCCTTCTCCAAGCCCTTTTCATGAAGAATGAGATCCCATTTGGATCAATTACAGGCAAATAGACATTATACACTCAAAATCATGCCTTTGTTGCTTAACAGTGCAAAATATTGTTGGTATAATTATTTTTGTGCAGTCCTCTTGCCCTGTGGCATCGATCCAAATGTGATTCCAACTCTACCTGGCTGTAACCCAAGACCACTCCACATAAGGCCCTCAGGATCCTGATTCTCTCATTCAACTAACTATGACCAGTGTGTCTGTGTTTTTGATTCAATGTATAATGGTACGTGCAGGGAAATCCAAACATTTTTCTGGTTGTCAGTGGCCTTCTGCAAAAATTGCTACAACCTTCTTGTACAATACAAGTTCTTCATAGATTTCTCCTATGTATTTGATACACTTTTAAGTTCTATATTCCTGAATGTCTTTATGTGACACTATTTCTCCACTTTGGCCCCTGATATTTTTGGAGCCATTATATCATTCCGATTTTAAACTCCTGATACATCAGTTGCATTACACACAAGCAGCCATGCATACAAATAAAGTAGGTTCCCAAACCACCTTTATTAACTGGGGCACCAAATCCATTTTGAGTAGCACAATTCAGAAGGGAGATGGAGCATATGACATATAAGCAGAGGGTGGGAGAACTGGGTTTGTTTAGCCTGGAGAGGAGAAGGCTGAGGGCATTCCAGCCTTCCAATGCATAAAGGAGGGTTATAAACAAGTCAGAGTCGATTCTTCTCAGAAGTGTACAATAGAACAGCAAGACACAACAGTTACAAATTTTAACATGAAAATTTCCAACTAGATATGAGGAAAAAACCTCTTAACAGTGAGGATTTTTAAGCACTGGGAGAGGGGCCAAAAGAGTCAAAAAGAGAGGGGGCAACATTTCCATTTTGGACATTTTCAGAATTTGGCTGGACAAAGCCCTTGGCAGCCTTACACAACTCCAGACCAAAACCTGCTTGGAGCAGGAGCTTGGATTAGATGACCTCCTGAGGTCCCTTTCATAGAATTTCTCCACAATTCCATGACCAACATCTCTCCTGGCTTGTTTTTTTCACTTCACTTCATAATGAAGGGGTTCCTAATTGATTTTTCTAGAAGTTTTGGGTGAAGAAACCCAGGACAAAACTCCTTGGATTAGAAGGACTTGGAATTTTTGATGCTATTTAGATCTTTGGGAGGGAGGAGGAAGGGAGGCAAAATCTAGGTCTAGGGCTTAGAATAGTTCATTTTTCTACAAAGCTGTGTGTTATCATTATAAAAAATTTTCTTTATGCCAGAGAAGCAATGATGTTTAACTGTGGCAGTCATTCTCATGTCCTCATGTTGGACACAAGCTATTGAATGTGTTGTAGATACTTCCAGTCTAACAAGACTCCATTCTTGCTTCCTGGAATTCTCAAACCCTTATCCATACTTTTATGCCCTTAAAAATCGAGTGGAAAACAAGTCTGATGTCTTATGCTAGACCATGCTACTGAGCTGGGGGGTACAGCTTTCTGTATCCTGAAGTCTGGTAATGGGTTCCTTCCATTCCTGTCCTAGCAAGATCAACTCTGGACCCCTCAGATGGTGCAAACTGACAAATCAGTCTTTGACTAAAGCTAAGGCTAACAGACTAAAGCTAAGGCTAACAGACCCCTCATTCAGGGTCATGTCCTGTACTTTGGTGTGTGTAACAGATCCCACAGAGCTTCTCTGATGTTTTCTAAAGAGTTGGAGAGAGGTGGAGTTGGGCACTGTGGTCGTAGGAAACCCAGAGGTTTGGAGATTTATGCTTCAGTATATATCTTTAGAGGACACAGAGGAAGTACTTTTTACATTTACCTGCAACCTGTTACAGCAACATGGAGGATACTTTCTCTCTTATCAGACATTACGAATAGATAATCGAGTCCAAATTTCCTCAGAAATAACTTGCAAGAAACAGCTCTTCATGCTACATAACATAAACAATTGCTAAAATATGCAGATCAGGAAAACTAATGATGTGTAATACTATAATGTTTTAAATGTCTTCATTTAGTTTATAAGCACTCCAAAAAAAAGCCTCTTAAGGAGCCAAACATCAATAATGTGAGCCTGTGCTAGCTGAGTAATTACCTCTCGGTGCTGAATTCTTAAATATTAATTTGCTATATGCTATTCATCATGTGCAACACTGTAATCTGTGAAGGCAAGGCACAATCAAAGCTCCAAAGTAAAAGGAGACAGTAGCTTTTTCAGCCAAGGTTCAGAGTTGCCAGTTCTCCAGACTTGCACCTCTCACACTTCTTGCCAGACATGCATATGACATAGTTTCCAGTGCCTGTTTTCATGGCAAATACAAATACTGAGATGACATCATTACATACACTTCAAAGCACTGCTGTAGCTTAGTTGCAGAAACCAGCTTGATGTGATGGTTGGTACGGAGAAGGTGTGAATGTCGGAGACTTTTACAAGTTTACCAATTTGCTCCTAAATTACTGCAGCATTACTTTTATTTCCATGTGAGGTGGCCAAAGAAACACTCATGGCTTTATTTTTGCCCTTAGCAAAGAAGTGCAGTTCCTGTTGTTAGTGGGGTCAGTGAATATCTTTGCAGAACAACTTCTATGTAATCAAATCAGGGTATATTTGCATTGCAAAGTGCAGTGTAGTAAAGACACCCAAGCTAAGTTCAAATGAATGAGGTCAGATACTAAAGGCACTTCAGCTGCAGTAGTATACAACAACTAATTTACTCTGTCTTATAGACTGTAAGGAAAAAACCCAAGTATTTAACTTTGAATCCTGAAATGTCATATTTAAAATGGATCTAACATTATATCTCATGCTTTTCCACTAGGAAAACTTCACTTCTTGGACTTCAGCTCTTCCTCGTCCTATGAGAGAGGAGGTCTGTACCTAAAACAGGTAAACAGAGGGAAAATTGATGTACTTCATACACCTTGAAAATAGATAAAATTGATTTGGAGAATTTTCTCCTAGGTTGAACAGGCTGTATTGGTTGAGTAGGCAGTCTTTTCGTGCAAAGCTACGTTCTGCTCCTATGGTTATGGTCATGCTGTGGTCATGCTGTAGTCACGCTTTGTTATGGTTATGCTGTGGTCACTACTGCTAGCTGTAGCACCAGGTTAACAGATTTCTGACTTGAAAGAGCGGGAAACTTCAGCACTGATGGAAGTCTCTAGTTCTACTATTAAGAAGATTGCTACAAGTACACCAGTGTGCCTAACAGACAATGCCAATAAACACTGGGGTGGAAAAAAAAAATATTCTGCTTTTCCTACTTATTTGGTGTAGGATTCTTGATAAGTGACTTCAACCACTTGGGGCCTCCAGGGCCTAATTTAAGTGGCAAGTCTCCAAAGAGCCTGTGAAGTTACAATACTTAGTTGCAGAAATAGGAATAAAAATCACTCATTTTTCATTGTGCTTCATGTTAAAATGTGTTCATTTCACAGGAGAGATCCATCAGGGTGGGTGTTTTCCCTCATTTGGAAAGCAATGGACACCCAAAATTTGGCAGAGAGAACGTTGTCTCCTTTTTTCTCTTTCACAATGGTTTATCCAGTAGTAAAATAAGGATAATTCCACTTACACTCTCACAGGAGTGCTGTGGAGCACAGGAGTTTTCCAAGGTCCTTCATAAATTTCCTGCAGAGTTTTACACTGGGTCTATAAGCCAAGCTATAAAATCCGTGGGCGAGTATTATATGTTTGCAACTGTCTGAAAGGCTATGCCTTGCTTCCCCTTCCAGGTATTATGAAGTTGAGGGTGTTTTTAATCCTATGAGAGGACAAAACTCTAGGTAAAATATACTGGAAAAAAATATCTCTACATGGGTTCAGTTTTAACATCTGTGGACTTTCAGCCAAAAATCAGAACATGTCTGTCCACCTTTGCTTGTGCTTTCCCTGTCTGCTCACGCTTCCTATCACAGCCGCCTTCAACCCGAGCCAGGGAGAGTATCCCAAGAGCATGTACGTGTGTGTGTGCTACACATACATACTCTTATTAAGGAGCAGCTAGTGGAGAAGTAATCATGTTCTAGTTCATCAGTTCCTCAAAGAGCAAAGTCTCTTGGGAACGAAGATTGCGAAGTGAGACAGGGTACTCAGACCTGACCTTTCACTGGCTGATCACAGAGAGACACACGACGTGCTCCTTGGGCTGATCCTTCAGGGAAGCACATTTTACAATCCTGCATTATCCAGTTTGGAAGTTGTTTACCTTTTTTAACATAAAATTCTTAAATGATACTTAATCACACCAAAGAGCTTTCTTTTCCTCAGACAAATTATGTATTTACATACAATTCTCTAATTGCTTACAACATGTTGTCTTCCAAATGTAACACCTGCTTGGGGATGCTGCTAATTTAGATATAACAAGATAAACAGTAGAGTTCTGCATTTTATAAGGCAGGAGAAAAGTAATTTTAAAAATATAATTAATTAAGGTTATATAATGATAGGGATAAAAAGAATGATTTTTTCATATTTCATAGCAGCTTCTATAGAAAGTGATTTATTTTTCTATCGATTAAGGGCATCTTTCTAGGAAAATTTGGCTTCAGTATATGACAGAAATGAAAAGAAAAATCATGCTTCTTATTTAAAAATTAGGATATTTTAAAGACATGCAGCTTTGTAGCAAAAAAGAGTATATTATTTGGCATATGCAAATCAAGGAGGAAGAACTCTTACTCTGAGAAATTGGCTGCAGTTCAGTGCAGGTGCATTACCTTTCTGCAGAGTGGCATCTGCACTTCAGAATCCCACTTCAGAGGTGAGATTTTGTCCTGGGCTTTGCAAAGGCACTGCGTGAAGTTGTTGATTTAGGGCTGGAAGGGTCTTTGCATCCTGCTTCAATGCTCTTGTAGAAGCAGACATCTATGTCTTTGCTGAGTGACAGTGCTGTGATGATTCCCTCAGCATATGCTTGATTTCTGCGTCTGCCACTGTCATTTCACATCCTTGAGTCTTTCTTTATAGCTGCCACTATGCCCACCAGAGCTAAGATGGAACATACTGAGTGTTCTTTGTCTCTTCTTTTTGCTTTCTTTTGCTTTCCCGGGTCTTACTGCAGAGACCTCTCCAAAACCTTTTTCTTCCATTTGCGGCCGCCTGCACAGTACAGTGGGGACTAAATGTTCTTTGACCATGGGGGCTTCAAAGGCAAGGTTAGGTAATTGTTGATAGGTAGAGCTGTGTCTGTCCTAGTGGAAGTCTTGCCGTTCATAGCTGCTTCCTATATTGACAAAAATGAGTTTGTGTTACATTTAGTCTGCTTGTCTTGTTCTGCTCTGTGCGTCATAAACTAAAAGGCCTGTTTGGTTGTGGCTGCAAAAATGTTGGTTGAGATAGAGCACAGGGAAATGACCTGGCCTGAGAAAAGCATTTTGATTTTCACTAACCATGTCTTGAATATTGTCCGAGACCATTCATAGAAAATAATTGTATAGGGATTTTGTGTCATTTTTTTATTCCTACCACTCAGTTTCATTTGCTGTTTTTTATTCCTCACTAGGACATAGCATTTCTTTTCGGAAGATCTGAAAGTGCTTCACGAATTACTGTTTCCTCAAACTTATACGTAGTTAAACATAGTTTGTTTCCTTTTTAAAAATGGAGGCAAAATAGGATGCCTCCTTTGTCCACTGTGTCTAGGCAGATGGGTTCTTGCCTACAAGCTTGGTTTTGGTTCATTCAGTGAGTTTCTGAGTTGCAGCAAGCCCAGTTCCCTATGGCTTCAGAAATGTTTTTCCTTTTTCTCTGTCGCCTGATTAACTGCTCTTCACATTCTTACCATGAGCCGCAGGTTCTCAGCTGTGCTGCAAATCTCCTGCCTACCACCCCTGAAACCCCAAAGAATTCTCAGTTGCCCATCAGAATCCAGCTATGTCCATTCCCTCCCACGCCCCATACTTCACCTGAATTGTTTTTAAAACAAATATAACACAACCTGATAACCAAACAAATCCATCACAGAAAGGCGTTTAACTGATCTTTGTGGACTCGCATATGAGTCCGAACCAGAACTCAGGTCCTGTCCATGCTTTTAGCATTTCGTTTCACTATGGAGCATTCCTGCTTCTGTAAAGATGGCTCTATTAATTTAGTGCAGTGCCTTTGATAACTGTGCTGTGACAAATTGTAACCATGCCACACAATGCAGTGCTCTCTGATTTCTATGGCCTGAGAATATTTACAGAATTGTATAAATTCACTTCAGAATTTTTTTCCTGAGGAACATATTTCATTTTACATTTCAGTCTTACTAAATCCTAAATGAGCATGTATGGAAGGGACAGGAGGGGGGTGTGAAATAATAGAACCTTTTCCTTCATACTTGAAGTCCATTCTGTCCTGCAAGCGCGCAAATAGCTTTGCCACCTGCAGCTGTTTGCAAGCCAAAATGAAATGAGCTGATGTCCTCTATCCTATTCCAAGCATACAGGTGTCCACTGTATGAAAAGTGTTATTGCCATTGGCATCGTTGTTAATTCTGTCAGCACAGAAACCAAATGGCTCTGTTTGGAAATTGCCCTTTACACTGAACTGGAGCATGCTGGCTGGCAGTATGGAAGAGCTTTGTCACAAGGCTGTACCTCGTTAGCAAGGAAACAGGATTTCAGTCTTTAATGTTTGTAGTCCAACACTGGCACCCAGAATATGATTCGAAGTTTGTTAAATCACTGTGGTCTCTTTAGTGAATGCAAAGACCTTTAAACAAGGTCTTGAAGTCCTGTTTAGAAAGGATACAGAGCTTAAATTGCAAGGTAGACCAGACTTCCTCTATCCTCACCCATCTTGTCTCTGATAGCACTGTTACCCACATTTTCTTAGAATCATAGAATGGTTTGGGTTGGAAGGGACCTTTAAAAGTCATCCAGTCCAACCCCCCTGCCATAAGCAGGGACATCTTCAACCAGGTCAGGTTGCTCAGGGCCCCATCCAACCTGACGGTGAATGTTTCCAGGGATGGGGCACCTACCACCTCTCTGGGCAACCTGCTCCAGTGGTTCACCACCCTCATCGTAAAAAATTTCTTCCTTACATCTAGTCAGCAGAACCTGTTGGAGTTTTGCTGTGGCAAAAATGTAGTGCTGTGGAAACAAGTTTTCATGGGAATGTATTTGCTAGTTTTGACAGGAAGGATATCTCAAATCTAAGGTAGAATTTCATTAGTGTATTAGCCTAGTCACAAAAGGAAACAAGGCAGCAATCGGGGCACTCCTTTGCCTGCTTCATCCATCAATCAGGATTCCTCTAATTGTGAGGGCAGGAGGTTACTGTATTGACAGAACACAAAGCTCTATTCATATGTGCTTAATTCATGAGCATATTCACATACCCAGACAACTTGCTTTGCCTCTCTTTTGTTGTATGCAAGAATCTAAGCATTTTCAAAATTTGAAACATTTTCAAAGGGCAATGAAACTGTTCCCCTCAGCATTCCTGCCCCCTGCCCCACCCCAAAAGTCTTGGACTTTTTTACTACTGTTACTATTTTTTTTGAAACCTAAGGGTAATTACTGATTTCAGCTCTAAAAGCCAGGTTTTTAGAAGTCTTATTCTTGTAACTCTTCTAATACTGTTATTAAATCTGTTGAATGGTGACCATAATTTTAGCTTCTGTGTCAAAGTATTGGCTATTTTAGTCTTATTATTGGCTTCTGAGCAACACTGGAGAGCCAATACAGACTCAGCCGAGAGTCAGCTGAGATCCCCTCCACCTGATTTTTGGTCCAGGTCAGAGGTGAGCGTGAGAGAACTGGAAAGTAAAGGCTGTGCAACAGCAAGGGAGTCAGCAAAATAAGAAAGCCTGGCTGAAGCCAGAGGGAAAAAATAACAGCGATGCAAATCAAAGCAGATAGGCAGGTGAAAAACACACACTGAGGCAGTCAAGTTAATAGGGACTCAGAAAAATCATGTTACCATTTGGTTGGAAACCCCATCAAATGTACTTGGCAGAAGAAATTTATTTAGATATAACTTCAGAAAATCCCACAAAGGATCCATTCTGACATGTGAATGCTTCGCATTATCTACGAACACACAGGTGGCTTTTGGATGCAACATGCTGCATAACAGATGCCTTTTCCTGTGTCTCAGGAGCCGCTCTTTGTGCATTCATTTTGAGCCAAAACACTTTGACAATGCAAAAGATTTGAGAAAGGCTGCTTGGCTGGTGCTTATGTTGTGAAGCGAGCATTTGAAACAGAAAATCTGGATTGTTTTCATTGGTCATTAGAGGATAGTTTAACTAGCTTACTGCTTACTGCTTTTATTCCCATAAAACTGCTTAAAATAATTGTGGAGACTGAACCATTGCAAAATAACCCTTGTTTATATGTATGTATATTGACATCACTGTCCAATTTGGTCTTTGGTACAAATTTCATTAGCACAGAATGCATAAACACAAGGCTCAAACAGCAGTCAATACTTCACTAATATGCCATAAAGTGCTATATCATACATTTACATAAATGATTAAAACTTCTGCTTTGCTAATGCATGCAAACTTGGTGCAGTGCAGATAACAATGCTATACACACAGCATTTATTAGCACTGTCTTTGGCATTACTAAAGTTCAGAGATAGGGCTCAAGAAACTGCAGAACTACGGAGCCGTTGAGTAAGAACTCTTGCCTGCGATGAGGGAGTTCTACTCAAAGAAATGCAGTCGGGTTTTTTCCCTCTTAGGGATGACAGTGATTGTGAAAACAAGTCAACCCCCTTGTCAGCTGTTATCAGTTTCTGGGCTCTAAGACTGCTAGGTTTTAGTTACTTGTAACAATTCTTTTGGAAGAACACTTCTGTGGTTATTTCAGTGCTTTAAATGTGTAACGGAAATGACTGTTGTGCTCCTGGCCCACAGAGATGTCTGTAACTTAAACTTTCCCATCTATGATATGGAAATATTGTAGTGATTATTATGGCCTCATGGTCCTATAGTTTGGGTGACACAGGTGGGAATAGATCACATGGGACATTATCAAATGTACCCAGAACTACAGTTCTTTGCATGTATTTCATCAGGATGTGCATTAGCTCCTCAAAAGAAAAGGAGTTTTTCCATCTGTTTGCAGGGTCCCCATCCCCCAAAATTCACAACGTCCCTCTGAAGTATTTGTAAACACTTCAATATTTTCATAGCTATGCTACTGCTTGTCCAGTCTTTTGCAGAAATACATTCTTATTTCCCATTTCTGGAGGGATGTTTGCTTATTTTCTTTCAACTGTCCTGGCCTTCAGGAAATTGAAACAGAAGGGCTAAGACCCTCTGCAAGAGATTTTGTTTCACACTGCTATGGTACTCTTTATTGCTGAATGATGAATACCAATTTAATTATACTTGGGAGCCCTGGTTGTGTTTTCTTTTGTTATGTCAGAAGTGTGGAAATTAGTTTCAGCTACTGTTAAAAAATTGCTGCAATACTACTATAAAATACAGAATTTCCACTGTATCTGGCTTGTTCTACAGGCCTTCTAAATTGAACTCAATTAGGCTGCATGTCTCCTTTATTGTCAAAGATATAAAACTGCTACAGTCACATGTGGGATGTGGGAATGCATTAAATCAGGAGATTTGTCAGTATCTCTAAACCGTTTCCTAAGGTGCCCTTTGCCGAAACTCCTTTTGAATCAGTGCGAATGACTGCAGGTATAATAAATACATCTTCATCTATATTTAAGTTATTTATTATGGAATGGAAGCAAGGGTATGCCATAAGATGAAGAAGAGTTTTGCCACTCTAAGACTTGGGAGCAGTGTTTGTGTGCATAGATGGATAAATGAGTATGATCACTATTAAGTTTCTTCTGTGACATGGGTGAGGAACCTTCATATAGACACATTTTGCTTGAGTTTGGTCTTTCTGTAGAAGTATTATAGACATATTCTTCTGGCTTCAGCTGGTGCATTTCCAGAGATTTCAGTGAAGCTTCATCACTTGAGATTGGCAGAAAATTTGACCTTGTTTTGGAGAAAACAAAACAAAGCAAAACATGGAAGAACCTAATGCAAAATTCCTTTAAGTTTTCAGGAGGTCTCAGTGACCTCCATGGGCACTTCATGAAGCACTAAAATTATTCATAATATCTGCTTTTGAGTAATTTTATCTCTGTTATTGCTGGTTCTTTCCCCACCCCCCTTAAACTTTACTAAGCAACAGTGGTATTGAAGTAATATTTCCTAAAATACGTGCTCTAACTGACAAAATGTCAGCATACTGTTAAACAAAAAAGAAGAAAAAGAAAATGTATTTATTTTTTCCTGAAGTGGAATGAGATGAAAAGCCCCATTGTCAGACACCTATCAGAGAAGGCAATTAAGAAGCAGCAGTATACTATTCACATTCAGAGCATAATTCAATAAATACATACTGCATATTCACATTCCACAACTAGTAATTACAAACAGATGCAATCAACAGGTCTTTTTCAACATTTTTACAAACCTATTCGAACTGTTAAGAAACCTCAAACAAGAGTTAATTCAAAAGTACGCCCACACCACACCCTCTCTGCTCAAATGTGTGTGCTTTTAGCACTCTCGCCCTCCCCTGCCCCCCCCATAAATAAATAAATAAACAAACAAATGTGTGGGCAGGAAGGATTTATATAAGGAGAGAATTGAAAATTCAGTATGATTTCAATTCTAGGAGAGTAATAGATAGAGAAATAGAAATGTGTGGGCAGGAAGGATTTATATAAGGAAAGAATTGAAAATTCAGTATGATTTCAATTCTAGGAAAGTGCCCCAAATGTCAGCTTTTAAAACAGACTGGGCCTAGATTCTCAGTCCCCATCGCTTCCCCTTGTGATATGTAAACTGCAGCACAGGGGTTGCCTTTAGGGAGGATGTAGTTACTGTGTGATGTAAAGGTGGCAAGTCAGAAGCAGTCCCTGCAGCTGAGATGCTCTTTAGCCAAAATACCCAGGAAGAAAGTGTTGAGGAAGAAGATACATGTGAAAGGAGGTTTCCTTCTTCTTCCTCTTGGGTCTAAAGATGTCATTCAGAAATGCCACCTTTGCTTGATGTGGGGGAGTGGCAATGCCTATTCAAAACTAAGTATTATTTTCATACATTTTAACAGCTGTTGAAACACAACTAACACTTGCAGTTCCACCTGCAGTTTGCCTTCTGCACCCTTGGACGACATCAAACAAGAAACTGTGATTACCAGACATGGTGTTTGTTCTTCTGAGTGGTGTAGCAGTTTATGTTGCAAGAGGTATAATCTAAAACACGGGGGAAGTTTTGGAATGAACAGCAAATATTTCCGTAAGTAAGCTCAAAGCATTACATTAATGGATTGTATATACTTCAAATAGAGGACATGGTATGAAAATGCCCTGCACAATATCAACATAGTTATCACTTAACGTTCCAAATATAAAGCAATCACGTACCCTGTAATGCCATTCTGTTTTCCTGCCTTAAGAATAGGATGTCATAGCATTGTCTATCAGCACAGTGAGCAGATCTCTCATGGAGAGTGAGAAATCTCAGATTCCTCATTATGAGAAGAAGGTGAAAGGTGTCCTGGTGACCCTGAGCACACCGGGATGGAATGATCTGGAGGGATTCAGATTTTGTTACAGTTTTCCATGACCTAGTTCTGAAAGTTTGTAACTTCCTTATTGCTTTCTTGGTTCCAAAAAGAGCAGGGAATTTTCCTCCCCTCTACGACTTCATTTGCTGCAGAACTGATAAAACTTTGTAGCTAATAGAAGAGAGGTCTATGGAACATAGATGGATAAGGCACTAGTAGAGCCATCAGGAGCTCTAACACTGATTTATGGGACAAGTGACTTGGGGCCACGTGCAGTAAACAGCTTGAGCATTGTTCGCAATCTTTAAATTACATCCCCAAACTATACCAGCTGAATACTGTAATCACCAGGCTATGTTTTCTAGTGCTCCCGTTTCTGGCTTAATGAATCTTGAATTCCTCTCTGCACAGGGGCCAGCTTTAACAGGACAGTTGGAGGGTAGTGTTCATTTTGTGACAGTCTTTCCTCCTCTCGAATCTCCTCTTTCAGATCCTTTCCCAGTCTAGGATATAGCTGTTCTGGGAAAAATCATTGGACTAAATCTCTGAGAGAAATGGCTAGGGGAGAGCACACCAATACAATCAAAGGGATTGTTGGTGGACATCTAAGTTCTGCATCTGATCATGCTTAGTTGCAAGTGGGAGCTGTTCCTAGGACAGGGGCTGGAAATCTTTCACGGTAACATGCAAGACTATCTTTTTATTTTTCCCAAATTATAGGTAAGGATGGTGTTAGAAACTTACAGGAGCTGGCACATAACGTATCTCAAAGGGATAAGCCACTACCAATCAAGTGATGGGCAGTATCATCACCCTCTCTGCAAGGCAGAAGCTGTCTTGTTGCCAGGTTTCACCGAATTAAAAATTTTGCTGAATGCTGTGTTTGTAATCATATGTGTAAGTTGTTCAGCCTGAACTAGGAGCAAGAAATACATTCCTCTTAAAAAAAAGATGATTCTGCATCATATGCTATGAAATATAATCTTTAGGTAGTCAAGGAAATTTTGAGTATTGTATTACCTCTGGGAAGGATGGTCCTAAAGGACAGGGACAGGGAGCATGAGTATACTTTGTACTTAGGTACCTATATTCTGATTCAGCCTTATTTCATAATCTTCAATAATTGGATATAGTTTTTCTCCATGTCTTGAATGCTCATTTACCTTTGGAAAGGATTTTGCGATCAATGGGTAGAACGTGTTTATTAAACACGAATTATCACTTTATTTAGTTGATGATTGAGCTGAGGGCCTCCTACAGGTTTATAGCAGAGCATAAACCAAGGCAAAGAGAAAGAAACAATCATTCAGCTGAATTACAAATAAAAAGAGGCATGATTTACTCTAGCTGTATGAAATGCACATAATTTTCATTATTTCTGATAACAGAGAAAGGACACTTGCTTTCTTCACATTTTTAAAATATACCAGTCCCAGGGTCTCCTGTAGCCTTCTTCACCCCAACCATCCCAAAGTGCTTTCCATATTAAGACTGTGCAGAGGAATCATTTTCCTGAGAGGAAATTCCCCATAAGACAGAAGGTGGGAATTGCTCATCATGAGCAGGACCGTTCTGGAGCGTGGGAAGCAGGTGGGATGGCCCTGAATCCCAGAGCTACCCAAGGGCAAAACTGGGCCTATTTTAAAAAAGGAACAGTTCGGGAGTTCTTCGATCTTCTCTAAAGAGACCATTGCAGGTTTGATACTGATTTCTTTCTGGGTGATATTCACCAGACCAGCTAGAAGGATGAGAGAGCCTCCAGGGTGCCCGTGGTGATGGCACATGGTCTGATTTCAAAATGGAGCACCAAATCAGCTATATAGCAAGCAAAATTCCCACTGATTTGAATTGTGACAGGACAGGTCCCAAAGGCTTTTTATATAACATGTTTCTGAAATGAGCATCAATCCTCTTCTCCTCACGCTGGCTGTGTGGCCACTGAACCGTCAGCCTTTAATTTGCTGTAGCTCATCTTTTCTCGTCAGATCTGCACATTCATCCAGCGCACTGAAGTTTTCTCATTTCACTTTGTTTCCCTAAATACAGCCAGTCATAAGCTTATAGATTCAGACATACTTTTTTAAGGAACCCCCTACCTATGCTGCTTCTGTATTCAGCTAGACACAAGGGTCAGTAGTTTTCCACACCACCATTTCTTTCTCATCTCTTGCTCTGCTTCTTCAAGCCTGGACCAATTTTTCATTAAGGAGAGCTCAGCAGTACAATGAACACATGTGGCAGCAAAAGCAGAGTGGCTTTTTCCATTTCCTACTGCCATATGATTTTTTATTTTGAAATCTAAGCACAACATGCGGCATGCTGTTCTTCAACTCAATGAATTGGTAACTTGCTTCTCTGTATGTTGTCACTAGCAATCATGAACTGGGGAAAGGCAATCTTTCCCAGTACTGTTCCTTCCTAGGCAAGGGTAATAGAAGCTTTGCCTTCTAGATGAAAGATTATTCATACCCTGCTACTCAGACAGTCTCATATGGTGGTTTTCTTTGGAGAATACAAAAAAAAAGTTAAAATTTGCACCATCAGGATCCTGTCTAAACACTGCAGCTTATTTCATGCCTCTAAGTCAGAACTGTGTTAATCAAAATACTTGCCATAGAATTTCTAACTACCGCTTTACTGGCTAATCTGGGTTGCTCCCTGAAATGTCCACGTGAGGGTTAAATGAAAGAGCAACAGGGCTTAATTTGTCTTTGCAGGTTTTATTTTTCCTTGTGTGAGGATGGTGAATGCTACATTCTTAATTGGGGATGTTTCTTTCAAGTAATCAAGTGCCTCATTTGCAATCAGAGGGACCGGAGTTTGAAGAGGCTCTACAGGTATGGCCAGATGATCAGAAGCACTCGCATTCACAAGCAATGCTGCCCATCTGCTGAGGGTGGTAATTTTCAGCTAATGATTGGTTAGGTCTTAACACACGCTAACTTGGTCTCTTGTGATCATCTGTCCAAATTATTCCTCTTGTTGGAGGTCCAGTGTTGAAGGCTTAATTAAGTCTTAAGTCTCTTAAATATTAGGGAAGGAGTTCTGCTTCCTTCTACAGTCTTTCTACTTCACAGCCCCCAGCGCTGTAGACAGAGAACAAGGCGTCCTTAGTGCAAGTACGACACCGGGTTATGGTAAATGGCCACGTTCAAATTCTAGCATAAGAGGGAGACACGTCAAGAGGTGATCTACAATGGGATGAAGCATAGAATTAATAGTACTATGGAAATGCCAAGCTGTACCAGGCTAGGAGGCAGCCCACAGGCAGAGCCTGAAAATCTTAACAGGAAGAATAGTGATTTCAAAGCACCTCTCATGTACTTTGCTCAGGCCTCCTGGAGAATCCTCTCCCAGAAGTAGATGCTGCCATGGGAACGGAAAGAAAGAGCCCTTTAATATTCTGTGCATTAAGTAGACTTGCTATCAATATGCTTTTAGGATGGTAGCATTTCTGAGTTTAATGATTAAAGATGCAAAAGTACGGTTTGGTTTTGTACTTCCCAATGAAAATTAGACCCTCCAGAGATTATGGATAAATGACTAGATATCCCAGAACGTAATTTGAGCAAGTTCCAGACCACTGACCAGAAGAAAATTCAACTACTGAACACAAAGACATGTTTGCAGTCATGAACACTATCTGACAGGGTAACTAGATTATGTCAGATTTTGCTTACAGGCAGCTGAAAGTAAATAAACCTGAAAAATTACTTTACAGTGTATGACTGTAGGTGGTGAAAAATACCACTCATGAAGAATTATGATCCAAGCCAGAATTACCTTTATGTCCCTAATCTGCTCTCAAGGCTTCCTTTTTGTCTTTAAAATAAAAAAAAGCTACAACCTTAATATTTCTTACATGTCAGCTCAGACCCCCTTGGGTTAATGCATTCCACAGTCTTGTTGTTTACTTCTCATTAAGCTAAATGTTTTATGCAAATCATCTGACATAAAGCCAGACGACCAATCTAGAAAGGCTGTAATTCCATCTGATGAGTTCATTCAACTGAAATCTGTACTTAATTTCCATAATTATACTACCCTATTCTCATAATGTGAACTGATTGCTGCAAAAACACAAAATAACTAAAATGCATTCAGATTTAAAATATGAAAATGATATGTCCCTTTGGGCACAAGAGTTATGTTTTACAAACAGTTTTTCTATGTTCTTTTTTTTCTCCCACAAAATATCTCTTTATTTAAGGCTGTGCCAGCCTAATTTAAAGACTATTAAAATGATAAGAGCTATTTCTAATGCAGTTTTGTCTTGATAGTGAAAAAACATGGAAAAGAAGAAAGGAGGAGGGGAAAAGAAAAATGAGAAAAAAACCTACACCAGGGCATTAACAATTATATTAATGTATTATGCTCAGAAGCCTGAAGATTGCTATCTTCCTTGTCATGGAGCTTAAACTTAGAACAAACTGGCTGTGTTGTTGCTGACAAGTCTAAGTATCTTCTTAATTATAGAATCAGCCAAATTAAGTTACTACCGCACCAATCAGGCTGTAAAAGAGATAGTGTAGCTGCTTTTCACATGGCTTGAAGAAGCTGACAAGGGTCTGAGCTTTCTTCTGGGAAACTCATGCCTTTCAAAACTCATGCCCAAACATCTTGTTTGGTTGCTCAGAACTAGAAAGGAAAGCTGTGCTGCTAACTTTGAATTGGATTTATTGTGGTATTTAAAGGAATCTAGTCTAACAAACAGTGATATCTATTCAGCATGCTTCATCCAACAGGTTCCTAAAGTATTCCAAGGTTTGAGCTCAGCATAACTCCCCTAAAAACTAAGTCACTGAGTAACCAGAAGGCCAGGCTTTTTATCTTTTTTCTGTCTGGTTCTATAACCACAGTCGGCTTATTGAGAGCAACAGTTACAAAAAGTTGTACTTAAAAAAGTGGAGCAATACTCAGAAAACCTGGTTCAAAGGGCAGGGTGCAAAAGAGGCACTTAAAGATGTTGAATGGCATTAACCAGATGGTGTTACCAACCTCTTATGCTGCACAGCCTTCACCATTAGCGATTCAGGAACAGCCTGCAAAATGAAACTTGTGGCTGCTACCCATAGAATAAGAGCAAACGAATTACTCCATCTCACACATGCTGTGTAGAAAGGTACTCTGATATTCAGAAATGTATGCTTCTGTTCAATACAAATCATCTTCTTATCTTTCCGTCTCCTGCGTAGAACTAAATAATTTTTTCCTTGGATTACTCAGAAAGGTAGTGGCTAGAGTCACTGACTCCCTCTCTCAGGTTCTGCCAGTTACCCATGTACTGTGTAGTCTTCCTTCTCCAGTGTCAACTGAGGGTCCTTGAGTATATCATGATTTGTGACTGCCCATTTGTCTGTCATCTAGGATTTGTGTTACCAAGTCAATTTTTTTTTATCTAGGTAGACATCCTTGACTGGTAATCTCTCATTAGGAAGCAACGCTACAGCAATTCAACTCTACTAATGATAATTGTAATACTGTGCTTTGAAACCTAGCCTCCTTCTCTGTGGGGGGAAAAGTGGAAATTGCAGCAGTCTTATTTCTATTATGTTTTTAATCACTCTTGTCTCAGATATTTCTTCTTCATCTAAACTTCTTTTGTGCGTGGTAGCTGGTTTTAGGATTTGCTTGAACTCTGTGTGCTCTTAATTTGCAAGGAGCTGAAAAATGTAGTTCAGTTTTTTGAAATCTTCTGGAGGCTTGAGTGTGAAGTAGACAGTTATATATGATGGATGGTGAAACCAGTTAAATATGCCACACCGCTGTGAGTCTGTGCAATAATATTGCTGCAGGAATTCTATGGAATGCAGATAATTCTGCTGTTACCATGATGACCTTTCTGGGGAAAAAAAGAGAGAGAATCACATTATAGCTTTCTAATAAAAATAAGAAGTAATCCTGTTAAATTCAAGCTCATCCAGCTAAATCACTTTAGCTTTCTCATATCCCTAGTTTAAATATCTTCAGCTGCCTTTCTTGAAATGAGAAACACTTGCAGATAAACAGCATCAGCCATTGCTACGTGGGGAGATGGATGGCAGCCCATCTGTCATCCTTGCCCAATGACGTTGAAATATGCAGACTTACATCCTTTGGTCAGAGAGAAGTTCATAGGGCACCTGCATTTGGGAAGTGATTAAAGAACTGGGGCAAACACGGTACTTCTGTGAAGTTGCCTGAGCCTCCATTTAATGATGTGTTCTAAGAAGATACGTGTAGTTCAACAGAGCTCCTTGCTGGGACACTTGCTGTTTATGCTTCAGAAGAAAGAGTGTCACTTACTTAATTGTCAGCATCACTTCCTGGAGCAACCGGTTATTCTGGAAGAATGAATTCTCGCTTATTCAATTAGTTTAATGGACTGGAAGTGTCTAAACCCAAATGCTCACTCCAGCTAACTGAAAAGCTTTCTGTACTGAATACAAAGGTTGTTCATAGCCTTATGGATTATTAAATTTATACTTTTTAATCAGAACTCAGAAGAAAATATTGTTCCATAAGCCAAGTCTTATGAATTTTACAGTTGAGAGAAGTCCCTTTAAGAAACTAAATTGCATTTTACTTATATGCAGGAAAGGCTAATGAAGCCAATTTGAAAAGGGTGTCATTTGTTCTGAAAAGTGTCGGCCATTGTAGATTCCTTCATCTATTGGAGAGAATGACCTAATTTTACACAAGATGAGCCTAGTTCTGGATCTAGCAGTTTGGATTTGCATGCACTGAATGAATCTACTTTTACTGGGCTTATTTGCATGAAGCAATTTGGATGCAGTTTGGTCATAAAAAGACTCTTGTCTGTATTTCACTGGAGTTTTCTAAGTGGTAAAGCATAGTAATTACTTAATGAGGAATATAAGAATATTTTTTTAGTGTCTGTGGCTCCCAGGAATTTACCTTGGATTGATCTCAGTATGTTACTGCAACAGTGTTCACCAAATACATGTTTTGCTCATTTCTCTCCTCCCTTCCTTATCTTGCCACTCAAAATTACATTAAAACAAATAGATCGGGTTTATATTACATAAAATTTCCATGGGTTGCAGCACTGATTTGCATACCAGTTGAGCAGACTTAACAATTAATAGTATTTTTATTGTAGTTATAAGCACTACCACTTTAATTGACTACACAAATATCACCGCTTTTATTTTTATCTTGAATTCTCTTTTAATGAGATACCTGTGTGCATCACAGAACTTGTTGGTTTGCGCATCTGAGGAATGGAGTAAACTAACCTGCTGTGAGCACTCTATTGCCATTGCTATTCTCCTTCAAGTATCTTGTAACTTGTTTACAGCTACCTTCTCTGTACACTGTTCTACAGGCTATAACACAGGCACACCCAAGGTTGTTTCGCTAGTACAACTTCTCAGCATATTGATACAAAATCTAGCAGACAGAGCATTATAGCTGCAGATGGCTGTTGCTGGAAATACCTTTTCCTTGTTCAGCCAATTTGCAAAGCACCCAGTTAAAGTAATATCCAACAATTAATAACAGAAAATGTGGTTCTTAAGGCTTAGCTGCAGATCTTCTAAGTATCACACCTTGGGAGCAGGGGGAGTTGAAGAGTCATCAAGAAAATGACTCAGAAAAGGATTTTCAGAATGACTGTTCACTGCCTTCAAGACAGCAGTTCCCTAAGCAGAGCCTTCCCACTGAGGATGCCTTGAGCTATTCTCAACCCAGTATTAACCTACGATGATAAAAGACCCAAACTCAATTGGCTTATGGAGACATGCAAGCAAGTTACTTCATTTTCTTGGCCCCAATTCAGCAAAGCAGTTAAGCATGTGCTTCTGCCTCATTAGAGTCCAATGGTGCTTTAAACCCATCCCTTAAAAAGGAGTTTTAATGTTGTTTGCACCAGGTGGAACGAAAATAGTTTGGTTGAAATAAGCAACTAAAGAGAGACTTGAGGGATAGCAGGGGAACACTCTATATAGAGAAAACGTTTAGTATGAAAATAAGTATTTATGAACATGTGCAAATATTATTGCATTGTACATGAAGCACCTCTTGTAACAGCTTAATATTTTTCCAGGCTAAAGGGAAATTCAATAGTAGAATCCTCCCATTGCTAGAAGATCTTTCCGGGAGAAGTGGATAAGGGTGCAGAAGGAGGGGGAAAATAGACCTGCCTCTGGGGAAAGGAATTAAATTGAGGGGTGTGGATGAAAATCTGCTTTGCAGACTCACACCAATTTTACAGACCCCCAAATTAATTGAAGCAATTCAGGGAAGCTTAAACTATTGGAAGTCTTTACTCACTCTTGGTCTAAAAGTTTTAATTGAAAATATACTCCCTGAATACTGGATGAATAATTGGAGTTCATATACTGGCTACCAATTGAATGGCTAATCAAAATCTATGACTGCAGCTCCTCCTAACAAAAAATATGTTCTGGAGCGTGATTCAACTCCAATTATCTACCACGTCCATAGATTCAGCCCTCCTAATCTTCAGAGAAACAATTGTGCAGAACAAATATTGACACATCGTGTACATGTTGCCATCTCCATTGCTCTGTTTTTTTGCATTCCATTTAAAAAATAAACTTGATTTTAATTTTTCTCTAAACCTCATATGATAATCCATGCATGTTTACTTTACAAAGAAGCTGTCTAATTAGTAGACTTCTAATTAAGTTCATATACAAAATGGTTATATTAGGTCAACATTTCAAGCAATAGGCTCTTTGGAGCTCCCAGAATTACCAGTGGCCCTGAGTGGCATCTCCATTTGCATGAAGCAAACAGGTTTTAAAGTACTGACTAAGTTCATGTGCCTTTGCCTAATAGATTTAATAACAAATCTTGCACTGTTGTAACAAGTTTAGCCCAAAGAATCGTGGTCAGGTTAAGCTGCCCAAGATCTTTGGGATGGTTATGAGACATCAAGATCATCGATGGGGTCTCAATCTGGCTGTAACTCACCAAACTAACCCCGTGCATATGATCTTGCAAGCTTATGTAGGTGAAGTTAAACAGCTGCCCACAAGTCATAATCATGGATGCTCTCCTACTAGCTCAAGAATAAAATTAGAATTAGTAATTATTTTTATACTACTAGTACAGCACAAAGAGTGGTACCCTGAGTACTACGCTTTCTTGGTAGAGCACAGCACCAAGTGGATATGGTAGATTAGGTCTTGAAAAAGCACTGTTGACACATCCTTGTGGTGCAATCCCTGTGTTAATACCTAATCTTGCCTATTCACCCTGCTTGAGTGAAATACCTTGCTAGCAGTTTCCTAGTGTCAGAACTTACTCAGTCTCCGCTGCCTGGAGCTGTACATTATGCTGCATTGTGCAGAGTAAAGAAATAAATCCGTTATCTACCTAGTCTCAGTGTTGACAGTATGGACATACATAGTGAGTGCTGAATTTGGTTGTTAATCCTTCATATGCAATTAATTTCTCTTCCAAGTATATGTCCGGTTTCTCCTTGAGTTTATGTAAATTCCTGGCATCTGTAGCATCCTTTTGCAAAGATTTTCCCAGATCTGCTACCTGTAGTGGTAGAAATTACCTCTTTTCAGTAGTTTTGAACATGCCCCCACCTTACTTCACTTGATGCCCCCACTCTTGCATGAATGAGATAGTGAACAGTTAATAAAATGTTACTCCCTCTCCATCCTTTCAGAATTTTGTACACTTCTCTCATATCCCACCAAATGATTCTTTTCCTAGGTTGAATAGTCCCAATTTACTGTATTATTGCTTTTATGGAGAGTTATTGCACAGTCTGGTTTCCACTTTCTGAAATTTTTCCACCGCTAATATATTCCTTTTGAGATGAGAGAACCAGCCCTATGCACCGTATTCAAGGTCTTTTTATAATGCCTCTTTATATGGTGCATCTGATTGTGTCCTCCCTTTTCTCTAGGCCTGAGACGTTCAGGTCACTTAGACCTCCCCTTCAATGGCTTTTAGACTAGCTTTGTGAGAGTTTGGCTTTATTGAGTAATCTTTTTGTTTCCTCCTTTTTTTCTTTGACTTTTATAGGCATCTCAAGAATATTCCAGAAATATGGTTATGTCTCTTTAAAAAATCTGTCTGTATGCTTTTTGTGTTGTGTACCCTTTAACAAATCAACAGGAACCATAAAATAATCACTTGTCCACCATTCAGAGGAGCCAGCAATTCACCTCTTCTCTGTGAATTGCTAAGGAGCACAGTTACTTGGAAACCAGCTGTGTCTCTGGGGCTTTTCCTATTGTTTATATTCACTGAAGGGCAAAAAATTCATGAAAATATGAAACTTATTTTGTTATCAGCCTGAATCTTGGATCTCCTCCTGCTAGTCAGTCCTTGTCATGGATGCAATCCAATGCCATCTAAATTCCAGCTCATCTAAATTTGCAACACCAGCAATGGCAGATGCATTGTGGGAACATCCACCTTCATCTTAATTGGTCGTTTCTGGAGATTTGGCTGCCAGGAGGGCCAACAGTTGTGCCCCAAAAGGTAAAACAAAAATGCATTACTCACTTTTCAGGAGTAGTGTCCAGATTACCTTTGTTATGGTTCTCTGTGATGCTTCATTCACTTTTTGTGAAAGAATGTTCACCTGTGAGACCGTAATGAGCAGGTTATTAGAAGCCAGAAATATTTTACTTTGATTCTTTGGAGAGATGACAAGCTCCCTGCGTAATCAGAATGGCTTGAGCAATCAGCCTCAGCAGGAGCTTATTTTCTAGTTCTAGTCCATTTGTAATCCATATAATATTTCACTGTACTTTCACTAAAGACATATATTCACTTTTATATATATTTTATAGGGACTTTACATTATGGTTTCTTAGATGAGAGTCTTAATGTGAGATCATGCATACATTACCCACATACAAATAAATTATACATGTTCTATTAATTCTACTTTTTCTTTATCACCTATCATGTATGAACCGAGATACCAAAAATATACATTAAATGGCTTGCAGTGCTGCCTAGGATATTCTCACTTTTCTGATATGTTACTTATTTCTATTTATTGGACTAGAATGAAGATTAAAATTGGAAAAGATATTTTCATAGTTTTTCTACTTGGGAAGAGAAATCAGAATGAACTGATTACTGCATCAATGGATACATAGATTTAGTGTTAGCTTGTAGGAGACAGTGGTTGGAATGAGAAATGATTTTGATTGGTAGCTTACATTTATGATGGATTATAAAATACAATGATTTGCTATTTAATGCAGGGGGAAGAACTGTGGCATTCTTAAGCTTTGATTCAGGGAGGGAATAAAATATTCACAAAAATTTCAGCACACAAGTGGTCCATGTTATTCTAAGAAAAGTCCTCATAGGTTGTAAGTCAGGCACCAGTCTTAGTTGTAGGTAAGCCTTTGTAGTAACCATGGTATCACTGACTTTTTAATAGCAGCTGCTGGAGTAAGGACAATCAGGAATTAAAGATGCTAAAGTGAATCATCTGTTGAATGACTGGATAATTAAGCACCCCTTTTCCGAACATAACCTTCTAGAGGACTTTGAAACATTAGAAGGACTTGCTGCAAAAAGGTGAACCGCAGAAAGAGCTTGCAGTTGTGATGAACAGCCTGTAGTAGTTTTCCCTGTAAACACAAATGAGAATCTTGTTTTTCCAATGCTTAGGTTAAAAAAAAAAAAAAAAAAAAAGGTAGATGTCCATAGATTTCAGGTCAGCATTTCCTCCCGGAGCAATGCTCTCATACCAGTAGTTGTAGCCATCTATGAAATGTGACAAGTGCAGAATGACTGTCTCTTCCCAGTAAATGCATTTCAAGATGTTAATTAGAATTCATTAGTGAAGAGCAGTTACACTGCAAATATATATCCTCTCAGTGTGTGTTCTGGGGTTTGGATCAAGAACATTGAGGAAAAATGGCATGATTTTGATGCCTGACTATTCTGCATACTGCACTGAAGGCTGGTAGAATACTTTTCATTTTCCACTCCCGCCATCCCTCTTGAATACTTATTTAAGTTCTGAAAAGAACTTTCATTAAAATTGAGTTCAGTCCTTTTTCAGACTTCATTTCTTGTGAATCTTCCACCAAGCAATTTTAATCAAAATAGCCAACCTAAGAGTAATTTTAACAGAAGGCACATTTGTAACTGTCAGTGTTCATTCCAGAAACCTTGATCTAAATGTTAAATTTTGGGAAACACAAATATACCACAAATTTTATGTATGCAGCTGAAACAATTTATATTCTTAATACTGAATATTTGTAAATGAGCACCCAGCCAATAACTATTCAAGTAAATTTATTGGCACTGAAATAATGTCAGAAACTTATGAGCTGTTCATGTACAATTCAGCAGAAAGAAAGAGGTGAAATAACTTACAACTGTAGCTTGAATTTTCTGTACCAAGACATTCTCTCTTGCTCCCTCTTTTTCCCTCTATCTTGTTCTCTCTCTCCCCCGCCTCCCTCCCCCATTAGTAGCAAAATGATGAATCCTTTTTGGAGAGATTTTCTCAATGCCAGGGTGCTGAATATGTGTGATAATATGCTGAGACATTACTAATAAGAAACCAAGCTGACTCCTTAGATCTGATTCCTTAGTGTTGCAACCAATTTGGGTTGTGTGTCTGGTGTAAAGTAGCTTATTTTCACCCTCTCCCTCTAGAGATGAGTTAGATTATGATGGGAAGGGAAATCCAACTCAGAAGGGGCTTCCTCCAGGGAGATGCTTCATGTTTGCCACTTCATTTTCAACATGGCTTAGAGAAATAGGACTGTGGTTTAGAAAAATATGGTGTGGTCAAACCTCTCCTTCAGGCCAGTTGCCCAGATAAGCTCTAGGTAGCGTGGAGCCAGCACGGTGCTGGCAGACTTAAAACCAGCCAAAGTTCAGGGAATTTCAAACACAACTTAAAACCACCTTTACTCGTCACCTCCTGTGCTGCAGTGTGTTTTTCTCAGCAACAGCTGAGGCTCACATTTCTTCATAAGTTACTTCCAATAAGAGACATTTTGATCTGAATTGATTGTCATCAGTTCCCAAAGCAGTCCTTGAAATAAAGGCCCTCCTCATGCATTCATTCGTGGTTGGCAGCACCCACGCAAGCCCAGCAGCACTCCTCTCCTATTCATCTGCTCTGTGGCATGGCACTGTGGATCTAATCCAAATGCACTGCCACAATTGTTTTCAGGAATAAGCTCATACAATAGTCAAGTAAATAGGAAAAAATGCATTTCTAAGATGGGTTAAAATGCTGTAGATATAAAGTGCATTCCCTTCCTGTAATACCATTCAATAAGAAAACAGTCTTCCAATATATTCCATTGTACTGGATGCAGTACAATGTAGTCGTATACACTGCAGTCCTCATGCACCTACATCCTTTTCCCTGACCTCATTATCTGGATGGCAGCATTCTAGAATTAAATTTTCAGCCTTACAGAAATAGACTGTACTTCTTACAGTGAGCATTCCTTTCCAGTAGAATTGTTGAACACCTTTTCTTTCTTTTTTTGTGCAGTAGTAGCTACGATCAGTCTATTCACATCTGTTCATCCAATGGCCCTAATTTAAAAGGGCTCATCTCCTTGTCAGTAGATAGTATTCCCCTTAAATACTCAAGTCTTTTAAAAGAATAACTGTGTCAATAAGGCCCATAAAATAAACTGGTGTCAAATGCAACATGGAATCTAATGACTTTATTCCAAGCTGCAGGGCAAGGTCAATCGCAGATGAGTGGATTAGTCACACCAAGGTGCAAGCAAACCTACATATTTTCTTAAATTTCTATAAAACCCATGCATAAATCAATTTTTAAATACTCCACTTTTTCCCCAAAGGGTGAAGATAGATGTCATTCAGCCCTGATGCGATTTTTGGATGTTCTACTTCCCCTATTTGTTAGCACAAATAGAAAAGCAGATCAACTGTGAGTGGAGAAAAGCTATTGTGTTGTGTCCCTTTTGAAGGAAGCAAGCTGAAAGAAAGAAATGAATGGCACCTATGATAGTCTCCTATTGGACTCAAGTGTCTAAGAGCAAGGTTTGAATAGTGTCTGCAGGGAGAAGGATTCTTGTCTCCCCAAACTTTAGCCCTGCCACTCAGCCAAAGAGAGAGCATCTGAAAGCAGTTAACATTTAACGCAGCAGGAGTGGAAGCTAGCTTCTTATAGCAGACAAGAAGATCTTTAATAGGAAAACAAGACTTTTCTGAGAGGAGAAGGTTGCAGAAGACCTTGTATAGTGTCTAAAGGTGAAGAAAAAGATACAGCTTTTGACGTTTATGTCAAAATAGGTGTTTGGTTGAAAAATTTATTCTTGGAAAAATATGGCATGATGGCACTAAACCATCACACTTGTTACATACTCCACTTTCAAGTAGAGATATTGCAGATATTTTAAAAGAACATGGAAGTTAACATAGCCTTGGAAACTGTCATACTGCAAGAAGTCATGAGGCAAAGAAAAGTTGCCTGGTTTTGACTCATTTGCAGAGCGTTTGCAGGGGATGCAGTGTAATATCGAGAACACAGGTGCCAATCCCAGTGTAGGGTGACTGACTTCCTCTTCTTAATGCATCTATGGAAGCAGAAGAGGCATCCGAAATACCCAGGTATAACCCAAGAGGTTTTGGCTGCTAGAGCAGTGTCCACTACCTAAAGGAACCTATGTTTACAACCTTTGGAAAAAAGAAGGTAGGCTGGATGGAAGTACCTTGTTAGTTAGATCTGACCTGTGACTGCACCTGGCCTATACTGATTTAAATTTTCCATCTCTAGTATGAAACATCATGGATTTCTCCCATGCTGCTTTTTCTGAGGAGTGTTTTACTAAAACACTCTCTGTAAAGAAACATCCAGACTGAATCTGAAAAAAATTATTTTAATTTTTTGGGCCTCTATTCCATTCTCTTATCTTCCTGTCTTTCACTCCACCAGATTAAAAAACTACAGGACATGGCATTTTTATCTTCTTCTTCGTCCTCAAGACACCTTTTTTCTTTTTTTATGATAAGCTAAATGGAGTGAGCTTTTAAGCACCTTATTGTAAAGCATCTATTTGAATGCAAGAATTTCTCTATCAGACTCTTGAGTGTTCAGTGAGGAGATAAAAATCACATTTCTGTTTCTACTCACATTGCCTCTGTTTATATAAAGATTTCATTAGTTCTTTTTGGTACCGCGTCATCCTCGAAACTCATCCATTCAGCTCCATATCCACTCTGAGCAGCAAATCTTTTTGGAGTAATTTCTTTCCAGGCTATAAATCCTTTGTATGATAGGCATGGCCAGCATTCCTTGTGTTTAGCTATGTCCAGTTGCATTTGGCTGTGTGTAAGTGTCCTTTGCTTGAATTCCCCCAATTTACCAAGCAGTTCTGTTCAGGTTTCTTACCAATTTTTCTCTCAAGCAATAGTTACAGCAGCCACCAATTTTCTCAATAGTGATTTTATATTTAATTCTGGATCACCGATGAAAAGATTGAATTTTAGTAGGCAGTGATGCACTAAAAGTCCATTTTTCCATGACAACTTTCCTTGAAGACAGGTTTGTAAAATCTGCCATATGGCTGGTTATTAATCCAATTAATGTTTAGCTTAAGAAGGTACAATGCTAAATTTAAACAGAATATTGTGCATTACAATACTCTAACATTACATTTATAGGAATATAAGTGCATTACCACCATAAACTGCACTTGTAATTTTACCAGGGTATGAAATTAGGTTAGTTTGGCAAAACTTTCTTCCACAGAACCATGGTGACTCGCAGTCCCTTTCAATTCTGTATCAGATTAGTTCCTTTTCAGATTTTTTTATGATAAGCTAACAAGTCTTTGCTAAGTCATTTCACATTTCACACTTTTACACATTTCCAAAATTTTTCAGTGGTTTACTTGAGAACAGTCCTAAGCCTGTTCTTATCGAACTCTTGAAAGATATCCATGCTTTCTGATCTTTGATTTTCTGATAGACTCTATTGAACACGCTCTTGGAAAGAATTTAATAATCCTTATGACTAGAAAGCACTTCCATGTTTCTTTCACTATGGCATAAAAAACTTACAAAAGTAGAATTTAGGTAGAAAGCCAGTCACTTGCTGTTGAACCCTGCTTGCACTTGTGGGTTTTGTTTTCTTTCTTTTTCAGGACCAACTAAAATGCAAATATAAGAATTTGTTTTGCTGAAAGAACCCTTCTGTCTCTCAGGCTTTCTTCCTGCATGTAAAATTCCACAATACTTGGTTTAGAAAGACTTTTGGGGTATGCTAATTTCAGTAAATTCAGTATATATGTAGTGTTTGAGCTGAAGTCAGCTGGGCACTGGGAATTTAAGAGAGAAGCCACAGGAACCAAACAGTTTGGGAAGGAGAGAAAAAAAATCTCCTTTGAAAAGCAGAAAATTCTTTTCCTGGTTTTCCCTGGATACATTTAATAAGAGGAAAAAGACTCTTGCAGTGACACCTAATTGCTTTTGTTCCTGTATATTCCCTCTGCAAAACATTAAAAGTTGCAGATCTTTTTCTTGATTTGAGGACAGTTGTGAACCACATTTCACTGGCAAAAAGACAAAGGATCACAGGCCCCACTATGCAAAAAAAAAAAATTCATATATTTTCTGTATTTCCTGGCACAGTATTTTTTCATATTTCTGGACATATACTCATTTCATACATCATGTTACCTCCATCATCTGTAGGACTTGCGCCACTGGGTCAAAAAATGCCCCATATTGGATGGTCGCCCTTCAGGTGACAAGATGTGGCAGAAGACGGACTCGCCAGGTGCAATAGTCATCTCATTTGAGCAAATTGATAAGAAAATACTCACAGTTCCCCTGATAACAGGATGCATTTCTTCCTAAAGTTGAATATGATCTTGTTATTAAAGTCTTCTTTACACCTTGGTCTACATGACAATTTTTTCAAGCTTTAATATTGGTCTAGAATTGAAAGGAAAACAATGTTTACTTTCTAATTGCCCTACTTATTTTTAGTTTGATCTCATTTATTTAGCATTAAAATGAAATCTTTCCAAAGCAACCGCTCCATAAACCAAAGTGACAGCACTTAACACTGCTCCAGCACATATGTCTGTCACTCAAATAGACAGCCGTCTGTAAACACATATAAGCAACTTCATTCTTCCATCAGAAACCTTGCTGTTCCTAAGTCAAAACAGAAACATGGGTAGAATATAATTGTTTTGAGAACTTGTTCCACAGTTTCTGTGCTGCGATACTGGCCTAATTTCACTGGGGAAGAATAGAAGTTTTATGGAGCTGGGAAAACCAGTGTTCAAAAATTACTTATAATTTATATGTGCCAAATGGTACTTCTGGCACCTTAATTATTCCTTGTTTCATTATCCCTGGATTCATGATAGCAGACTGAATCATAGCTTTCACTTTTTCTCACTCTAAGATAATATAGGGAGAGGCAAAGCAGCTGCTGTTTGCAGCAGTATCTGTCACGGGGGAGACTCCTGAGCAGTGCCTAGGGGAGTCCTTTGAAGAAGGTCTGTATGATGTGCTGGTCTCTTTGAGGAGTTGTGGAATACTTTGAAAGTCAGTTTAATGATGCTCACTATTTTGTGGGAATGAATCACCTGAAATTCAGCAGCAATAATACCTATATTCATAATGATGTCATTCTGCAATATGTCTCAGAAAATGGACTGCAGGCAAAAGGCAAGGCATACAGGAACACTCTGCCAAAGCCAAGCAAACAAAACACACAGGACCATCACTTTTACCAGCCATTGCTTTTTTTTTCTGGTAGTGAGTGAGCATCATCCATGTGGGCTCAGAGTTCCTCTCTAGTTTGTAATCATATTCTGCGTACAGTGACTCTACATTTTACATATTTGGGAGGAGAGGGACACAGCCACTACAATTACAAAATCATCAGCCTGATGTGATCTCTGTCCCATTTTTCTGACATGTCAGTGCTTTATGAGTCAAACCGCAAGGTTCGGTTTTAAAAGCCAGAGCCTGGGGTAGACACAACCACCCTGTGCATAACAGGAATGGGAGCAAGACAAGATCTCGGTGTGTGGGTCCCTCATGGTGCCAAGGTACTTGCATCAAATCTTCCCCTTGCATTGGTCCAGGAACTCAGAAGATAGTTCATTAGACTGGAATGACTGTGCTTTGGAAAAAAAAAAAAAAGTTCATTTTGAAATTCAGAGTTAGTGAACGACTTCGTCCACCAGATTCTGTTCCGATTCAACAAGATGTGTTAGGTATGCTCCAGGAACTGTGAAGTGTGGTTCCTTAGATCATCATGGCCTTGCCCAGCTTCCACATGTATTAGTCTGCTGTGCTACTTTGTAGGTAGATGAGTGAGAGTTTTCTGGAGGCTCATTATATTTCTGTGGCACTATATAAAAAATTCCACTCATGGCTGTCATAACTCAGCTCAATTTAAACTGAATAACACCTAACTATAGACAGAGTGGCATACTGTACTTAACCAGATCTGGCATTGCATGATGGCATTTGTAATGAATGCCTCTTTTCCTTCATCGCTCACTCCTAAATTCTTTCCTTCTCTAAACATTCTTTTTATTTGCAAAATTGAGTTGAAATGTCAGTGCTTCATGCTGACATGCTTCAGTTTCTGATGGATTCATTTCTTCTGTGCTTCTCTGTGTTTCTTTTCATTTGTTCTATATAAGAAAAAGGGAATAACTAAATTAGATTTCCAGGGTTACCATCTTGTGTGTAATTTATATTTTGAAGGACCTTACATAGTGCTAAATGGGAATAACTCTTTGTGCTGTTTGAAAAGGTTCTCTCATACAACTTTTTATGATTGTTTCCTTTGGTTGTTGTTGGGATTTCTTTGGCAATTACTTTTTCTTTTTTTTTTTAAAAAGCACGTTAGCCAAATATACTAATTTTTGTTGAATACTTTCACTTTCCTGTTAATAAAACACATTCCACCTTTTTAAAAGGAGCCCAAAACCCAGTTAGAATAATGAGAAACAAGAAAAAGTCATTTTTAAAAAAGAACTTCTTAACTGCCTGCCTTACAGCATAGGCATAGCTATGCAGTCTCATTTCAATAATGGTCCTTGAAACCATCCAATGAAAGGTGCTCTAAGAGGGCAGATTATAAAGAAGTTGCAGTTTGCAAGGCCATATTGACACCAAGTATTAATTCACTGTGTGAAGAGTTGGGACCTCAGTAAAACGAGATGAAAGCCAGTCCTTATAATTTCCCTTGTACTTTCTTAGTTATGTCCAGATTCTAGCATTTATTTTTCAATAGCATCTTATATACATCTTGGAGTGTATTGCCAATATCATTCTTTCGCTATCAGAAATTATCCAGGCTTTCTTCTATCCACAATTTAGTTTCATGTTGCAGTTTCAGGAGGCATTGATTCTATGTGATTTACATAAGACGGTTTGTTTTTTTTTTTTCCAGCCTGTACTCAAAATTCTCCCATTTTTAATCAATAGGTAATAGCAAGGACAAAGCATGCTAGGTATTCCTCAAGTTCCTTTAGTAGTCTTAAGTGATTCTGCCCTCCATTTTCATTAATGCATTTAAAAACTGTAAATTTTAGACATAATAGGTAGAAGAGAATATTTTTCTCATTTGCTCTGGTCTGTCACATACAAATGATTTATTTGTAGTTGGACAGTTCCATTTCTAACAGGGTAAAAAATATCGATTACATTATGCATTTCCCTTTTAAGTAGAGGGACAATTTAGATTACAGAAATCCCCAAGACTTTGTATTATGGATGTGTGACCTGGTGAAGAAGATAAAATATGAACCAGACTTTTCCTGGAATGTGAGATGAATCTGGAAGAACAGGTTTAAAACTGCTCAGAGATCTTGCAAGTACTCACTCTTTACAATCCTCTATTTCCTCCTTCTGTGAAGGGCAATGGACCTATTTTTGGGAGCTGCTTAGCACTTGCAACCTTCTTTGTATTCCCTGGGTTTTGAAGTGAAAGGTGAAATTCACCTATATACTGAAAGTCAGCACTTTTTTCATCCTATTTAATGGGAAAAAAAAGGAAAAAAAAAAAAGTCAGATTAACTTTTCAGTAATGTGTATTAGAAATACCACAAGGAAATATGCTTCTTGGTATTAAGGTAGAAAGCAACAATTTAAAAATCTTTTTATGAGCTTTCCAGCCAAGCTGAGTATCCCCAAGATGTCTGCCTAGTTTATACACAGTCTAAACTTTTATAAACAGTAATTATAAGGATTTCATTTATATAATACCATATATGCCCATCTCACTTTGCAGAGACTAAAGACAAGGCACCCTTGCTAATAAACTTACTGCCCAAACGAGCAGGTAACAAGGTTGGATGCAGCTTGTTGATGAAAGGTAGTAGCAGTTTCTCCCATTGCATGACATTTTGCATGCACCTTTTTAAGGCTATGCCAGTTACAGGAATTACATTTCCCTTAATCCCCTGGATAGATTCAGGTCTGAATAACCCATAATATGTAGATGCTCCTGCAAACTGACTCCTGTCTTTCCATGAAATTTGTCCTTCATTAGGCTATGTGCTGTTGTTATACCCAGCAACCAAGTAAACTGACACACAGCCAACTTGTCATGATTTTTAAATTATAATTACTCTCTTCTTGTGTTAACTGAGCCCTACAATATTCACTCACATCAGTAGTCTTCCTCCTTGTACCCAGGAGCAGTGTCAAGCATTTCACTGTCCTAGCAGAAAAATGCTGGAGAATCTGACTTGTGCCTGCTAAAAAATGACACTTTCACTATTCTTTCCTACACAAGAAGAACACAAAGATATGTCATTTTCACTTGCTGCTTAAATTACTTAAAATTTCATTTAGACAATTTAAAAAGGTGCAAAAATGTAATCAAGAGCTGCCAACCCATACTAAATTATTCAGATTCTCGATTGGAAGGGGGATGTGAAAAAATAAGATTTGTTAATGTTTCTAGTTTGTGTTGTCTTGCTGTGGCAATTATACTTTCAAATATGATGTGCCTGGATACGCAAGGACTATGTGCATAACTGATTGATTAGAGAAGCTGTGAATGTGCTACCTGTGCTGTGCTAATTTGAGACAGACAGAAGGCTCCAGAATTGCCCCAGGCTGGGGTTCTCATGGCACGTGCTTGGGCCTGGGGGGCAAATCAGCTCTGACAGATTTGCATATATTTTTATTAGCTTATACTAAGGAGCTTGTGACAGGAAGGAAGTTCTTGCTGGTAGTAAACCAGTTGTACTTCTTGGGACAATTTTTAAAATTTTATTTCATGACTTGTCATGAAGGGATGGGCTCTGCCTTGGATCTCTTTGCCTCTTGTCCTTCAAGCAAGCATACCAAGAACACCAAAAGGGCTTTACAAATTCTAGAGCTAGGTCTGATTAGAAGAGAGCCTAGAATCACGAGCTTTTAAAAACAGAAAATTGCCAAGTGAGACAGAGTAGCAATGTAAACAACTCTTCCCCCTGCATACATACCCTGTGGCTTTGCAGCAGCTGCCCTTCTTTTCAGGTTTGCTGTCAGCCCAGCAATCTCAAGTAGCTTCCTGGTCTGCCACAATCTCAATACACTTTCATACCCTGAGAATTTTTTTCCTTTCCACTGCATCTAAAGCTTGTTTTGAGTCTCCTCTCTCCTTTTCTCAGACATCTGCTTCGGCATACGTTGCAGGCTGCTGGCTGTAACTCTTATTCCCTGCCCACAACATCCTGCACTGCCGTATATTGTTTCCCTGGGCATCGTGGTTTCCTCTCAAAGAAGATGCAGTGGTCTCCCCATGCTGTGTGCAGTAGCCATCACAAGGTAAAAAACAAGGCCTTCTTTTCTGTGGTCCAACCACAAACCCTTTAAAAGAATATTGCACACAGTATAAGCAGTTGCTGTGAGCAGATGCATTAAATCATGACACAGTGTTCTGCGAGCCATGTTCAACGTCAAGATCAAAAGTTCATGTGTTACACAATCAAAAGGAAATGATGGGGTTTAGAGGACTTCCAGCACAGCAATTGAAATTTGGCTCAGTGGTCACCAATAATTTGAGATGCAGTTTGCCAGGAAGAGAAGGAAGGAAGAAAGGAAGAAGCTGTTTTTCTAATAAAGCTCCAGAAAAGGTGACACAGTGAAGTACGGCTTAGAAATGGCCTTGCTTAAAAGTAGCTGGGAAAAGGTACTGGGTGGGGATGGTTTCTGTCTACCCTTCTACCTATTCTGAGGCTTTCGCTCCCCTTCACTGATGGGGAGCTGCACTTGCTTTCCTTTTCTCCGTCATGCAATCACTGCATACATTTCTTTTCTCATGGGTACCATTTCAGTGCCAGGCCTACCTCATATTTTATTCTTAAAAAGGTGTATAAATCCTGGCTAAATATCACAGGTTACATCCCTCTCAAGCTTGGTGAGAATGTGAAACTGGAATACACGCTCTCACATTAAAAGTGTCTTCCTCTTCTTTTATATGTATTCCAGGATGCGTTGCAAGGAGCAGACACGTGTGCTTCTGCCCAAACTAATCAACACATAGGGACAGAGTTTCTTGGACGCTGAGGGGAGCTAAACACCCAGGTCCTCCACAGTGATTTACCTATTTAACACCACTGCTACAGCTCAGGCTGTCTCCGTTTAGTCTTTTCATAATTGTTCCTCAGAATGTTCTTCCAAATGAATATCTCCTGTGGCTTGCATTGAAGACAAGTAACACCTGATTATTTGGCTTTCTATTTGTGAAGGGCCAAATTCAGCTGTTTTGCAAGTGGGTACAATTCTGGAGGTGTTGCTACAGTTCCATTCACCGTCACAAAAAGGAAATTTAGCCCATCATCTCTTTCCTTAGAGAGAAATCACATCCTGGCTTTTGTTCCTCCTTGATGGATTTATTTCCTTTCCTGCCATGTGTCCTGGCAGGTGAGAAGCAGGATTAGGTTATAATGAATACAAATGGATTTACATATTGAGGCTGCTGGACACAGATAGACTCTGCTTTTCCACCTGGCTTTTCAAGCTGCCAAAGGGACTGCAAATGCTGGTTCTGGTTTGTCTCACCACTTTGACCATCCATCCTGGAGGCAGCAGTCATTGAAGGGGTGATGCCACACTTTCAGCTGCCTTGGTTCTGCCAGAGAACTGTGGCTTGTCCCTTATCATTACTGTTAATGTCTGTTTGGGGGGATTTAGCATATCATTTTACACTGTGTTTTTTCCCTTCTCTCAAACTGTCAGGGATCCTCTTAATAGAAATGGAAAGTTAATTTCTGCTTCAGAAGTTGCTTTGAAATAGACAATATACTGCAGTCTGACTTTTGGTATAGCATCTTTCCTACATACTGACTCCACATCTCTTCAGTGATTTCAATATTATAAAAAACAATGGATAATATAGTTTATCCATCCCCCTTTCCCCCCTCCCCAAATCTTTTTAAAACTTAGAAAATAGCCTAAGGAGTTCGTTCCTCATACCCACCATTTAGAATCATTATCATCAAATCTTTTACAGCCTGGACATTATCTCGTCTTAGCATCACTTACCAAGATGTAAACCACTGGGGGGTTAATAGTGTAGAAGAATGTCTTGCCTACCAGAGCTCATGGACAGACTAGTTAAATGACTCAGTTATATTCTCCGTAAAAAGAGATTTTCATGCATTACTCCCAGCACACTGAAACATGAATGTGTCTCACTGTCTACATCTTAAGGTGTCCTTGAGAAAGTTACCTATGACAGGAATGATTTGTTCTATGAGCTTCAAAAATTCACATCCAGGAAAAAAGACAGAAGCAATGGCAACAACGAATACGCACTTGGTATTGAGACAGCAGATACAGCAAATGAGGCTTGTAGTTTCACAGATGCACTATTTTCAAGTAGGTAAAGCTGAGAACTCAGAAATGGAGAGTTGCCCTTTCTAATATTACTATTTCTTTCTTAGCCCTTAGTACTTCAATGCCTAGCCTCAGTTTCTCTGCCAGATGGCAGCAACAGCACTTGCAATTTTTAAAGGTGAACTTGGAAATGGGTCCTTCACAAGACTCCTTAAGAGTACTTGATGGTATGTCCATAAGGAGCATCTTTGCTGGTACTTCTCAGTACCCAGTACTTAGCTGGTTCTAACTAATTTAAAAGACCCAGAAACACTGTGATAGTTCCTGGCACTTCTCTTTCCTTGCAATGTAAGTGAGGATTTTTAAGGTGGCTGTTTATGTATAGGAGAGACAGAAGTGATGGGGAAAGCAAAAGGAACAAAACAAATCCAAGAATTCAAATTCTGCTTGATGTAAAATCATTGTGGATTGGGAGAGCAATAGAAAAAGATGTCCTGAAATCAGAGCTGGCTTTTAGGCATGCAGGAATGAGGATATATTGTAGTATGCATATCTAAAGTGAGACAAATGAAAGAGCAAATCAAATACTTGGCTGAATCATGGGGGAAATTCTGTAGTGTGTGTGACTGTCATTGCACAATGGGTGGGCAGCCCTCAATCAAAGCAGTCAATTCCAGTCAATGCATTGGAAAGAATATTATGGCACTTGAAAAAAGAGGAACATGAGAGTAAAGCGTTGACATTGTTGCCTTCAGCTTTAAAAGAATGAGTTATGAGGACTAGTTTAAAACCTTAACCTCAGAAAAAAAGTTGAATAAGGGAATCTAATTAAAGAGCTCAAACTCTATAATGGTAGAGCTAATGTCAGCATTATTCATAACTCAATGCAGAAAATTTGACAAAAGAGCACAAATGGAATTTAAATTGAAATAAAGACACGAGGGAGCATCTTCTCTGTCTGAAAGTAATAAATGTTTGGAGCAAACTATCTGGCAAGGTTTAGGAGGTGATGACACCAAGGGCATTTTCAAGAAGCACCTAAATTTTGCTCTGTGGAAACAAGGTATTAATATGGATGAGCTCAGATAAGCCAAATAGCCAATTCTCATTCTCATATATTTGCTGCCAGCACCAGCAGCTGCTTGATCTCTAATGAGCAGGAGATTGGCAATGGCAAATGGTGTCCTCTTGCAGGCTGATGGCATGAGCAAGACCCTATAAAGGATAAAGACATGTTTACCTTGGATTCATGTTTGATGGCTTCTTTACTGTAATCTTTATGAAAATGCTTTTCTTCCTGGGGATATACTGTTGTCATGTCCATATGTACGCCCCTGAAATATTTTACAGCCAAGGAAAAAAATTGTTAATTTCTTTCACTTGCCACACAGCTAAAATAAGCCATTTGTTGCTATTTGTTCATAAAATGTAATAAAAATGAAGAAGGAAAAGGGAGGACAATGGTTTGGAGTCAGCTTTACGAAAAGATATTTTAAAGATCAGATTTTACCTTTTGCTGGCCCTTACTAACACCTTTTCTCACACATCAGAGTTCATCATTGATCCCAGATGAAATGCTGCTCATATTGGCATTTGAGCTGTCTCTTGAAATGCATGCCTCTTTCATGGTTTAGTATTTCCCTGCTGTCTCTAGCCTGATGAATCCTGTTCTGGTTTTGATTTTTTTTCTTTTTTTTCCCCAAACTCAGGCCACAGCTAAAATTTTCTCACAGAGGAGTTTAATTCCATATAATGACATGATAGCAGTTGTTTTGACAGCTCTTTGAAGATTCAGTATAAACACATGTGTTCTGAAGGAATTGCACAGTTTCATTTTCATCCATAAATCCAGTGGAAAATAAAAAACTTTAATCAACTGTCACTGGTCATTATGAGTTTCCAAGAGAAAAGGACTGTGTGGACCACAAGCAGATCTCCTTTGTATTTTAAGGTGCACATTGCTGCTTCTAGTTATACCTTGAGAAGATATTTCTGGTGACTCTGATGACTATTTCTGGGTATAGAGTCTGAATTGTGTTCACTGAAAGTGTAAACCTATGTCTTTATGCAAATTTCTATAGAAATGCTCCCAAAAGTCAGCTGTTATTGATATGAAGAAAGGCTATCTACTGATTAGCACAATGCAGCATGAAACAGGTTTTGGGGGTTCCATTCTTGATTTTGCCACCTAACTGTTTTGTAACTGTGGATTGTTTGTGGATTTAGGGACAAACGTCAAAGCCTGGTAAATTCACTTGATGTCTTTCAGTCTATTTCAGAAGGCTCTGAGAATGGGACCTGTTTCCATTTGGTTCAATTGATCTTTTTTACACAGATCCAGATTAATCAAATTCTTTCTATAAACTTATTCTGGATTTCATGCAAAAGCATGAATTCAATGCCTTGAATTTCTCATCTTTTTTTAAAGCACCTTGCATGCTTCATTAAATATTAGACTGTCTAGAGGAAGTTTCATAAGAATCAACAAAATACTTATTTTTGGGGAATTTAGGCATTTACAATGGTAGTTTTTCTGACAAAAATTAACATGCAAGTAGAATACACGTGGTTGTTTTCTCAGCTGCCATAAAAATCATCATTACATCCATCTCTGTGTGTACCAACATTATTTGTTTCAAATAGGCCAATTCTGAACCTATTTTCAAGTCCAGACTCATCTGACATCCATATTGTTTGCATGCAACACATGGACTAGCATACTGCATGCACTTTATGACCAAGCTGCAGCCAGACTAACATGCTGCCACAAAGCCGAATTGCTGCAGGCCACAGTGTCCTGTGCTTAAGTCTTTTCATGAGCCCGTTCCTAATCTTCTAGTATAGAAACAGCCACGAATCTGTAGATACCAAATACATGATCTCCCACAACTCCTGTAAGAAATTAAGGTAGATTTTAATTGGGTCCTCGAGAAGCTTTATATAATTGCATGTCTTGTCGGTATCAGCTAAATTGCATTTATTATGGTGCTTTCAAATTATGTTCTACAGTTCTGCTCTTTTTGGAAAAATTCCCCACAGCCCTAAACACCAAGTTAAATTGTATCTTTGTCATCCAAGTCCTTAGAGGTTGTATGCAATTTCACTACTTTTATAAATTTGGTCCTTTATGAAATACTTTATGTTGCTCAATAGAGTGGGAGACAAGATTGTGTAAGAAACAACTATGTTTTTTAAAAATTGCTCTTTTAAAGTAATTAACTCCCTGCAAGCTGTCTTTGCTGGGCAGGCAAAATGTGTAGAAGTCTAGCTTTCAAAGAAAACAAATTAAGGTCCTGCAGAAAATAAAATATTGCTAAGGGAAGCTCCAAACACAATAGAAGAACAACTTCCTATGACTGATTTCTACTTCTAACAGATTTCTACTTTCAGTTTGCAAGAGTGGAACTGTCAGTTCAACTAGTGCAATACTTTCAATTTAATCACCTCAATTTATTCACATTGACCAGAAACAGAAGTACAGGGTTCTTTAATTAAATAATAGTCCCACAGAATGCAGAAAAAAAGTGATATCCATAGGGGATTATTATTCCACCTTTCCTTCTTTCAATAAGGACTTTCAAAACCCTCAAGAGTCACTTATGGTCCTTTCCTATTAATGAAATGATTAATAGAACATCCTAATTACTCTTTAACAAGGCAAGACATACTTTCCTCTGAGCCAAGGGGAAGAGCAAAGCAAGGATTATTCTAAAAAATTTGGTCAAACAACTGAGAGGTAAAGAGAGGAAGATTAAAAAAAAAAACAACAAAACCCCAGATTGCATTAAACTCAGGTATCAGACCCTTTAAACTGTTCCTTTGCAAATGCCACATGAAGGCAATGATTTCATGCAACCACTTGTATTTCTGCAGGATGACATGAATTATATTGAGGAATTAAATTTTAGCATTTACTGGAAATTATGAAATTTCCCTGTTCTTTCACCTCCATTTTATTTGTTCATTTTCTTATTAAAGTCAGACTATATGACTACTCAAACCTGCGAGCAGTGAATTTGAGCTTTAAAATGATGTTCTGACAACCTTAGAGAACATTTACCTACCATATTGTAGAGCCAAAAGTTTGACCTCTAGAAGTTGTAAGAAGACATAAGCTTGCTCTACCTCACCTACCAGAAGTTGTTACTGCATTAACATAACACTGAGTCCAAGCTAATAAACCTGCCACGTGCTCAGGTATTAAATGTGCCTTTAGTCATGTCAAAGGGTTCCATACTCTGCAAATGCTTTCACTACAGCCAGTGGATCTAATTGCTGCAGCTGTAAATCAGCCCAGCTTCAGGGCAGTCACTGGTACTCTGGCAATTTATATCAGCTGAGGCTTTGATTCATTATATCAGGAAATCACAAGCTTGGTAACAGAGGGCTGTGTAAGAGTTCTTGCAAAGTACCTTTTGCTGCTTGAAGCCTGGAGATCTCCAAGCACAGTCCTGTCCATCCCATGGGTAGCAAAACTCATGCCATGCTACCATTAGCCTCCTCAGAGTTCATAGTGCGGGATCACCCTGTGCCGTGATCTTGCAATATTAGCTATGATGGGCTGTGCTGGATCAATTGTCGAAACTTAATACCAAGATTTTGAAAAGCACCTAACTCTCCTGAGTGCCTCAGAGACTGAGTGTTCTGTGATATACAAGGTAGGACTGCACAGATCTGTAGATCCAAGAAAGTTATAGAGACACCTAGAAGCTGTGATGTGCTAGGCTGAGTGTAGAAATTAGGAGACTTAAGGAATCAGGCAAATTCTCTCGCTGACTCGCTGTGTAATTTTGGGGCAAGTCACTTAACCCCTTCTACCTACTTTTGTCATCCATTGACTGGTAGTTAATAGCATTAAATAAAAAATTCTGGTACAAAGAGTATTATTTAAAATAACACAAGGGAAGAGCAAGTTAGCTCATGCATTTCATGTATTTTATTCCTGGGTGGTGCCCTACAAAAATATCATGTCTAATAGGCAGTCTGTCTCCAGCAGTCACAAATTACTACAGTTAGAATGGATTATAAATCTCAAGTAAAGCCTAGTCAATTCTACAAGTGATATATTTCTTTTATTACTGACCCTTTATTGCTTCTCTCTCTCACATACATCCATCTTTTTTTCTTGGGCAGAGGGGGTGTCATGCTGCATTAATATTCTTCTCAGCAGCATTTCTAGTCAGCCCCATTTTCTTTCCTTCTTGCATCAAGAAACTTGAATCTCTCTCTCTCTCTTTTTTTTTCCCTGCTAGTGCTTGCTTGGCTATGTAACAAAATATAGGGATATGAAAGGTATTTAAAAAGGCAAGCTGGGAAATTCTGACATTTAGAAACCCCACCTTTTCCCAGAACACAAGGATTAATTTACTATCACTATTTTTTAAGGGGGAGGGAGGGGATAGAAGGTCCATTCATTTAATTTTGCATCAGAAAGACAAACCTTTTAAATTAGGGAACACTGATTTAATTGGTCTGGGTTGAAATTACAAGAATGAAATAATTTGCTGTTTCTAAATAAACATTCCTAGAAACACTTAATTCCCTGAAAAGTTTTCCTTTTCCAGTTTTCATCTTGACTCACCTTGGGGAAAAAGAATTGAATCATGTCTAGGTGTTGCAGAGCAGTACCAGTGTCCAAGTCTATTAGCTGCTCATAATGCTTGAAGGAGTGAGTTTCAAGGGAGCTGAGTATGAGTCCAAATCTAAGCATTGAGGATCTAGGATGTGATGGCCTCTCTGGTAACTGTGGTCATGAACAATAAGCTCCGAGTCAGTTACGCATAGTTGTTTAACAGCCAGGTTGGACACTACACCTTCAAGCCTGAGCAATCAGAAAACTGCTAAATTAAATCCACTTAGACACTGAAAAAATGTGTGGAGTCCAATCTCTACCACATAGCAGAGAAATGGGATAGATAAAGCCCCTCATGCCAGGTGCAAGATGTCAAGGGACAATATAGACGCTTTATACTACACAAGGAAAATTTGATCCGCTCCTAGTAACAGACAGGGAAGTTCTGCAGATCTCTAAGTCCACGCTATTTTGATGTCTCAATGTAAAAATCTCTTGAAACAAATATATGAAACATGCTACGCTGGAGAGAGACAAATCTCTCTTCCACCCTCAGGGACTGAATGCAACTTACAACTGCTGAGTGAATAATTAGTGGTAATTAGCACTAGAAATTGATGCCTTTGGAGATAGTCTGCCAAGTTTTTAAGCACTTTAATACTAATGGATTTTTTTTTTTCCCTGGGATAAATCTTTATAGAGGAAGCAAGTGCAAATTGATTTTTAAAGAGCCTGTCCAATGTTGAATTTATCTTACAAAAACATTGGGTTTAAAAACAATTACATTTACCTTCACTGTATTTTAATGCTTTTTCCGGGGGGTTAATTTCTCCTTAAATATTTTTGCTGTCACTTTTTGTCTAGTTTCTTGGAAAATGAGTAGATGGAGTACATTTGCATCTTTAGAAGGTGTTAGGATAAAATATGACACCATGCCAAGCTATTTAGTTCCTAAATCATTCTTCAGTTATGAAATAGTATTCTGCTTTAGTGATAATGGCAATATAATGACACTTTGAATCGTAAGAGTAAAGTTCGCTGAGCAGAGTAGAAGCAAAGACCTAAGTGTTAAGAAAATTGTGCATGCAATTTCATGCCTTCTCTGTCCAAACAGTTGTTGACTGAACTCAGAATCCTTATTTTGATTTCTTTTCAGATCCTTCCAGCTAAAATCAAGTAGTAAGGCAATAGGAGTTGGAACAAGGACTTGAAACCATCCCTCTAACTCATATAGCATATGGGATTTGGGCATTTCCATGGGGAAATAAACATTAAACAAGTAACCAGGGCTTTAGAGTTAGCACACCGACAGGGCAAGGAGTGGCAGATCAGGCTCTTATTGCACTGCCGGCTTTGTGCAGGGATAGGGATGCGGTTAGGTGCAGAGTCTGGTTCCAGTTGCTTACCCAATGAATTAGACTGAAAAGTCAAAGATAAATACAATATCTTGATTTCCAGAAGTTTTGGGCACCTTGACTTCTCCCTGAAGTTTCTGAGAAAGATGTATATTAAAGACCTCAAAACTCTGATCGGAGAAAGCTTAGAGATTTTTGCAGGCACTTGATATGAAAAACTCTAAAATAGCATAGAAAGCAAGCTGTCTTCTTATATTATATGGTAGCCAGGAGTCAGAGCATTGAATCAGTACAGTAGTTTCTTTGTTGTTATTACAAGCAAGGAAGGTTTGAAACATATACATGCTAAATATTAAGTACATTAATTACTGCAAAAGTGTGTAACTTTTATAACAGGTGGTATATGGATGCCAGGTTCAGTGAAGCAGTCTGCTGTAGTTTTTTAACGCTGCTCAAATTGTGCAGACAACATACAAATCAAATTAATTTCCTACAGCAAGAAAGAAGGACCAATTTTTATTTACAGGGGAAAATGGTTCTTTTTCACTGCCATCTTGAGACATCAGAATATTTGTTTACGGCAGTATAAATATGAGAGTTACAAAATGAACAAAGGCAGACAACAGCCTCTTTGCTACTCCCTCCCTTCCACTTTTAGAATAGACATATTTTCTTATAGGTCATGATCCAAAAGCAGCTCAAATCCATTAAATACCACCAGTGATTTCCATAGCCTTTGGATAAAGCTCTCTTTGCAAATGACTGCTTACTCCACAGGAGTAGATAATTCTCTGACCCCGCAGGGGACCTGTGTGGACAGGTTACATTTGCAATTGCTTTAATGACAAATCGAACTTTTGTTCATGAAGTGCATAAAAGGGAGACAACCCACAGAATTTACCTTGTGGACTATAGCAATGTCAGATTAAAACCTGTCACCAAAGTCCAGAGACCATGCTTTACAACCTAGTTTCTAAGCCCACTGCATTTATAAATTGGAGTTTCTTTGGATAAACACGTGTTTTGGTGTTTGTCTTCTAGATGAATATATTGTGCACCACAGTCTGGGTTTCCATCCCAAATCACAAGCATGTGGACCATAATGTGCCTGTGACAGAACAATGAGACAGGGCAAGTAGGTGAGGCATGGAGGAAATATAAATGATGTATAGCTGGCCCAGGCTGTGTGTCATCACTAGGCAAAAGCTAGCGTCGGAAAATTCCATTCAGAACCCTCTGTGCACATTTTCACCCAGAAACACAAACATTTCTCAAGTGGAGAGGCCTTTGAAAGTCTTCAGATTTACAAAAAGGTTTAATTCTGAGATACATTGAGATTCTGTATATTTTTAAATCCTGGAACACCATAATCCTTTGTAAGAATGCGTGTAGTTTTGAGTTGTGTGTATACTTCAGAATAGCACTTGGGCAACTTAGGCAAATAATGCCTTCCTTTCCTGTCTTATTTATTTTCCCTCTTAAGACCTGCGTACAAACAGAAATGACTTGCTTTTACTGTGAATAAAAATTAATTAATGTAAAAGATGTTTTACCCAAATAATCCCTACTTCAGACTGTACACAGTAACAATACGAAGCCTCTGCATACATACCTTGTTCATCTTCACTGTTTATTATCAGGAGATATTTCAGACATACAGTTGTGAAGATGTCCATTTACATTTGTTTGGGCCCAGGTTCTGTAAGTTGTTTAGTTGTGAACAAAACATCGAAGGAGACAAAGAGCAGATATTGAATTATTTTTGTTTATGCCAGCTAACACCAGAGGCTTTTAGGATCACAAATATGTTGTATGTCGATATTAGGAAATTCACTACTTTATCAAAATTTTGAGTTTACAGTCTTCTTGAGAGTATCAGTTTTCCCTATTTTCCAGTGAAAAATTGTACTGAGATCCAATACTCTTTGCTCACACCTTTCCCGCTGCCGCACCCCTCCTTCCCCATTCAGTAATGCCCTTTGCTCTCCAGGTATATTAAGTACAGCATGATTTCTCTAGAGATTATTTTCTCCTTTTTTTATTGCTTTTGACTCTTTATTACTGCTCATTAGAATGTTATTAACTTGGCCTCAGTTATGGCAATATTCAACACCTGCTTCATATAACAAGCACATTTCCTTTCCCTTCCCTAGTATTGCACACCTGGGCCTTGAATTATTCCCTTTGGCTGAGTTGAAAGAAGGAGCGTGTGAGAGTAGGTCCTTGATTTTTCTGAGGTAAGAGGCTTTTAATTTGTGGCTCAACATGGATCCTGTTATTATTGATTCTGCAGTATGTTTTTCATCCTGACTGTATGTAGTGACTGACACTGACGATTATTTTGGAAGAGCAGTGACTTGAGTGGTATTTCAGTGGGAAAGAAAGAGGCAGGATTTAGTCTGTTTTTAACAGAACTGGATTGTTTGCTGAAAAATCTCCATGGTGAGAGCATAGACATGTACAGACCTGGCTGTGGCTTGACTGGAGTATGCAATGTACCAGAGGCCGGCAGTCCTCTGGAGCTCTAGCTATGTTTTACTTCCAGCACTGTTATCAGCAGGTCAGAAACAGAGGGTCACCAACTTTTTTTACTCAGAGAAGGCTAAGCAAAAGCCAGGCTTTCCCTCCTTATGGGTAATGTTTCTGAACCTGAGGCTATTAAATGCTAGTGAAGCAGAGACCTATAAGAGAAAAGAAAAAGCGTGGAAGAAAGGGAAAGCATCAGATAAGATTATCCTCTGATAACATATTTTATCTGAAAACTGAGGAAAGCTGCATTGTTTGGGACTGTATGGCAGAGAAATTCTTCCCCACCTCTCTGGTGATGGTTACAGTTTACAAATAAAAACCACAGGTGTTTTCTCTTCAGGGTTCATGTTTTTCCCTTTATTTAGTCTGGGTTTTTCAGTTTTCAAAAATGGAATGAAATCACAGCAATATCCCACGGAGGGGAGAGCGAGGGCAAGGAACAGGGACAGGATATAAATGTATCCATAGAATTTAAATTTTGTTTTTACCAAATCATGAAGTACCAGAGCTTCTGCACCTCATGCACTGATAATTCTGAACCAGTGCTGTGGGAATAGTCAGCATCTGCAAGGAAATAAGAATAAGAAATTCTATTTTTACCAGTGTGAGACACAAGGCAATTGGAGAGTGAAGGTGTAATAAAGAATAAGTTTCATAGCCCCTTTTATCCATTAAAATTAGCCATTTACTTAAATAGATTTTGGATCAGGTCTGAACTCCAGTATGTAGGAAACTCATATGTCTTTCTTTTTCAAATACAGTTCTTATGTGCCAAAATTCTTTAAATCTGAAAAAAGCTGTACTTCTTCCCAGGCTTTCTGCTATTTTTTTTTGAAAGAAAAAATTGAATCAAATTCAAATATGCAAATAATGGATTGCTAAATGTACGGTTTGATATTGTAAAAGTAGAAAAATAAATGTATTTGGCTGTCTTCTAAAAGGGCCCTGTTGTCAAAAGAAATTTGACAGTTCCTTGGTAAACTGGAAAAGTATCATTTGAAGTCACTGTAGTTTATCTGCTATGAATTAGGTTACCTTTAAGTAATTATAAGAATCTTAACTAATTAACTTTTCTAATTGAAAAATTATTTTGAATTGAAAAATAAAGCATATTTTCAGGGAAATATAGCCACCAAACATGTATATATTTTAGCATTCAGAGTAGAATTGTTGAGGTTGATTCAAGAAGAATTAGCAAAAGGTAATTGTTGTCAGATGTCTTTGTGCCAGTTTGTACCCAACTGCAGAATTTCTCTTAATAGTAAAAGGATATGAAATGTGATCTGTTTCTAAAGTTGAAATAGGGAAAAGCCCAGAGATTCCAAAATGAAGTGCCACTGTGGAATGATTCAGGCAATCTGACTTTGCTTGCGTCAAGAACTCCGTGAAATGTTGAACTTAACCTCATCACTTCTTTTAAAGCCTTTACCAAGTAGGCAGAGTGCCTTTACAACAAACAGCAATACCATATCTTGATGTCCTTACAAAGACCTTAAGTAGAACCCATACATCTTTTGTGGTTATAACAAGCCTTTGAAATCAAGGGGATGGTCCTTTTGTTTGTCCCATTTTCGGAAGAGTTGAGTTTTCAGAACTCAGCTGAATCTACTGATGATTAGGTAACTCTGAAAGTCAGCATCCTGGAAAAACTGCTATAAGGAGGAGGACTACCTAATCTCCTTTTGCTGATATATGGCTTGTTTTCTGGAAGGGGAGTTAGTGGAGTTTACTGCTTGTCTGTTGATGTCATAGAAATGGAAACACCGTGTGTTAAAATACATGATCTCTTTGCGTATATATGAATGTGAATATAGGAATTGATTGAAAGTAGTGAACATGTATACATGGTATCCAGTAGACAGAATTGTAAATTTTATAGCAAGTTACTAGGCAGCTTTTAAACATTCCACTATTTGTGGATGCGTTCATTTTCTAGACACTATAAGATGATAAAAAGATCAGGATTTTTCTTTATAGCCTCAACTCTTTGACCCAATCTGGCTGTATATCTTGATGTCTGGAAGTGTGCAAAGATTCAAGGCAGAATATTTTCATCCTAGGTCAACTTTCCCCAGTACCTAATGCATACAAAGGAGGCCTTTAGGAGATTTCGCACACACTGGAGAGTGATATTGGAAAGTATATGCTTATGACAGCTCTAAATGTAACATTTGTCACTGAGAATCCTTCCCAGCTGTACACTATTTTCTGTTGCATTTCAAAGGAAAAGAAGGAAAGGAAATTCTCAAATGACCAGCCCGAGATGGCACTAATGGTTTCCTCTCCCCTGGGTTTCATGAGAGCAACCGCTGTTGAAGTTACCTATGTAACTGCGTTAGCCATAAGTATTAATCAATATTTGTCCATCTGAACTAAAAAGGAATTAATAGCAGCCTTTAAAATAGAAATCTGTCTCCCATTAAATGCCTTTTTTTATTTTATTTTTGTCATCCCCTGATAGTAATGGGTATTTAAGTACACAGTTTTCTTTGCTTTTCTTACCACCCATCTTTTGCCCCTATTCATTCGCAATAACGTGATTAGTCACAACAATAGCTGGAGTAACTGATTGTGCTGCTGGAATTGAGGCTATACCAATTCTTCTGTAATGAGCTTTTTTTTTTTTTTTTTTTTTTTTCCTCAAGGCTATAAGTCAGCCATGAAATAGCTAAGAATGAGGCAGCAGAAGGTCACAATTCGGGAAAACTTTTTATTTTTAAAGAAAGATTGATACAATGGAATTGATTGTTTTGAAGTTAAAATGAGGCAACAGGCAGATTTTTGTTTGTTTCTTCTTTTGGACGAATTTTGTATCTCAGCCTAATAATGGCTTTTTTCTCCTCAGAAAAAAAAAAGTTACTTTTTCAGCCTGAAGTGCTGTAATGCAGATTGCTTTAAAAATAAAATGGATGTCTGTGGAAGTAAATCTTTTTGGGAGTGATGAATGGAATTATAATGTGATATTATTAAAAAGTACATTTGGAAGCAGGAGAGATGTCTGTATTTAAACATAGTTACACAGCCAGCAATTTGGCAGGGCAAGGCTCTGAAACTCTGGAAGCCTTAGGAATGTGTTTCAGCATGTTTAGAAACCTCTGATTCCCATGCTCTCCCTTTAGAGAGGAAATGCAAAGTTTACTCATTTAGACCTTGGTAGAGCAGCCGCAGGTGTACGATGCTGGGTTGGTTTTGTACTTTCATGATGCAAGGGAGGTTACCCGAATCTCTAAACCCTGGTCCTGATCAGTAGGGCTGGAGTGTGTGAGGTGGGTTACTGTTAGCGGTTACAGCCACATCTGGTGCTCTGTGGTATTACAGCCTTTGTCTTTTTGTCCGTCTTCTTTAAATGCAACTTTTGTAATGCTTTAGTGAAGCCTATAGCTGTAAAAGTTACCAGCTGTTTGCACCAGCTACGTATTCATGGGCAAGCAGAGGAATTGCAGGGGCAGAGCAAGCATGTTACGAGCCGGTCAGTTCTCAACAACGCATACCGAGAGGTTCATGAAGGGAAGGGTAAGGATAATCGTGTGTCTCAGCATGGGTGAATCCTGCTCAGGTGCCCAGTAAAACAGGATTGATGATTTTTTACTCTCTTGAGCATGAACAAAATTCTTGAAGGAGCAAAAATATCAAAGGCAACTTTCAATTTGGAATCAGGCTTTTCTCCATGACTAAACTTGCCAACAATGTGATGATAATTAGACGAAGAATAAGTTGCACTTAAAAAGTTGCTTGGTATCTCCTTTAGCAAAAGAACCTGTCATGGACACATTGTGAAAGTAAAGGATCTGATCTGATAAGTATCATCTATGTTCGTCATAGGAAAAATACAGCAATTGGACAGTAAAACACGTGTCCACACCATGAAATTTGCCTGATTGGTACATGAAAGGCTGAATTTACCTAAATATTTGTTAAGAAAAAAGAAAGAACATTAAATTTGTGTTTTGTAATGCTTGCAGTCCAGGCTGAATAATAAACAGCTGTCATTCTAAAATACGTCTAGGACATGAAAGGCATATTTTATATCCATTCAGTTAGAATTGTATTAGCACTTTTAACTGTGTGCTTGGATCACATATTGACAGATGGATTTGTATTTGATTGGGATAGTTATTCCTGATTTTCATGAAGACACTTTCTGTACCTTATGTCACGTCACATCAGAGGAACAAAAGGACAACCAACTGACTGCTGTTTATTATTTTTTTATTGCTCTTGATGCATAACCCACTTCTTTTTTTGGGGAGTGTGTATGATAAAGTGGTATGTATAATTTTTAATTGGTTTCAGTAATTAATGTATATCATAAAATCATCCTGTTTTTCCTTGCTGTCCTATTATGAAATCCTAGTTTAGGGGAAGCCTTTGGGAGTGATGCTCACTGAAAGGAGATGGGAATTTTATCTAAGGCATCCTGAACTGAATATCTTGCCTAGAGATGCAGCAAGCCTCTCGCCTTCAATTTAAACACCAGTGAACATCTCCCAAGCCTGTCAGACCCAAATAGCCAAGTACTCCAGAGCTGCTGGTTAGATTCCACATTAGGCAATGCATGTACTATGGGGCTAATTACAAAATCTGCAGACTAAAGTGAATGACAGTTATGTGTCATGGGAAAGAGAAAAGAACATGACATATGCAAAAAATTAACTTAAAAAACCAAAAAGGGGGGTAAAATATGAAATAAAATATACTGGAGACACGACTGTTCAGAAATTTCCCAAAAGTGAATCGTTTCTTTTTGCAAAAAGTGTTATCTGATATTTTTTTTTTACTCTTGGAAGATTTTTTCTGTGAGCCAGTTATCTGCCTTTTTTGAAATCCATATGAAAACTGTTTTCCACATATAAACTTTAACCTTTAATACCATGATGTGAATCTGTGTTACCACTACTGACACATCCTAATACAGAGATCAACTTCCAACTTAAGAAAATGGAGAAGTGATTTAGAGAGAGCTGAGCTACCCAGTACACTGAGCTTTGTGCCTCTGTGCTACTGAGGAGCTCCTGGTTTCTTAAGACCTATTGATTTAGACATTGTTCTAAGTTGTGATGTGCTGGATATGTCCCACAAATGGGAATATTTTGCAGTCCCACTTAGTTTTATCACATCCAGGTGTGTTTTTTTAGAAGGCCCAGCTGAAATATTTGAGGTAAAAAGGATGGTTTGCTGTAGGTTGGAATACTGAAGATTTTCTGTTTTTCCTTAGAAAGGACTTAGTACCTTTTAGGACAGCTGGTTTGTTGGCTGGTGCATTGATGCCAAAATATAAAAGTAAATAACAATCTATCCATCTTCAGTTTAAGATGCATTTTTGCTTTCTCACTTGTATTAGTTATGGTGTTTTCCCAAACAACAGGAGATCTCCAGAAGACCACATCCTTCTAACTACTGCCCCTGCGCCTGATGGTGTCTGAATTTCCTTGTTCTTATCTTGAAAATACTTACTTTCAAAGATCATTTTTATATCAGAGATGGGTCATGCAGAAAGCCCTAACGATCTTTTCTGAGGTCAGACTTTAGTCCACCCCATCCTCTGCTTTGTGGGTATTCCGGACTATAGAAATGACTCTTCAGACTTCTGGGTGTTGAGAGCATCAGGTGACATACAGCTGATCCATTTTTCCATTCAGAAAACGTGTTTTGTCTGTGTAGGGTCCCTCCCCGCCCCCCCCCCCCCAATAATTCAGTGGGAAATAATTGGTTTTCTGCATAAAATACCTGCGTATTTCTGAAACAAGCAAAAAATACTTTACAGACCAGAAGGCTTTGCTAATCAGTGTGTAATGTGCAATATAAAAGCATTTGCCAGCTTTTGCTCCTGGAAAACCTGAAGGCTGACAGAATTATGCCATAACTATAGGGCCTGAACAATTTTCTTTATTTTTTCTCTTTTTTAATATATTTCCTTAAGTTTCACGTTATACAGACATGCAGAACAAACCAGGGAAAATGGCTGGAAGCCTAAATCACCAATGGAGAGAAATATTAGTTCTATTTATTCTGTAAAAAAAAAAAAAATAGATGAAGAAGGAACACCTTAAAGATTACATTTTGTTAACGTCTTATTTTTCTCACCGTTCTTCTGTTTCCCTTCTGATTCCACAGAGAAATCTGTTCATTGGTTTTGGTTTTTTTTTTTTTGGTTGGTTTTGTTTTTTAACCTGGAATGTATATCTGTACATAGCTTCACGTACTGTTCACACACAGACAAATCCCACCCCTCCTCCCAGGTACCATTTCTATATCCTTAACTGCATAGTTCATAAAATTAATTTCTACTGCTATATGTGTATTTTCTAATGCTATTTACTGCAGTGATCATAGTACAATAATGCTTTCCCAATAGAAATGTTTATGGCAAACTATATTATTGTTACAGAAACAATCACTCTGTTTTGATTTGTATGAAGAATTGACACATTTCCTGCAGACTTTATTTTCATTTCCCTTAGATATCATGAAAGTCAAATCAAATCAAATCACCCCCAATTTATTACAGCATTTAACACCAACACAGCAGCAACACCCGCTACTCACTTGTTTGAAACTGCTTTTTAAAAAGACAGTAACGTCTCTCCCCCCACCCCCCACCCCTTCCTCCTTTGAATAAAGCAGCAACCATAAAAGAAACAAGGATTCTAGTACAGGAGGCTGATTTGAACAGCTCCTTAGTCTGCTGCCTGAAAATTGGATCCCCAGCCCATTAAAGGGAATTGGAGTCTTCCCAATGCCATTGTGTGCTCTGGGTCAGACCTGAATTTTCTGGAATATGCTGTCTCTGGCAAGCAGGCAGGCTAGATTTGCATGGGAGAGTTTCATTTACTGTGCCTTAACCATATTGTTTGTCAAGCTTAATATTTTTTCCTACATTTTGATATGTTTGAAGTGCTTATCAGACAAACTTACAAATTAAATTTTATCAGTCTTTCAAATGCCAAGACCTTTTGTGTTTTCTCTGCACATGTATACAGAATAAAATTACTGCAGCAAGCAATGCTGGGAGACTAGCCAGAATATAGCTCTGATTAATACTTTGAACCTATTCCTAGATTAAATATATATATATATGAAAACATTTAATAATAACCTTTTTCTGGGCTGAGATGATGTGCTTAGCATTTTACTCTCATCTGTTTGGGGGCTACAGGTTTGATTTCTGAGGTTAGTTTTTGAATGCTGCATTTCTCAAGCCACACAGATACGGACATTATTTTAGTTGATGAGCTATAGGAAAATGTATTTGCAGCTGTACTAGAATGGTTATAGCAGTAACACGGGTTATTATTCACGTGGTCAGGTGTTGATGTGGTAAACATGACTATAAGTTACCGTGCAGTAATCCTTTTTGTCAATGCAGTTAGCTTGGAGACATTAAAGACTCCCTGCAAAAATAATACGTAGCATTTCACAGCAACTAATCTAACTTGCGTGACTTGTATCAGCACTACAGCTCATCTTAGCTTGCTTTCTAGCTGAAATGCTTAGTTGTATTATGACTTTATAGTAAGGCAACCAAGAGAGGAAAGCTCATGATCTGTATGTACTTTACAAACAGCATGTAGCTGGTTGAGGGAACTTGCTGGCACAGGAAATCACGTGTCATTGGATGGATTTAAACGGAAGATTATGTTATCATATGAGAACGTCTTTATAGCAGAAAAGATAGCATTTCATGTAGCATAGTTTAAGCAGGGAACCTGCAAGTACAGTGGATTACCGAGGTGAGCAAGCATTGTCTCAACACAAGGCCACGGTGGAGAGACTTTCCATCTCTGCATCATGAATCAGAGGCCATTTTTGGAGCTGGAATATTCAATGTGACAGACTGTTATCAGAATGACAGGGCAGCAAGGCCATCACTTGGAATATACTACTGCACAACAGGGTTTCTTTTATTAGATATTCTGGCTAAGCAGTGTTGTTATCCTTTAATAAAGCATGCTGATTAATGTCACATAGTAGGAATGTTTGTGCATAACTGTCTGTACATCCAGCTGTAACCCAGGTGACTTGGAGATGCCTAGTGCTGGCAGCATGCAAACTTTACAACTTCTATTCTGCAACTTTTGAAATGTTAAAATATTAGACAAATCCAACTAACACAAGGAGCTCACGGATTTAATATGAAACCTGAAACACTTGCAAGAAAGAAACCTTAACAATATTACTTCTTCACTGATAAGATCCCCAAATCCCTTTCAGTTGAAAAATTACAGAGGATTTAAAAGGCTTCATGCTCCAGGTTATAAATTGACAGTGAGCCAGTCACAGTGAGTTCTGTCTTACAGGGACACTGAACCACTATTACTTCAAGCTTTCTAATTCTCTGCAACCTAAGTCTTGACAGATGACTGCAAAGAGAAGCCAGAAATGTCACTCGTTCCACCCCCTATCATGGTTTAGTTATTTACTTAAATGCTTCCTACACCATCCTCCCAGAGAGATGGCAGAATAATGAAAATGGAAAGGAAATCTGTCTTGAAAACCCAGTGAGCTCCTCCTGAGAATCTTCTCCACTGAAGTGCAAGGGTGATTCCTAAGGGAGAAAACCCATCTGGTTGCTACATTGCTTGGGAAACCACAGAAAAGAGGGTGTTCTGCCTGCTGGGCTGGAGTAGCACAGGCTTTGGGATAGGCAGGCAGAGAGTATAGTCAATGCTATAGGCTGAAGTCAGTCTAAAACTCAGCAGCCACTAAAGGACACAGTCCCACTAAGAGTTTCTGGTGGACCTCTTCCGCCCATTTGATCTTGTGCATTTATGTGGCGATGTCATTTCATTGAAAACCAACCCTGATCTGTTGTGGTGGTGGTTTTATGAGTGCTAGTGCCAGCAAAAGGGGGAAAACAAGAACGCATGGCCAGCGCAGGGAACGGAACACTTCTGCTGGGGGTTGCACAGATGGAGATCAGGTTCCTTTGTACAAGTGCACCCACTGACTGCTCCGGCAGAATTGCCTTAGAGAAGGTATTTTCTCCCTGTTGCTTAGACTGTGCCATTCAGTTACACTGCACAGAACCCAAAGGGCTTTGAGCTAACAATAAACAAATTTCATTGGGATTTTCATATTAATGGGCAAAATCTGTAGTAAAGGCAGAGGACGTTTCTAGGAATAAATAGTTGCTGTAGCTAACTTTCATGCAAGTCTCCTTTTCAGCTCATTCATTTCAGGTCCCAACAGGTTTAATAACAGAGCAGGTCTCTTAAAAGAATTTTTGCAGATATGTAGACTTTTAAAATTCTTTTCAGGCCCTTTATTCCCTGAAATAACATCATCCCCCAACCAGATTAAATGAGTCCATCAGCTGCAGACCCTAAGCAAGAGCTCAGGTGGAGGTAAGCTGTAGTCATTACACTGAAATGAAAGCAGCTGTGCTGACTTGCACCAGCTGAGAATCTAGTGAGGTGCGTTGAAATGGTTTCTTTAATTTAAGCAGTATCTGGGATAGAAAAAAAATCAGTTCCCTGGAGACAGCCTAGAAACTCATGCTAGCATCATTTCTCGCTGTAAGTGCAGGGAGCTGTTCTATACTGCATCCCAGCTGCAGTCCCTAAAGCACAGCAAGATCTTCAGGCAAGGTCTCTGGTGTGTTGAGTCAACACATCAGAACTCATGGATATCTTCAAGAAAGCATAACTTAATGATGCAAAACTCCTAAGTTCTGCTTTTATGAAAAAGGGAATGCTATTTTAATGAGCGCATGTGTCTCATATACCTAGTTTCTGCCATGTTTTTTTTTTTTTTTTCCTATTGATATTAGTTACACTCTAACTGCCTTCTTAAGCTCATTCTTATTGTAAGTCCATCAGGATGGTTTTATTCACAAATGTTTTGCATTTAGCTATTTTGTATGTATATAAAAAACAAACGTAGGCCTCCCCTAAGGAAAATAAGAGCATTATTTTGTCTAACATTCTTTTTCCACATGGCTTACTACCCACATGTAACAGCGCAGCTGACTCATGGTTTCAATACTTTCATAAGGATTTTCAGCACAGCCCACATGTGTAAGTGCTTTCCAGACCTTAATCAAAGCCTCTTAAGAAGTGTTTTCCCCTAATGGAAAAGAGAAAACACATGGATCAGCCACCTGAAATCTATTAATATTTTCTGGAGGGTAATGCTTCTGGTGTAGTTAACAGGCTGCATATGAGACAGGAGGTTATGGGTGTTGTAGCAGGATGGAAGTACTACAAACCTAGAGTGAAATGCTTAGCTAGCAATTCTTCTCCTAAAGACACAATTTCTTTAAGAAGTGTCTGTGCTGTTCTTGGACTTAACACTTCTGTTTCCTGCTACTGGAGGAGGTATCAGATGAAAAAGCAGGTGTTTAGGGAACGGATTTCCTACCTAGCTCTCCATTAGAGGTGAGTGAGATGCTAACTCATAACCTTTACAGATTGTCAGGTCTGTAGTTAATACCAAAATCAGAAAACTGAAACTGGGAGTGAGTGGCAAAATACAGATTAGCCCTTTAACTGTCTGGGTTTTTTCCTTCTCATTTCCCTCAGCTTTTCTGATTTTTTTTTTTTTTTTTTAACTTGGGAGTACAGAAGATAAAGTTATTTATGGATAATTCATGAACTAGAGACTGAATGTTTGGATTAAAGGTTAAGATTTTTCTAAACAATTTAATGAAATGAGCAAATAATATATAAGTATTTTTCTTCCACATGCCAATCATTCTCAAACTGTGTTAGCATCTTAAGGTTTTTTACATGTTAATGACATCTCATTATTCTGTTAATGGTCTGCAGCAGGATTATCTGTATTTATTTTCTATTAGGGCTTATGCATCTTGGTATGCCTGAACAAGTATTGGAAAGTTAAACTTCATCTTTTCTTGGAAACATGGGAGAACTGAAGCTTCTTACAGACGTTTTCTCAATATGCATATTTAAATGTTAAATTCTAATTTTTATTTGCTTTCTACTCCTGTAAGCTTTATTCTTTTAATTTTCCAATCACTTCAGAAGTTAGTGGGAATAAGAGCTGCCCTGGTATCTAACAGCAATTTCCAGGACAGAGTTTTTAAAGTGACATGAATGGTTACACCTCCACTGATGAGTAGAGCTCTGCTTGCTTATACTGGTTGAGAATCTGGCTCCACAGCTTCAGTGAAGCTGTAAATATCCTGCAAGTCCTTAGAATCTGCTGAAGTAGGTTATCTTTATTAGTTATGTCTGTATTATTATGTAATATTATGTTATTTCTATTAGGAAAAGGTGGAATAAAGTCACTAAGTTTGACTTGGGCAGTAAAAAATGGAGCATTTTTCAGTTGTCTTTTGCATTTATTGCTGAAGAAGGCTCTGGAATCCTAGCTTGGCAACTTTGTGGTGTTTTCCCTCCTGATCTCCTGAAAGAGCCCTTTCCTGACTCGGTGCAAGATTTGACAAGATCAAAAAGCTTCTGGAATAGGTGTGTGGATTGAAGTCAGTGTAATCCACTTGAAAATATTTTCTAAGTTGTGAATGAATATCTATTCAGAAACAATTGTGCTAACACATCTGTCACGTGGAGGTATTGAATATATCAAGTGTGACCACTTCAACTTGGCAATACTAATTAATGCTTAAAGATTGTCACGCAAGGAAATCTGAGCCAGGCAGTGACCTGATCTGTCCTGTTGTCACTAAAGCAAAGTAACTTGTCGCTTTAGAAAATAAGGGGCTGGTGGTTTTTCCAAGACTTTAAAGTAATAATGGAATATGACATTTGATAAATGGTTCCCCTGCACGTTGTTTCTGTTTCTTTCATGCTTTTATCACTGTTACTTGCTGTCTTAGTTGTTTTTCCATTCCATAAGGATAAATCTTTTTGTGTAATACAAATTAAAACCTGTGCAATAATTTAAACTTCTCTTAAGCAAGTGGAGACGTAGTCCAGAGAAAAGTTTTTTTTCTCTTGGCTGTTTCTATGTTTGGAGGAGGGTACTACCTCTTGGTTCATGAGGAAATCTTTTGCTTGAGGCAGGAACTGAAGCCAGTGTTGGATGCGTTGTCTAGTCCAAAGCAGTGCATTTCAGTAGTACCTTCTTCATCTTTACTGATTACAAATTGTTTGTTGGATTAAATAGAAATTGCTGCTTTTGATATATAGACTCTTGTATGGGTCGAGACTGCACTACTAAAAACTTCTCTCTTGTGTTGTATTGCAAGCATTGCAATAGGTAGAGAGATTTGCATTGGTTCACTACTGGTTTTGCCTGAAGTGGAGGAAAGGTGGTGTTCTACACTAAGAAGCTTCAGCTGTTAAGTAGGCTTTCACCTTGATTTGCAAAAGCCCAAGCCTGGTGATGTCCCTGTTTGTACTGGATCCTATGTGCTAGGTCTTTGAAAGAATACTAATATATGTGGTCAAGATGAGCTGTATGTCCCGCAGGTGAATTAAATTATTGACCTTGAGCAAGAACACAGACTTTCAGGTAAAGGTTTCTTCAGTAAATTGTTCACATATGACTTATTTTTAGGCTTTTATAAGAATAGGTTCATGACTGGTATGATTCAGTGGTACTGTTACAGGAAATCAGTAGAACACAATATTTTCAATTCCTTTAAAATATTTCTCAGATTGACCTTCTTTCCCTTCCCTGTGTTACACAGTACACTTCCTACAAGCTAACTAGATAGTCATTTACTTTGGCCCAGCTGATTTGTGGTATTTCTACTTTGCGTGTTAGCTGTGAGGTTCCTGTGATGCCTTGGAAAAGCGCACACCTTATTTCTTCTATACATTTATCAAATTAAGCCTGACATGAAGTCATTGGCTTTGACAAAAGGTTTATGGTGGTTTCAGTTGGCTTTGCATGAGCCCCGTGATATTCTTTGACAATGTGTTGAAAAGAATTGGTTAAAGAGACTTTTTTTTTTTTTTAAGGCCTTCTGTCCCATCAGGTTTGTAAACCAGTTCATAGAATATTTGCAGTCCAACCCATCTAACCCGTATTAAATTTATGAATGTAGTATAATACTTTATTGGCTTTCTTTCCAACTTCTGTAAAGCAAGTTCTATAGTTTTTTTACCTACTGCTATTCCTGCTCCCCACCTTGGCACTTGACTACATGAGTTGCTGTTCCCCCGCCTTCACTTTCCTGCTTCTGCTCACGTTTGTCTCCAAAAATGGTTTGAAGCCTTGGAGAAATGCATTTAAAGTAGGATTTTGGCCATAATGAAAAGGAACAAGAAGTTGTAGAGAGAGGGATGGAAAAGAGACAAATATAACAGACGTGGAGAAGAATATGCTTGTTCATATTTAAGTCCTTAACCTTTGGTGACCCTTCTGAAGGAGTGGTCAGCATCATTGTTCTGAGAAAAGATTCACCATGATTCTGATTCTGACCTATGAGACCTTTAAAGCTAAAGTTTGTCTAAGAATAAAATCAGAGATATTAATATTAAACTTCTTTTTAAAGTGTAATCCAAGATGCTTTGACCTTTAGCTTAGAGTAGCCAGATTGGGCCAGTTAATAGGTGATTGTAATAATGCAGCAGTCAGGAGAAAAAAACCCAAAAAACAAAACCCCCAAAATCACCAAAACCCACCATCCCAAAACCAAAAACCCACAAACCACCAACAAAAAACCCCAAACAAACCAAAAACCTTTGGATCTTGAATGTAGACTTTGGGTGCAAAAACTACCCATCAGTGAACTGTTAATATTGACTGCAGTGCTTACAAAATTTCTGTGGTATAAAACTACCTCTGTAACCCCATAGAACATCAAGACTCAGTCTGATGGAGAAGTCATTCTTTCACTAGTGCTTGGGCTAAAGAAGGTCTAAATTTGCTTTCTATATAAGAATGTCAGAGTTGGATCAAGGCAAGCTGATGTATTGTCTGGTGTCTGTCATATTTCTGATAATGTTTCGATCCAGTCTGTCGCTAATTTACCTCCAAGTAAATACTTCCTTCCCTGTAGCATTATATCATATCAGAAAATACTAGGGCTTGCGTTTTCATGTGACCTCGACTTGTACCATAGTTGTGTCCAGTATCTGATTAGGAGGATAGATAATTTGGTTTGGTGGCGACTAAGAGCTACCTCTCCATCATGAGGGTTAGGTGATGTTTTACTGGGTCTCAGTAGAAATTTTGACAGAATGGAAATAAATGTTACTCTGGAGGTGTTGGCTGTGCCAGAATTTACAATGCAAATCTAGTAGTCTAACTAGCCAACTGTTCTCCATGTCTAGTTTTTTCCCCAGTTTTGTTTCCTTCGTCTGCCTACTTACCTATAGGTGTTTTGCTGCAGCATCAGGAACACGTCAAAAAAGAAGCTGCATCAAACCAAAACAAATTCTGCCATGAAAATTTGCAAAACTTTTGGTTTATGCTGAGTCAGATTATAAAGTCATCTTCTGAATGTTGATTTCTTTATTTTCAAAATGATAGAACTGCAAACTATGTCCTACAAGTGAGCACCTTCTGTATCTAAGAATGGTTTCAAAGAGAGATGGCAAAATAGAAATGCACGACAGAGCTACCTAAGGTGGTTCTTTGTGATACAGTAACAGAGCAGGAATACATATGTAGTCAATATAGAAATTAAGAAAAATGATTTCCTGGGGAAAAAAAAAAAAAGTTGCCACTGTCACTACACCACACATGCATCAGCCAAGCCACTGTTTTCAAGAATATCTAGAGGATCTAATGTTAGACTCACCCCTCTCCCAGCTGAATTCATAAGGCAGACTTCCTTCCTCACAATCCCCGTATAGGAAAGCATACTAGAAAATACACAGGAAAATACCTGTAACTCTGTTCCCTTGGTGCAACATTTGAGTAACTCTTCTTGACTACAGTGGAAAACAATCTCAGATTTATTGTACGTTTCAAAAGCACTCACCACATAGCTTTGCAGCATTCACCTTTTCGGTATCAGTAATCAGTTGCACCACAAATTTATTGGTCCATTTTACGTTTCTCTTTCTTTGGCTCTGTTTTACATTACCGCATTGCATTTACTGAGAAATGATTTTTACCCATCAGTTTGCAGAAGGTCCCACACAAGTTGTAAATAAAGAGCAGGCCATAGGGCACTGTGGAATAATTCTACCTTTACCTCCTGAGTAAGGAAGCCAACCTAATTAATGACTTCCCTCCAACTGGGGAGGTTCGGAATAGTAATTTGGATACTGGCAAACCAGGGATTTATTGTCAATTCAGAAGACCATGAGTGCCAACTCTGCAGTTCTCTACATCTCAACTTACAACTGGGATCAATACTGCACTTGCAGCTTCCACTTGTATATTTTATTTATGGAGCACATATTTTGAAACTTTTTTCCCCTGTTGTTTTTAAAGAGTTACTGCCACTACCTACTTTGATTTAGGCTAGCCAGAATTTATTTTGCTTTCTTTTGAAAGTGAGACAACAACTGCTAGTGATAATGGGATGTGTGTTTGAGTATATGTGCATGTTTACTTGTGTGTAGTTAGAGGTAACAGTATATATAAATCTGTCAATATGTCAATTTGAATTTCATTTAACTTAATTTCTCCTTCAACCTCCCCTGGCAGTGCTATTGTCATGAACACATATCATGGCCAGCAGAATGGAATAAAGTCTTTGGTACATGTGCTAATTATGCTTTGGATATATCTGGAAAATTCCAGTGAGCTTTCTATGGGTAACTGCAATCAATGGTATAGAGGTACATTTAAGCCAAGGTCGCAGATCTGAATATCCCTTTCCTCTGGAGCTGAGGTCAGCATCTCTGTTCAAATGCTCCAGCTCTTTCTGTCATGTGCTGACACTTACAGGTTATGCTTGATGTTATATTTACTGAGGAAGTATATGTTAAATGATCCCTAAAATGGGAAGCACTACTTCCAAATCCTCCATGTGCATTTTGTGTGTATGTAATATATATATATAGTGTGCAGAGATATGCTTTGGGTAGACGCTGGAGGTATCTAGGTTCACGGTGCTCTTTTTGAGTTACAGATGCAGTATCACAGTAAAAAGATAACGTAGTTAGTCTAATGGGCAAGGGGATGAGATAATGCATTTTTTTTTTTTTTTTTTTTTTTGGTCTAGCATAAAAATCCCTGGTTAACTATATATAAGCAATGGGAAAACCAGGGAATTTTAATATAGAAGCCAAATGATGTAAACTGTCCAGTCAAATAGCAGAATGACACTTTGAATAAAAGAGGGAAAATACTTTAAATTTTGTCTCGCTTATATTACCTAGCTGTACTTTCTCAATAGTGTCACTGATGCCCAAGTATGTGAGTAGGGATCAAGCTGGAATCATCTACCAGTTTGTCTTTATAGGGACGACTCTTCCTGTTTTGTGGGTAGAGGGTGCTTTGGAGTCCATCTTTAATAGCTGTCACACACCAAGCAGTAAACCTTAGCATTCTGTCTGTCTGCTCAGCTGCCTTCTCTGATGGTTTGCCAACGTAAGATGAAAATTAAAGTGTGTACCGTATACAGAAAGATTAGATAACTCTAAGTATTCACCGTAACAACTTCTCAGGACAGATAAGGCTTGGCTGTAGTCTTCCAGTAAATCACAGGAGCCTATTCGCTCAGGAGCAGGAGTCCCAACTACTAAACTCATTTCATATTTACTGCTGAACAGACACAAAAAAGAATCAACGTAGGCTAGATTTCAAGCAGTAAGACGGAAATGAACCTGTAAACGACTCCATATTCGTCCCCTTTAGTCTCCCATGGGAATCATTTGGAGGACCTAAAATTATTTAACAGTATCTCTGTTTTCCACTTCTCAACCTTAATTTTGCCTTTAAAAAAAAGATTATGCAATTAAAAATTATCTAGTTAACCCTTTTGCAGAAGGGTTTCTTGCATTTTAAGTTAGTTGCATTACCATAGTGTATCTGTGTGAGAGCTTGTATTCCCCGGTTATTGTTCTGTATTAAAAACCTGTGAATTTTGGGGGGTTTTCTTGACCAGGCAGAAAGTACTAACAAGTGAACAAAATGGAAAGCAGGCAGTTTCATTTTTCGTCCTTTGCAGTTAATGCATTCACATTCTCTGGATTTCGTGCTTTACTTGTGACAATGACTGTGTTCAGGCTAGTCACAATATCCTTAGATCTCAGGCCTTCAAGAAAAACAGCTAGAAAACTTTAATTAAATCCCTCTTTTTACCACCAGACAAAGTAGTCTGCATCCCCCCCCCAGCCCCAGTATTTTTGGTTTTCTGTTCTATAAACCACAGACTATCAGCTTAGCTGTTGCCTAAAAGGTAATGTGATGGAAGCCTGGCTATAGATTTGATATATTGTAGGAAGGCTGCATTCATGAATTGTGAATAAGAGCAACAATTTTTAAAATATATATTGTCAAAGCCGTTTTCTCTCCAATAACATTGCACATAAAATGTTACAAGTGTAATGGCTATTTTACTTGCAGTTAAAAAGTGCATGCAATTGTAATATATCAGCTGTTGTTAAAATGACATCTGGGAATATATGAGGGTTTTTTCTTGTCCTGTTTCAGACTTTACGACCGGTATTTCCTGTTAAAGGTATTAGTATTAAAGAATTACTAGAGATAGGACAGCACCTACATACATGCGTGTGTATATATATATATATATGCACACACACACATATATATACATGTGAGTGTATATATCTATATTTGTTCTTGGCAGATCTTAGTACCTGCGTTTAATGTACATCACTGTCTATTGAATGACACAGTAATTTCTCTGTAGTTCAAATAATGGACTTCACTGTATACTTTCATTTGCATCTGTCAAATACTGAGTGACCATAGTTGGCCTATGGTTATCCTGAATAGCTGTTTGTTTACAAATCTCATTGAATTAAATAGTTGATACTTGTTACTGCTCCAAAGATTGCAAAACTGTAGGGATGATCTTGATTCAACTCTTCCAGTAAAGTCAGTTGCAGTAAAATTAATTCTTCAACTGCACTTCAAAGGTATTCTAATACAGGTTGTTAAAAGCTCTAAAGGATCTGACAAAGAAATTCAAAGTGACTTATAAAGAAGGATTTCTCAATTATAAGCAGACAGCATGCAATCCTTGATCAGTTGAGGACAAATGCAAAGCTTTCCTTTTGCTGAGGCCAGGATTTCATCCACAATATGGGATTTTTGAAAAGTTCTCGTCATAGATGTTTGAAGTCTTTAGTAGGAATACCAATGTTGAAAATCCCTCTTAATATGCTGTGCATATGGCACACACAGCATCATGTTCCTTCTACCCATCCTTGAATAAGTCATTGCTTAAAGTTAATGCCTTATTTCTACAGTTTCTTCTTGATCCTACATAGGAGTCTGTACTTGCAGTATACACACCAGAGTTTCTGAAAGGATCTATGTTAGCTACTTCTACTTTGGACCAAGGTTTTAGAAGGCAAATCCTTGAGAGTAGGAAAGTGCATTTGTTCATTTAGAAATCTGTAAAGCTCCTCACTTTAGTTTTAGGACTAGTGTCTGACACTAAGAGATGTGGTCTGGGACTATTGGATTATCTGGAAGATGTTTCTCCAAACTTTCCCTGCTTGACCGGCAATCCTGGACTAGCAAACACAGGTTCTTGCATAAGATGACTGCAACTCCTTTCTGTGATCTGGGATGGAAATGCAACTGAGCTTCCATAATCAACCTTATTTCAAACCCTAGAAATGAGGAAGCTAAAAGCAAGAGTCTGTTAGGGAAGTTAATACAGTTGAATATTCCTGCTTACTCTGAAGTGGCTGCTTTGTCCTTCTGCCTGCATTGCCTAAATGCTTTGATGCTGCAGCATGCACTTTATCAAGCTCTATTCTGAACTGATTACCTCATTAGGTTTAACGTTTGATTAGTGAGTCATTAAATACTATGTAAGTCAGAACAGAAACTGTATCCAGTTCTCCTTTTTTTCCCAGTAATAATCTAAAAACCACTCAGAGTACACGTGATATACCTTTGTCGTGGGCAGGACAGAGGGAATGATAGTTTCTAAAAATCAATTCAAGCCAAATATTTTATAACACGATATGTCATCCAGTATTTGTGGACTGAAATTGCTAATCTAAGGACGTTGTTATTGAATTTCTAATATGATATTTGACAATAAGTTGTAAGTAGACCTTTATACTTTTAGTCTCTGGTGAGTGCCTTTTCTGGTTGTGTCAAACTGAAAAAGTCGACTTTCATAGGATTCAGTCCTAAGAGAGAAGCAGCAGAGTTTGACATAATACCGAGTCAGGGATATGCCTCAAGACAGTTTATCATTGACAGCATTCTTGAGGTTTAATTGTTCTTCACCCTCTTCTTCAGCACCCCCCCCCCCCCCCCAACTGGTTTTCCTCAAAATAGTTTAATACCAGCCATTTCTAATATAATCATGCTGAAATGATGGAAAAATTGAGCAAAGCTATGATCAAAGTCCTGTGAGATTTTTTTTTTTTTTCTCCGAAGCAGACTGTAGGCTACTTCTGATAATATAATTACATGTGCTTCTGTCAAAAGGAGAAGTTGCTATTGTTTTGTGTGATGTTATTCTAATGGTGCCACTTAAAAATTAAATTCTGTTGCTGAAACACTAGCTGTGAATAGTATTTCCTATGCTCCAATATGTCTACCAAAGGTGTACCTCTTGGGAAGTGAGCAGCGGTTAACCTTGAACAGTATGCTTGTTTAAACTGCAGATGGCAAGCTCAAGAAAAATGATCCACTAAATCCAAATGTAATAAAAACAAATGTGTGCTGATGCCAACTAATGTGCATGGTGGCATGTAACTGTATGCATATATATTGTGGATGGGTAAAGGTTCCTCTGCCCCTGCTTTCTGCGGTGAAGGAAAAGCAAGGAGCCTCTGACAGGATCAAAGGTGCTGTGTGCCTGATTTCATCTTGTTGAGCAGCAGTGGCATCTTGTGCTGGGCTATCTTTCACTAGCGGGGCAGCCCTTTAGAGCAGGGGAGAGATTAAACACTCTAACAAATGTGACTAATCCATAAGGTGAGAGAGAAGGGTATATGCCGTCCCATTATTCAAATGCTATTTCCTCTTCCTAAATAGCCACAGTGGCTTTTTCTGGATCATTTGCGGTCGCTTCCCTGTCCACAGTGTTGTCCATTTCTGTCACTATGTTACAGTCGGTGCATGTTTCTCCACAAGCAGTCCAACCAAAATTGTTTGTACCCACCCACTTGGTTTTCTTACTTCAGTGGGAATAGGAACAGCAAAATCTGGATGCTAGTGGGTTGGATAGTGAGTCTCAGTATGAGCATTAATAAAACATGTGCAAAGTGCTAGCTCAGGTCACAGAAAACTCTGGCAATGAAAAGAGTATATTGCCTTGCTGTAGGGGTAGTTGCTGGCTCGGAGAGAAAATTCCATACAGTAATAAACATTCTGAAAAGTTGTTATTGTGTTACTTGCATAAAAGCGAAGCCTGCGAACTACTCTTGTTTGTCATTGCATTGAGAAAAAGAATAGAAGACTCTTGTTCCTGGGCAATTGGGAGGCAATAGGTAATTTGTGGAGGTGACAGAAGAGTTGATGCAGATGAAGCTATGCAGGAGGGGAGCAGGGAAGAAGCATGCCTCAAATTCACAAACAGCAGAGGATCTGAAGAAAAGTGTTATAGCTGGACGTGACAGGATGTCTGTTGGCTTTGTAATTCTGCATAGCAGTCTTTTTCTCTGACTACCCTCTAGCATTTAGTACTGATTCGTTGGCTACCCTCAGAAGTGTCTTACTTATAGGATCAGTGCTCTCCAGCATTTAGTAATGAAGTAAAAACCCCAATCTATGTATTTAACTATGTGTCCTAGAGCAGCTGAAGATAAATGTCAGAAGTTCAAAGGTTCCTATCAAAGGCTCAGTCATAGTGATGGCAATGACAGATTCAGCAAGTATCACACTAGGCTGGTAAAGGGGGAAACCCAAAGCTATGGCTTTGCAGTATATCCTAAAATGAGGCATGAGAGTTGTGAGTGAGGGAAGCAGAGAAAGAATCTTTGTTTAAAAGGAATTTGGCCTAAACCAGTATTTTGCCACTGACTCAGTTTCACTTGGAAAAAAACACATTGAAGTCTCTTGAGAGTTATTCTTAGAGTTTTAATTTGTTGTTAAAAATAGCAGTAAATCCCTTGCTGCTATGGTTGTAAGAAATATTTTCAAAAATGATATGACCAAAGCTGAGGTGTTTCTGAACGTCTGATGAGTATGAATGGCTTCATGTGTTTTGGTCAAAATACCAGGTAATAGTCAACTTTCCCCTGGTTTCAACTTTTTTAGTCTTTACAGAAAAGCATATACTGAGTTATCTTTGTAGTTACCTGAAACTTCTGAATTTTAAGAAAACATGAGGAATCACAGAACTTTACAGTTTTACTATGAATACAACCTCATTTTGGTATGTGTTTGTCCTTCCTTTAGTCTGCTGTTTCTCCAAAGAAAGAGATTTTCCAAGTCTCATGGCATTGTCCAGTCTCACTCACTTGAAAAATTCCAGGTGTTCACGGGGTCTTATGTAGCATGCACTATCTTTTGTTAAACATCTGAGAATTTACTGTGATTATGCTTTCGTGCTGTTGCCTTGCACGGCCACAGGTCTCATCTTAAAGGTCAGCTATACTCCCTTGCTTCAGTCCTTTCCCCCAGTCGAAGCTCTGATTGCATGCTCATCTTTTTCTCATGAAAACTGTTGTTTGTTTATTCCAGATCACTAAAAGATGAAAGCTACAGGTAAAAAAAGGAATAATTCAGTATCCTTCTTAATGTTGTGCTCATGGTGACAGAAGGTCCAGGCAATGGAGGGCAGGGGGGTGAAATTGGTGATAATTTAATCCTCTCTTTTCACTGTAGGAAAGATGTTTTAATTTTATAAGAACTGGCTTCATAAAAAGGAGGAAAAAGTTTGAGTAGGTAAGGGACACAAAATTGCTCTACCTACCACCAGGAGGCAAAGCAGAGATGAGTAGAACATTTCTATGGGGAATCCTTCCAGCAGTAGCAAGTAATGCCAGAAAAAAATAGCCACAACAAATTCAAAAGTAGGTTCTGGTCAAAAAGGAGTAAACACATACTTATGATTGAATGCACGTCCCCAGGAAGATGTGGTTGGGAAAGCATATGAATTGCAGATAAATACTAGAAGAGGATGTAAGGTATATAAGAAAATTGTGATGCTGAGCTAGTAGAAAAGATATTACTAAATATAACTGGGTACAAATATGATGCTGATGCTCTTATTTTACATATTTCATAGACATCACATGGGGAAATGACATGCAGTGGGATAACTGCTGGGTATTTGACAGTCTTATGTTGCATCTTGCTTAAACAAAAAATCCTGTTACAGTCTGCAGGTAAAGGCTGTGCAAAGGGAGTAAGAATTGCAGGAGACATAGCTTGTAATTATGCACCTGGCCCATAAACAGCTGCTTCCTTAGAGGGAAAGAAGAGAGTCATAAACCCAAACTATCTTTCCTTCGCTTTTTTTAAGTTTTGCTGAGGTCTGAATCAAAACTTACTCTTGCTTCCCTATAAATCCCAATGACTTCAGTTTAGTATGCATAGCTGAAAGAGAGAGTAGGTCCACCAGTACCCCCGTTTGTCTTCTGTTCTCTAACTTCCCTCAGGTGGTAATTTTTAATATTTGGAACAACTGCTACTGCTTAACCTGTGCTGCTCTTGATGGATCTAGATGGCGGGTAAGACAACTTCATCTTGATGGAGCCAGAGGAGCTTTAAAGTCCACTGTAATAGCCCTCTGGGGTTGGCAGGAAAGATGCTCTGGGGCTTGGAGTCTGCGTGTGGTGACCGTGAAGGACATGGGTAGATAACTGTTCTGTTCTGTCCTGGTTTCAGCCAGGCGGATGGAGTAGCTAGGGTTGGTAAGGAACTTTCTGAATCGATTCCGTTATGGCAGAGCCCTTCTGGACATAAAAAGTGAAGTAGCAAGAGCAGGGAGGGTGGAGAACTGCCTTGCTCTGTGGGAGGAGAGGGCAGGGTGAAGATCAAAGAGCATCTTGAGACCCTTGTAGCTGTGCATGAGGCCCTGTGACAGATGAACAGTCTTAGGGCTGTCCAGCAGAAAGTAATGTTGGCTCTTGCAGGCTTTCAGGGGGGAGGACTTCCTTATTCTGAGGGACTTCTTGGAGGGATGCTAATTAATTAAAAGGTGAGTTTGCCAGCAATCCACCAAAGGAGCTGTTAATGTTGTTTGTAACTGATTAGGTCTATTTGTACTGTTTCTGCTCTCCCTATGTGTTTATTTTTTTCTGCTAGATTTCTGCAGGCTTCCTGAGCATTAAAGTAGCAGTTTGGTAGGGATATGTTATGGTGCCTGAGCTAGAGAGCAGCAAACTGGCAGCACCAACATTCTTACTCCCTAGCTGAGGCTGCTGTACAGAGTAGGTGAAGTCAACATTAATGTCATAAAAATATTACAAATGCACGTTTGTTGGAACCATCCTGTTGCCTTGATACTAACTTTTTTCTTGCTCTAATGACAGGTGGCTGCACGGCAGCACTCAAATATTCATTTTGATATCATCTTTCTCATGAAGCCTTTTTTAACATCAAAGATTCTTTTTCAGACGCATGCTCAGATTCCAGATTACTACCTTAATCCTTTCCTTTATCATTCTTGAGTGCTAGGGAGTAAGAGCCACTCTTAAGAGACTTGGCCACAAGGGACTGGGATTAATAGAGTCATACTGGTAGGAAGTTCTACTGAGCTCTGGAGGCTGAATATTTCTCATAGTCCTTCTGGTACTGTGTGGCAAACACAACCTAAAGCAGGGGCTGTCTCTTAATTGAGATTGATTTTGATTTTTTTTTTCACCTTCACTTGTTCCTTTTTTAACATTGGTAACTACAATGGAGCAAAGGCATTTCAAGATAAATTCTTCTTGAACTTCCTTTAAGTTCTTGCTTGATGGGAAGTTTGGGCTCTGGGAAAAAGCCAGGGAGATGAGTGAAAGAATCTAAATTGGACTGAAAACACTGCTGATGGGAAAAGAGAGCTAAGAGCCTTTAATTAAGGAAAGGACTTATATTTTGAAAATTTATAATGACAGCTGAATAAGCAATTCTTTCATATCTACCTTAAGTTGAGTGGTAAAGGAAGACACAGGTATTGTGTTGAACAGTGACTTAATAGTACATGGTCTTTTAATATGAATGGTTCTGCATTGTTAGTATTGTGATGTCACATTACAGCTTTCCACTCCAGAAAAACAGAACTTCTGGTGCCTGACAATGCAAATTGTATTCTCAAAAAAAACCCAAAACAACTTTTAGGAGTAATCAGAAAGAAATATAAGCCCAGACTTTTTTTCTTAACGCCCCCCCAAATAACAAAACCAACCAACCAAAAGAAAACAAAGAAAAAGGCTGGACAATATAAACAGAGAAGTACATCTAAAACACCTGCACTGGAAATCTCTGCCTTATTTTTTCTATTACCATAGGTTATGGTTTAAAAAAATCCCCAAAATAAATTTGTGGAAAAAGACCAGTATTTTCACACAGATTTCCATATGAGTGGACTGCTTTTCTTCAAAAATAATCTGATGGCTAACAAGACATTTTGGCTGTCTTACTACCTGAAGTTAAGACTGTTTTATCAAGGCTGTTTTCTCTTTTGATTTTACTATTGATCTTTCTTTTATACAAAGTTTATAACTAACATGATGTTGCTCTTACATTAAACAGTAGCTGAATTTTTTGTGTGGATTGCTGTGCAATCGGTAATGCAGGCTAATGCAGCTACATTCTGGTTCTGAAAAATGATGAGGTCAAGCAGCACGCAAGGGAATCCTCCTTTTAAAATTCTGAATTGCAATACTAACTGGTCAGGTCTGCAAGAGAATATAGAGCAAGTACTGTTAAAGGTGGGGGTTTGGTTGCTTGTTTTCAGGACTCTACAAATTCTGCTGCAGAGATGTTTGCTTAAGGTCAGCTGGGGGAAGGGAAGGACAGGGAACAATATTTCAAATCTCTCTCGCATTGCAGGGAGCATTGATAAGAATACTGAGTGTGAACTTGATAATCTTGGTAGATTTCCGAATGGGACATTACACATGGAAAGGCTTTTCAGTCTCCTAGTTTGATGGATGACTGAGAAGTACTTGTATGAGACTGAGCATACTGGTAGTGCACAAAGATGAGGACAGACAAAGAGGAAGAAATTGTGTTCTTCAGTTTTTTTTCTTTTTGGAAAAAAAAAGAAAAAAATCTAGCACTTCAGTTAAATTATATTTGAAATATTATTTTGAATTGGTCCTGGCTTTGGCAAGAAATACAGGCTGCAGCTAACTGACACTTAAAATACAGATTGGTAAAAGTTTGGATGCTACAGGAGGAAGGATGATCCAACTTACTTTCTTACCCACTTTTCCAAAGCATCTACCATTTGCTGGTAACAGAAAGAAGTTCCTGGGTTATTTGAATCTTCTAAGCAGCTATACAAGAGAAGACCCATCTCATAAAATTGGAAAAAAAATTATTTTTCTGCAACTTTTTTCTTCTTTTGGGTGTGTGGGTGGGTTCATGCCATCCTCTTTCCCCTTTTTCATTTTGATGCCTTGGAGGAGAAATAAAGGGCAAGGAAAATAACACAAATATTGAAAAATCAAACACTTCAAAGGCTTTCCATGGAAAAATAGTTCTTTTTTCATCTTGCTGTAAGTAAGGGACTGAGCTGGTATGAAGTTGGCTCATTCTTGCTTTACTCTGAATCCCTGTCATGGGATCAGGAGCTAATGGCTCTTCTTTACCTGTTGAGATAGTGGCATATTCTATTTACTGTTGTCCCTTGTACAGCTAGGGCAGAAGGGAATGAGAGAGGATGGGATAATCTCTTGGAAGGCAGCGTTTAACACCTGTCTGGTAGGAGATAATTGCTGCATTCCTGGGGGATTAGTGCAGTGGAACTTTATTATACTGTAGTGAAACTGTACCCAGCTATCTCTTACCAGATGGATGCCAGACTATTTTGTTGCAGAAGACACGGAGTACAGAATGAGAGATGCATGAATAAAGCATGTTTGTGCAGATGAAATGTGGTTTGTGCCATCCTCTCTGCTTCAAAACGGATAGAGATTTTTCTTGCTGCTGTCCTACTTCAGAACTGTTTGAGGAGCACTTGGGAATGACTAAAGCGATGTCTATATTGCAGTCGGAGGAGTGATTGTATAGGAGGCACAACTATCTGTCATCTAGCCTGCTGAGCAACAAAAGCAGTGTTTCATAGCAGTGTGGCTTTTGGATAGGTAGCCCAAAAAAGGAACCTCAATTAGAAGTCTGGGTCATTGTGCTTGTGTTGCTTTCCACTGAGCAAGCAAAGTTAAAGATAGCTTGGGAAACATTCACTGCTTCTCTGGCCAGTTCCTGCCGACATCCTTGGGGATTTGTTGATACAGTGAGCTACAGGCCAGTGTACCTGATCCACTTGGGGAAAAATGACTACTCATCATCCGTACCCAAAGTAGTATCCTGGGGGTGTCTCTTCTGCTATGTAGACATAGCTTGGCATTTTTCCACTGACTGTCCTACTTTTCAGTGGTACCTTTTAATGTCTATTGATCTTGTGGTTTACAAATAAAAATAATTATTTTCAAATGCATACCAAGAAACGGGAGCTTTCCTATAAGAAGGAAAGGCCCTTGACATCTGATGCTGTAAATTGGAGGGTGCTTGTGCATTTTCAGTAATTGTAGTTTGCTTATAGTTGGATCCTCAGCATGGAGTTTGAATTGTGTTAGATAATATACTAAGAAGCAAATAAAACATGCAAAAGAGAAAGGGAAAGAAGATGAAAATTTAGCAAAGGGAAATTCAGGAATTGGCATATGCTCTGTAACCTACAAATATGCTCTGCTAGTTGGTCTGAATGCCAGTTCCTTGCATCAGCAGGAAGGACAAGTTGATAGCTTCCTAATTCTGCTGTTCATTTGCTTTTTATTTGAGTCTGTGCTGCACATGGATTATAAAATACTGCATTGCTTTTTCTGTAAGTCTGAATGTAGAATTGCATCACTTGTTACTACACAGCACGCAGGGTATAAGTCTCCCAGGGAATGCTGAGCCCTTAGTCTGATTATTTAATCATACTGTGATATAAAGGAAAACATTTTGTAATTTTACTGTCTGCCCTGTAACACCTCCATGCTTTAAAATTGGGTGCCCAAAATGAGAAACTTCTTAAGACCTTGCTTTGCAGTTCTCTTATTGTCATACTTAATGACCTTCACTATATATAACAGTCTGCGAACTGAAAGTTAGAGAGGTTTGTGATAGCAGCAAATTCCAGGGGAGAGGAAAAATTGTTTACTAGTTTTCTGAAGAATAAACCCAGAGCAACACAATACTTGGTGTGTAGCATTTTAATTTAGCAGTGAAACAAAACTCTGGTAAGATTTACAATTTCCAGTGTAGCTGTGTGACTATTGTCAATATAGAGCACTAATAGTACTGTGTAAGAGTAGTCGTCTTTACCTGCTAAAAGAAACACAGGAATTAAACTTCTGTGTTAATTTGTCCTGTGAGGAGCAGGGAGTTGGACTTGATGATCCTTACAGGTCCCTTCCAACTTGAGATATTCTGTGGTGTTGACTGGCTAATTGCAATAAAAGATAGTCTAGTCTTGTGGACTTTGTCCTGAACTTGATCTGCTATTTATTTTTTATTAGACACAGACTTGTATCATTTTGCAGTGATCCTTGTTGGATGAAGTTATGGCCTTTGAAACATAACGAAAAATCTGAATGCAAATCTCTTACTGTAATAACATCTCGAGTTGAAAAATCTTTAGATATTGGGTAATATGTACATATCATTTCTAATGCCATCTCAAATGAAACTGCAAATAATTGTTGAAAATGTCTCAAGAATAATAATTCTAAATCATCTTCATCCTGGGATCTTTTGAAAATTGTCTTTTATCTTGCTGATGTGTCAGGAATTACCTTGTGTTTAGCAGGCAAGGTAAGTCATGACCCAACGTACTGTCATGGCCTGAAAACACCTGACGTTAGAATAAAGATTTAATCACAGTGGGGAGGCGAAAAAATGAACTGTTTATGTTACAGTTGCTTTACTGTCACACAGTGTGAATGGTGTTAATAGAGAGGGGACCATAACTATCAAAGGTGTTTTCAGCTAATGTGTCCTACTTTGCATTTGTAATAGGCAAGGAATATGCAATAAAAAATGCTTATTGCATCATGACTAAATATAGCTTCTTTAAGTGCTTCAACTTAGTTTCTCATTATCACATGGGCATAAATGGAGAAAAGCCTTATGCCTTTACATGCTTTGAATATGTTGGCTTTTTTTTTTAAACATACCTTCTATCATGTTGGAAACATTCAGGACTAACACTAATTTTCCATGAAACCAAATGATCAGAAAATAGTGAATGATCTAGTAATCAGAATCAGCAAGTGGAGTTTAATTCATTTGCCTGTAGAGTGCTTGCCAACACTGTCATGTAGAGCTCACTGCTGTTCCAAGAGCCACTTGTGCTTATAATAATTAGAGTTCCAATGATCTGGAACTGCTTGATTCAGCTAAAGTTTTGGCAGGTGGTTGACACACTGAAGCATATTTAAACACTGTGCTAGCCTTGAAAAAGTCACTTCAAATTATTTGCATGCCTGTAATACTGTTACAGTCATGAAAAAAAAGGGGGGGGGGCAATCTATCAGCTATGGATGTGTAGTTATCATCTTCTGTCACATAAAACACACCGATTTCTGATTTTGGGGGGATAAATGGATTGGGAAAGCTCAATTGATTAGTTGGATTAAAATTTTTACTATTATAAATTAAATTGTTCCTCTATTTATTTTGATATATGATAGCTCATGTGCATTTAGCACTATTAGTAAGCCTTCATAACTGCAATAGTGCCTGATGAGCAGGTCTAGATGTGGAATTACCAGAAAATGGATGAAATGTCTATACTTCCTCTTCTAATACCAAAAAAGCCATGACAAGCTCATAATAAATCCTCAATTTCTTTTTTGAACCTTCTCAAATTTGCAAAGCCTTATTTATCAGAAAATGTCAAATTTGCCACCAGATGTCAGTTAAGACTTAAGGAGCTACTGTTTTCCTAGACTGCTAAACCCAAAGGTACTAATGAGATAATTTAGTCTGTATCCATTCCAAACAAATGCTAATGGAATTTTCAGAATTATTTTTTGCCTGAATGTTAGAATATCTTTTAGATGAAGTCTGGGATAACACATTTTTTCACATGGTCACTGACCATTAGCTGACTATGCCACTGTGTCTGTGTGAGGTGCTCTCACACAAGCTTTGAGGATTTGCTTGATCTTTTACTTTTTTTTTTTTTTTTTGTGCTAGTTTGGGGAAAAGATGAATGCAGAGCTAATGCTCTGAATGTGTAGCTTGGAACCCATCGAAGTTTTACCTAGGGAAGTTAGATAGGCTCTGAGCATGATGAATTTCACATAGAGTCTAGGAGTTTAATACACATGAACTCACTATCTGCTCAAAGTTCCTGGAAGTTTGTGTTCAGATAATATTGTTTGGGCTCTTTGTGTTCAAATTCCATATTCCAGGGTTAATAAAATATTCGCTACATGGGAAACCATTGCGATGAGCTAAATGAAACAGTGTGTTTCTTTTAAGATAGAAATGTTCGTGCCGGTTATGGAGGGGTAGTTGGCATAAGATGTGGAAAGGGGAGGAAACAGTTGGAAAGGAGCTGAGATGAATTGAGGACTGATGGCTTTTTACTGATCGTTTACTGGCTCTTTTGACACGATCATAAACTTTCTTTTGTTATCACATGGAGTACCTGCATAAAAATGGCTGCTAACAACTCCTATTGACTTAAGAATTGGGGTTTGCAGCCTTAAAGGATCTACCTCCTCCTTGTCAAATTATGTACACCATTCCCTGTGATCAATTCTACTACGTCAAATCATGGTACTGTTTCATTTGCTGTCAACAGCCTTTTGTGATATGTTGCTTATTTGTCGCATGTTCTCTGGGGGGAGAGAACTCCAAGTGCTTTTCGTTTCTCATCTGATTCATTTGTTAGCAGCAGTAGATACTTGTTTAGGAGAAAGATGGGCAGAAAAGAAAATGAAATAAGCTGGCTTGTTTTGTTTTAGGGAGTTTTTTTGTATGTTGTTTTTTTGGTTGGATTTTTTGTTGTTGTTTTGGTTTAAACTCTCAAAACTCAATACTAAGCCAATGTGAAAGCAACTCACATTACTATGTTTCCACCAAGAAAAAAAAAAAAATTACAGGCAGTTTTTCATAACAAATGTTGAACTGCTGAAAGCCAAAAAGCAGTACAAATAAGAACTTGCTATGCAAAGATGCCTGTTTTGTGGCTTTTTGATATTTGAGTCATGACATTATGTCTGCTTTGTGAACTGGTACTGTCCACACTCATTTTATTAAGTTCCAGTAGGAATGTTTCTTGCACCCATTAGCAATATATCTTTAGTAAAATCTGTCCTGATCTACTAATCACAACCTGTCACCATGTAGAAGTCCTCACCACTGAAAACATCATATTGCATTGTGCAGGTGACACTTGTTAAATACGAATTGGCAGCAGCATATAAACACCTTCTGGCCATGTGAGAAGTCTGCACCCAATTTTGCTGCAATGCAAAGCTTTGCAAAACAACATGTCTTGCTCCTATCAATAACCAGGACAAGTCAAAGAGTAGATGTAGATCATAACAAGAGGTACTGCTTTTCATGAATTAACTGCATGGAAAAATTAAAAGTTCAGAAAAGAGCCCCGTGAATGAGACTCTGGGACTCTAGTCCTAATGTTCAGTCTTTCATTTATGAGAAGACGTATGGGGAAGAGACATCTGACAGTAGCCAGTTTGTTAATCTTTGCTGCAAAAGGTATAATGAGATCCAGTGACTGGGGCTGGAAGTAGATAAAGTCAGACATACTTCAGAATGGATGACTTTCTAAAGGGTGTGTTAAAGCTCCAGCTTGGAGTAAATCAATTCAATGTTTTAAGGAGCAATAACTGTGGTTCTGCGGTGGAGAAGCTCAAGGCTCTAGGCTCCTGGATACAGTTCCTATTTTGCTGCAGACCTTCTGGTGATGTTGGACAGATTCTCCATTGAGCTGCACTTCAGGCTTTTCTCTGTAAACTGAGCATAGCATCATCTCTTGGATGTCAGGCTGTGGATTAACTGCTGAAGTTGGATACAGAAATGCCAATGCTGACTCTTTAGGAACCAGTTTTCCTTGGAAAGTAACGCAGCCTCCTATGTGCAGCATGTTATTTGCCATATAAACTTAGATGCTCAAGTCAGTGGTGATGTAGGAATTGCACTTTGCCAGACTCGGCAGTGATGCCGATCTCTATCTTTTTCCTTTTCCTCACTATGTCTTTCCTGCGTGTCTTTCTACTCAAATTTTTGCATTGTCGATGTTTTCCCTTTGTCTAACCCTTTGTCCTAACCCTTCCCTCCCTCACTGGCCTGGATAATAGAGAGTTGACAGAGATGTGAAGTTAACTACAGTAAAGGTCGTGAAGTACTTACACAGCTTCTATTGTGATAGTGTGTAAGTACCTGAGAGTGATAGATAGATACACACAGGCACAAGACCTCATGACATACATACTTATTCTTAGTATCAGTAACATCTAAGCTTCATTCTTTACAAAGCCTGGTTGTATAACACAGTAGTTTCCTCAGTCTTTTATCCATTTTGACTCTAGTACTCTCTGAAAAAGAAGTCGCTTATTCTCTGTCGGTGTCATACCCCCAAAGGAAGAAAATGTAAATCGTGTTTCAGTCTTTTCAGTAATAACATAGAAGTTGCCTAGTAAGACCCGGAAACGAAGTTTGAAAATGGATTCTTTGTAGATGTGTGCGATGATTTTTGTGCACATAAATGTCAGGTTCCACATTACATGAACTGATTTGTGATTTTGCAAATAAAGCACCAATGGGCTTTTCAATGTGCAGAAAGAGGGCTGAAATATCATCTTCTGCAATGATTCATCTCAGCCTTAATATTCAAATGTGAATGCATACAAACCATTCCATGCACTCAGTGCAACAAAATTGGAAGTCAAATGTGCATATAGAAAGCTGCACATGCACAAATAGTCTGAACCAGATCTCTGAATATTCAGCCCTTAATGTGTAACATTTAATCACTAAATACTGAGTTTAAATAGAGCTCTTTTGATGATGAAATGATTAATAAAGTGGTCTGAAATGTAGTTCAGAGCCTCTCTCCAGGGAGTCTTGCTTTGCCAATTTTGGCAAGATGGCCTCCTACAGCAACAGAATCAGAAATGCCAATTGCAATTGAAGTCTTTAATTACATTTCCTGCTTTATTTCAAGGTAAAAAGCGTTTAGGTTTTTTTCCTCCTCTTTGAATTTTGGTAGTGCTGCAAATGTGTATAGGCTTCCCATGAACCCTTGGCTTTCTGAAAATAATGATAACAGATGAATACAAAGAAAAAATAAGTCCCTTCCAGAAACAACTATAGTGTTTTGCAAGCCTTTTCAAAGTTCTGTCAGGCCTTGTCAGGCATGCTACAAGTTTACTGAAATATAATCTTCAAATTTCACTTCATGTTAAAGGAAGATTTGAGCAAGTAGAATGGTACAGCAGAGAAGAATAGTATGTGCACGGGCTCTTCAACCCTCACAGCATGATCCACGTCTTAAATCATAAATCATGAAGAAAGGGCAGGAGGAGACAAACAGCTAAGCCATTTCTTAGCAAGATAACTTCTTTACTTCTTGTAAAAGGTTAATGCTACCATCATCCTTGTCGACACAAAGGAACACAGAAGGGGCACTGAAAGGATGGGTGATGTTACCAGGAACAGACCAGAAGAGTAGAGAAAATAACTAATACTGAGCATCAGGAAAACATTGCAGCCTGGTCACCAGATGCTGAGTGTACGCTGCTTTTAGTACTGCCTGCAGATAGTATTCTGGCCTGGTATCTAGACTATGCTTTGACGCACTTAGTCATAATGTCATGTTTATGCCAAATCATTCCGATGAAGCTATTTGGGATTTGTGCAGCCCTGGAAAAAAAATAGTACAGTAAAAGGCAAGAGACATCTCCCTAAATTGTTTTTCCTTCTGTTGCCTGTTTAAGCAATACATAATTAAATTAGTTACAGTTGCTTTTTGCAGTGATGTTTTTTGCACATCTAACCGTTTTTTTTTTTTTAATGTCCTAATGATTTAAAAAGATCAGTGGGGAAAAATAAAGCAAGTTGTAGTTTTGACATTGAGTAGACTTTCAATATGGAATGTCTCCTCCTCAGCGGACCATCAGTTGGCTTGATGGATGTCAATGGTGCTTACATATGGACATGCTTTATAGATTGCAGCAAGGACCACACTAGCCTCTGCTTGGTATTAAAATCCTGCGAGTTGCATCCTTTTGTTTCCTTTGTGGACAACTGAAGAGGAAGAAAGCAGAAATAAGCCTTTGTTCTGACCTTGCTTTCCCCTGTTTTCTTCCGGTGTATATGAGCTTCCACAGAATCTCTCTACTTCGGAGACATCTGTCATATCTTGTCTTCAGCAGTGGATTTGCTAGTGTTTGTAAGTAGTTGCTCTTCTCCTTCAGATCTGCTTCTGGTCATACTGTTTCTTCTGGAGATTAATATGATTCACTACGGGCATTACCAAGTATAGACCACAATATCTGTAACTGGCTACTGTGATGATTAGCCTTTCAGATGGGTTTATTTCTACTTTTCCTGCTGAAATAAAGCAAGTGAGGCTGAGGCTTTGGCCTGAAGACCTACTGTTTGACACTTTTTGCATTTTATTTTTAAACACGGTTTATTATTATGCTAGATGTCATTCTGACAGATTGTTGGTACATAAAGCTAATGTATGTCTTCCTGAAGAACTCCTGTTAACTTTTGTATTCCAGTTGGCCATGGCTCTCAAACTGAAGATGTGAATTGTTTCCTTAAGGAAATGCAGTGAAAAGAATCACTTCTGTGACGGTTTTGTTTGTTTGCAATAAAGCTGATGGCAATATTTCTTATACATAGCAGGGTCAAATTCCTCCTTCATGTGTCTCCACCTCAGAGATGTTACAGCAGAATTCTCCTTCAGGCTGTGTTGTCAAAAGATCTCCTCTCCTATTGGAGAACCAAAGTTGCCCAATTTTCAGAATATATCAACACAGCAAGGACACTTTGGACACGAAGTATCTGTGAAAACATCTGGAGTTTCTAAAAGTTTGTTAATTTTTGAATCCATAAATCATAGCTTATCCTTTTAGAAAATCTTGTCTTGGCAACGGTGCTGACTGTTAAAGTCCATGTTTGAACATCATAAAAATTAAGCTCTAACTTTAGTCTAATGAAGTTGATAACTGGTTTTTACATCAGAGATTCCTGTAAGTATATGCTCATTTTAAACATCTAATTTAGAAACAGAAATTAGGAATTTCAATAAACTATAAGTGTTCTTTTGCAGGATTCTCATAATGTAATATTTTTGCTTTTAAAATAATTTTTCATTTCCAATTTCCTGCTCTTCTTTAATTTTTACTTTTCAAGAAACTATCTTTAAAGTTTAAACAATTTTTTAGGTAGAACTTAAACTTCTTGATTTTTTTAGATCATGGGGACAAAAAGTGCAAATCTATTTTCAAAAGAAAATTCTAACGTGGAGGGAAAATTAATTTTTGAGTCCTTAACAGGCTTTTAAAACTCCTTTTAAACTCTACCATGTCTGAAAACAACTGTGAAAAATTACTTAGTGCCCCTTTAAGCATGAATTTGTATAACCAGTCTTTTAGCAGGTGATATGGAGAATGTGTTTTCTTCTGTGGACTTGAAATATAAAAACATTTCTATCCTTTTTTTGAGCAGGATTCTAGCTTTTTATTTATTTATTTTTTATGCATTGGTTTATGCTTTGGTTTTGGCTTCATTGAGATGCCAACTGCAGCAGAGGCCCTGGAGTGCTTTGTCTGTGTTTTGTTGGTGCTTGTTTTACAAAAACTGCCTCTTGCATGACAAAGATGATTTGGGTTAAGGCTATGGAAATTCTGTCCCTGGAGAGGTGGTCACTGGAGAAAGTCTTTCTTTATTCTAAGCATATGTGTTTGCTATACATGGCTTCATGTGGATAAACCACATTACCGACTTTAACACTTCCCCTGAAAAACCCTCTTTGCATTCTCACCAGGGAAATAATTAGTGACTGCAGGGGGACATGGTAGTACCTGAAGTACTACATCCAGCAATATCTAAGTTGCTGCTTTCTCATCCTCGCTTTATTCTGCCAAAGGGTGATGCAGCACTTCAGTGTCAGAATAATCCTTGACATGCCTCGCCGCTGCTGTTTCTTTTGCAGCTGTGAGAGGGAGTGTGGGGTGGTTGGAAAGCTAGAGCCCAGGCAGCACACAGCGTTGTCCTTGCTGTGCCGTCAGTGGCCAGGTGCCCAGCAGGTGACTTGGCTGGGTTGTCTGAATTGTGTTAATGAAATCTTCTCCCTACTCTCTTGTGCACACGTGCTACTCTTTTGTGTGTGGGAACATTGCTTACTGCCTCTTTAACATCTAATAAGGAATTTCTCATTTTCAAATGGGAATTTCCTTTGGAGATGAATGAAAACATAGCTACCAGCTTCTTTCTTTCTTGATGATGCAGTAAAGAAATATTCATCAGACAGCAAGAGCTATTTTTATTTGCTCGTGTTCTCCTTTCCCTAGAGTTTGTTGTGCCTCACTTGTGCTGTATACGTAATTATTCTTCAAACTGAAATGAAAAACCAACTTTATTTAAGGAAGTTTCTTCATGTGAACACAATACTCCATCCCAAGGCAACAGTTACAGATTCAGATGTAACTGTGACTTAATGGAAAATGGAAAGAAAGAGGCTGTAGGTTGTAAGATAAACTTATAGTGCTGGTTGCAAAAATGAATGTTTTATAGCTTTTTTTCATAATTTTCCTAAATTCTTATTTTCATACTTAGCTTGAATGCTCACATGCTTTCTCTGTAATGTCTCTGGAACATACAGCCTTTCCTAACCATCCTTGCAGCTAATGCTCTCAAGAAAGTTTGTATATAAGCTGCAGCACCGTCCCTTTCTTTTCCCTTAGTGCTCATGCCTGAATCCATTCTTTTGCAAAGATCTCTTTCCTTATCTGTCCCTTGGACCATGTCACTGCTCTCTTTACATTCCTTCTTTGCCTCTTTCTTTATCACATCAAATCAAATCTCTCAGGTTCACTTTTAAAGCTATTTGCAGCCTCTCATTGCCTTAACCCTTATCTCAAGGCTGGTATCAAAAGTCAGCTCCCCTATCTGATCACCCTTGGATGCCAGCCCTTATATCCCAGCTGTCAAATATTATGAGCAAACAGCTTTGTGCTTCTTCCTCATCTCCCTCATCCTTGGGAAAAGATTCCCATGCCTGCAGCAAAGCCACATCTTGGTTCACTTTCCAATTCCTCTTTTAAAACAAATCTGTCTTCTAAAACTCTATTTTGTTACAATGCCTTCAAAACTCCTGAGTGGTTAGCTGCTGCTGCTGGGACAGACTGTTGGCATATGATGTGGGTTTAGTACTGGCTTGCTGTTTATTTCTGTTTCTATATCTGTCTAAATTCATCTGTTTTCTCATGTGTTAGATTCTTGGCATGGGCCATCTTTTTCTTTTGTCTGTATAGACTCTAATTGGCCCTAAGCTATACAGAAATGCAAATAATGTATGCATGTAATACAAACAGAAAGGTTTATCCTTTTCATGTTATCCTTAAACTCATGTTCCTTAAATATCTGTAACCTTAGAAGGTAAGGATGTTCTTTCCAGCATGAAATTTCTCATGTTTCTTATACAGAGATGTTGAATTTCACTGTTTCAAGTACTTAATTGCTTTTAGCTCCATTTGAAAACACGAGTAGAAAACAATTCATCCACACTGTGTTGGGAAGTTAAATTTGAGCAGCTTTTCTTGGTTTTGCTTTGTTTATTTTCGGGGTGTATAGAGGCAGACAGAAACTGTTAGACAAGTACAGGGGTGAGAAAAGCTGCCTCCTTCCTTTCACCATCACAGGCCATGTGGTTGCGCACAAATAATGGAAATGATCTGGCTGAACACTGACCCAATGACAACAAAAAATAGCAAGTAAAATGAGCAATGGCTACGTAAGCTCTCTGCTGTGACTTGCCAGGAGGTTGTGTGACTGGCACAGGGATGGGGTGGAAGCAGAGCACCAGCCAGAAGGCAGGGGCTAGCTATCTCTCAGCACCAGCCAGCCCTTGGGTTACAGCTATCGTGGATTGCAGCCGCAAACCACAATGCTAAAAATTAGAGAAAATGGAAACAGCGGAGGTACAACAAACAAAAATAGTGGGGTTACGATCTGGATGGTATATCCACCATTGCAGCGCTCCCACAGTGAAAACTAGCTGGAAATGTCCGTCAGCATTTCATTGTCACTTCTGTCTTTTTGACAGAGCAAGGTTACTTGAGAAAGAGCCATATTTCCAGAATTTGTACGTGTGCATGGTCACGGCCTAAGAACATGCTCAGTACAGTATGAGTTTTGATACCAAAACAAAAAAGATTGTACAAACAGGACTGGGTTAATCTCAAATGGGAAACCATTTTAACAGATGAGCAACAACACTTGTGAGAGCTTGAGAAGGTGGAAAGAAAGAATGTTTGAACAGAGGTTGTTGCAGCCTTTTTTTATGTGAGAAACTGTTGTGGTTTTTTTATTTTGGTTGCATATGGAGGTCATCCAAAACAAATCATAAATTAATATCGAGTCTGTAAAAGTGTCTCAGTCTTGATAGGAAAAAGGTTGAGAACAATTCTGAAACATTGAGAAATGTTTAGTTTGACGCTATTTAAAATTTTTATTCTTCTGAATGACAGCTCATGTAATATTTATTTTTTTTTAATGAAACTGTAACAACTGGAAAACAAAATCAATTCATATTTCAAACAGAATAGTGTGAGTTTGGAACCGAACGCTGTGAGTTTGGAGGCTAATGGAAGTATAAGAAAAAATGTTTGGCCTTCATTAGGAGATGTTAAGAAGAACCTTTCTTCTGATCACAGTGGAACACTTCTGGGGAATTGTACAAAGCTGATACAAAACCAGTGCCTATCAGACCTCAGACTACTGCAAAGAAGAGGGAAATTAGGATGCCCCTATGTAACTTTAGACTTAGACTAGCTCTCAAAAGGTCATCCTGTCCATAGTCTTTCCCCATTAGGGTCAAGTATGCTTTCAAGATCTGTCAGACTCTGCCTCTTCCAGAGGCAGATTGTTTCAGTACATTGCTTAGTCTGAGAAGGTATTTATTACCTCATGTGACTTTTCCTTTTTTTCAGTTTAAATCTACTACTTTGTCATAGATGTGGATAGAACATTTCCCTCCCCAGCTTTTATATATTTAAAGATCACCATCAGTTTCCTCTTCTGTGTTGTGTTTTTGGTTTTGTTTTGGTTTTTTTCTTCTTTGGGCTTCACAGCCACGTTTGTCCTCTGAGGAAAGATGGGATGTATTTTTGAGACCTCTGAGCCTCATTGGAAGTTAGTATAGATGATTGTTCTGGTCTTTCTTCATCTTCTGAGCTTGTATAAGACTTCACTCCCTCTTTTCTACTCTGAAGACATACACATACTTAATATGCAGCTTCACAGAAAACTTTTGTGTCTTTACTGAAATCTAAAGCTTTAATGAGGTAAAAAAAAAAAAAGAGAGAGACAAGAAAGTTTGATTTCCATATGCAAAATCAAGAACTTTTCCAAGTCCTGCAATCCTAGATGGAAAAGGATTTCATTGAGGAGAAGAGCTTCTGCAGCAGAGGGACAAATGGGTGATTGAATATTTAGTTAGGAATTCAATCACTGTATAGATTCTCAGTAGGCCTTAATTATACTCTTCCATGCATGATCCTGCAAGCCTTATGCAAGCAAATTTTCATTAAAGTTGAAGAGAGATTTTCTTATTGCTTGAGAATTACAAATTTAGTCTGTTGGCATGCATTGATTTGCTTGTTTAATTTTTGTGTGGTTTAGGTGTATATCTAATACTTAACTTTTTTAAGCTCTGTGTTTCAAACACCCAGACCTGCCCAACTTCTGTGAGGTAAATAAGGACAAAACTGTGCTTTTCAGAGCAGTGAGGTAGAAAAAATTAATATCTGGCTATTGCTGCTGATCGTTAGACTTCGTGCCTTCAGAAAAAAATGCTTGAAAGTATATGACTTTCTAGTTTTGCCAGAAAATTCCTCTGATAGAAGGAGGCAGTAAAGCAGATACAGAAAAATAGTGGGCAAGATTCTGCATAGGTATAAAGGCAACAAAATCTTAACAGAAAGGTAAATCAGATTGCAGAAATGGAACAGTATGTTGTATGCTGTTGGAAAGTTCTTGCTGGTCTTCATACAGGAAGTATGAAGTAGTGGCAAATCTTGCTAAATATTCGACCTCATAGGGGACCCCAAGCCAAGTGCACAAGTTTCCTGACATGAATATCTGCATGAAGCTAGTTGACAAGCTTTCCTTTGCATTCTTATATAAGGCTGGGAAAAAGTATTTGGAAAATATCTTTTCAAAGCTAGAATACTAAAACTCCTGAATATTCTGTATTTTAGCATAGCTTCATTCCCTCCCATCCCCAATATAGAGGTGGCCTTATTTTCTGAAAATGCTGGGGAAAAAATGATAAAAATTCACTGTCTCTACTTTCCATACTGGTGGAAGGGAATATTTTTGCTAATCTGTATACAAATAGGAAAGTTTAGCTTGTATGAGAGAGATGACATTTTTAGACTGAATTTTCAAATCTTCACTCTCAGTGAGTTGGCTATAGAGGATGGCAGGGTGTGCATTCAGGACTCGAGATGAAGTGTTGGGTTTGAATGAGATGATTCTGTTTCTGGTTTCTGATTTGGATATTGCATTTGACTACAGGAGAAGCAGTAACAAATGATATTGAAGTTTGTGGTGGTCTGGTTAAAATTCACTGCCTGTGCTATGGAACGAGTTACACATCCTGTAGCATTTGCAATTGAAATAATTTGGAAATTATTCACCTAAGTAATATCCAAATAATTGTGTATAATTGAATGTATTCAGTAAGGTTGTGATTAGAACTGGGTAATTTGCAAAGGATGAAGAACAGGAAGACGGATAAAGGTTTATCTGTGAGATGCGTGATCCTCTTACAGCATTCACTTCAGAGAAATGAACCTAAGGATGGGGCAAGGGAAGAAAAGTACCTGGTCAGGCAAAGTACATGTCTGGCTGCCCTTGGGTAACAAGTGTGGGTCAAATAACTCTGTGGCTCTGGCACCTTGATTCTGCATTGCTAGCCAGATATGATTCTGCTTTTGTGCCAGCACTTGGGGCTTGTGAAGAACACTTTTATTCCCCCAAGTTTGTGAGGTGCCCCATCGCTTGCCTTACCTGGATATTGTCCGCTCCAAGGAAACCTGTTAGTTTAATTAGCATTGAATCGGCAACTGGTGGTTCTTTCCTGGGACTGGGACTTGAACCAATTAGAGCTAATTGCTATTCTGCCCTATGGAAGCAGAAACACTGCCTGTGAGTCCCTGGTTTATTAAATCAAGCTTCCAGATACTGTTTGATTAGGAGACATACATATGTTTGCTAACTACTAAGAGACATACTGTAAAGTTTGCTATCTCCTATATTCTTTTTTTCCCCTTGGTTGTTAACTTCTGTTCATTGCATTGTTTTTCTTTTCTTGAAATAGATGTTTTCACAAGCATTAAAAAAAATTAGACATTTAAAAAATGAAATGCACCAATTATATATCTAGAGAGAGAACTGCTTGTTTGTTCACCGGTCCCGAGTTTGCGGTTTTTACTAATATTTTACAGCTTAATTCTACTGATTCATCCCCTCTGAGAACAAAAGTATCCTGTGAAGGAAAAAAAATTTCCTGTGTTTGTTTTTAATTGGTTGTAGGTTTAGATCTTTAAGGACAACAGAACAAATGTTTCTTATATACCAAGAAGGAAATACTTTTACTTTTTTACCATTAGGTCAAACCTCAAAGGGCAGGATAAAAACTTGATGTTTCCTTGTGGTTTCTTTTCCCATTGTTTCTTACGTTACCTTTCTAATCTCTGGTAAGCTTTTTGTAGGGCCAACAGCTAACTCTATCACAAAACAACATGACATTTCCTAGGCTCTCATGAGAGCTTGTGTGTAGAGATTTAAACCACGGTATGGGGCTTCAGGCACAAATGGGCATGCAAAATGGTACATAGAAACACCTGACTTCTTTCAAATATCTTCAATATTGCTTAGGTCAGAACTGTTTGGTGCGCTGCGTAGAAAGTCACGGCTACTTAACCTGTATTTTAATATTTTATGCATTTTCATTTGGAATAAGTCAGAGTCTGTTATACATTCTCAAAAGATCCTACGTCTCCAGGTTGGGCAGCAAAAGACTTAATGGTATAAATTTCTTGCAAGATTCAGTCACTGTAAGGTGTATGTGCCTGTGCAATAGGAAAAAGGACATTCAGTCACCACTTGGGTTGGAGTAGAAAGGGAGGAGCAGCTGAGGGGGGAAATGGGAGGAGATAAGAGGTGAAGCCCTGTGGTGTTCAGGCTGGTGTATTCCCTCATGCCCAAAGCAGAGCAGCATGCATCCTACACGCACTATAATACAGCCTGCACGTATAGTAACTAACCTAGGAAGCCCAGCCTAGCAGGGGGCTGCTCACAGAAGTGGTCTTGATTTAGTGCATCACTATAACTCAGTCTTTACAGTACCTTTTTGTTCTAACTACTACTTGAAAGGCACTGGAAATAGGTGTCTGATTTTTCTCACTGGTCTTTCTTGAGGGCTGTTTATTAATCCAACTCTTACTCTCAAACCTCGGGAGACATTAGGCTCTGACTGAAACCTTGTGTTTACTCATTCCTCAGAAAAGGTCCTGATCGACTGTAAGATCAGGCTAGCTCTGACAGATCTGCTTTATTTATGGTTATAGTCATTGACAATTACTTTGGTAACTATAACTACAGACTAATTAGGAAGAAGCACTATTAAAATGCTAAATTGATAAGGGAACTAGAATTCTTTTAGCTTGTCAAATTGGTCCATTAAATCTGTGTGTGTTGTACCTGTAATTGCAAAGCTCCAATTATCATACACTTAGTGAAAGGAGTGATAAGGTTTTCTGGAGTGGGAAGCGATAAGAGATAAAAGTGAAAAGTTGCCTAATAATAAGTTTTACTAAAAGCTATCAATGGCAAATGTATACTTTTGATAAGAACCAGAAGCCAAGAGTTTTAAATCCTGGTATCTCCAAGCAAACGAAATGAGGGAAAGTAGAAGTTGGAAGGAAATGTCATCACCTCGTTCGTACAGGCATTTTAAATGATGTAAGATCCTCTAGTCTTCATGGCCTACTCATGTTTCCTCCTGGTAAGTGCTGTGTTGGTGTCCATGCAGCACTGACATCAAGAGACCGTGGCCTTTGGAGAAGTTTAGTGCTTAATGTTATCTAGGATAGAGTCATCTTCCCTAAAACCATTGGAGAATGAAGGATCTGACTGAAGATGACGTACTTATTCCTTGCTGGGGATCGTTTTTGACTGTAATCATCCCTGGGAGACAGCTAGCTCATAGGGATGGTTATAGTTTGTTTTGAAAATGGTGCTGCCTTACAGGTTCTCTTGAAAGTCTTTGGGGTAAGATGGAGAGGAATCACCAAAATACAGGTATGAATTCAGGCAGCGACAAAGGCTGGAGCTTATGTAGACAAGGGAATTAGAGGTGCTTCTATTTCTGCCATAATTCACAATGGTGGAAAGTTGAATAAAGGTATAGCCTGTCTCAGTACCTTTCTGTTGATCTGAATCTTTGAAGTAGGAGCTGGAGAGGTTTTAGAAAGCCTGGAATCAATTTGTGAAGCGGTATAAAGGTGAAAGATTGTGTGAGGGACCCATAATTTTGGGAAATACATAAAAGGAGGGGAAGGGTGGCCTTAAGAGCAGGCAAGATAGAAAGGATTGTTGTTGTTAAGCAGAACTTACTTCACAGAAAAACAATACTGAACTGACTGCTATTTGTAAGAAGGGGGCAAGAAAAAGAATCATTATTTTCTGAGAACCCAAGAGGCTTTACCCATTTTAAAACCAATTCTGTGCAAAATAAAGGCAAGCGAGCATATGTATTCTAAATGGTACTTCAACCTCTCTCCAAAAAAAGTCATCAGTGTTAAAATAGGTGTCATTACTCTGTGGTGTTGCTTTCTTTCTTTTATTTTCTGTTGGCGGATTGAAAATGACAAGCCTGACTTCTAATTGGTTTTAGAGATATTGTTTGCAAAGTTTTGCATATAAAGGGAAGGAAGCTGAATTTTTCTGCTTCTGTCAAAAGAGAAAAAATGAGGAACTATACAGACAAGACAAGAAAAGGGTGATCGTTTCTGCACTTAGAGTGGCTTTGGAAATTTGACTTTAAATGAAGGAATGTTTTCTTTTGAATGGTTGAGATAAAACCATAAAAAGGTTTTGCCTCTGAGAAATCAAAATGTTTGTTCCAAGTGAAGGAAGGCTGACAGTCAGGTGGTTAAAATTACACTTCTAATGATTTCTTAAGCTGAATTGTATCCATTCAACCAGTGGCAGTCATGCATGATACTGGGGGTTTATAGGCAGTTGGAAGGAGGAGCAGCAGCGAGCTGGGGAAGAAGAAAGGAAAAACATGCAGTCAGATTCTTGTGTTTTCAAGATGTAAAAAGAAATCAGTGTACCATTTCTCCAAGTTTTGTTTTACAGAACCTTGTTCTGAAAGGGATTTATTTTTTGGAAACTTTTAAATTTTGTAATAAGGCTTAAGAAGGAGGAAGAAAGCAACGGTGGCCTCATGCAGAAGGTGTAGTAGATGGCAACAAATGAGTCTGCTGTGTCAGAGAAGGAGGAACGTTCACGCTAACGTTGTCAATTACGGTAATTGCCTTAGACTTTGGTCTTGAAAACCATGTTTGTTAAAATGTAGGGTCTATCTACGAGCTGCAGAGCTGAGGATTTTAAGGGGACAGTCTCTCTCCCAGCTCTTCTGTACTTGAGCCCGTTGGTGTGCTGCCTGGGTCTCCTTGTGACTGCTTTCCCTCTTCAGTGTCAAATGCTGAGAGATGTAAAGCCCTTTATCCGTTTCCTGCAGAAACTGGTGCAAAGGAGAAAGAATAATTAGTTGAATTCACTCTGGAGTATGCATGTTTGAACTGGTACTGACCATCACTGCTGTGGTAGCAGATGTAAGCAGTTTGAGAGGAGGTTTAACAAGACAATCACCATTTAGTTGTTTCAGAGTGATTTTTTGATTGGCACATCAGAACAGTCATTTAGAAAGTAATCTGGCTTCATAATAGGACCGCTTCAATAGCAGTGGTCCTAAAATTATAGTTCAGCTGTCACAATATTTGTCTCCCTGTTCTTGTAAATATATACCATCTTTTCAAAGGTTATTAGTAACAAAACGGGTTAAGAATTATTAGATGGTGAAAACAGTGAAACCTTAAATTTAATTATATTTCCTTAAATGGTGGGAAGATCTGGTCATGTTGTGATTTATGTTTGACAGACTGCTAACATCCTATCTGACAGGACAAAGGGGAAGGCAATTACTCAAATTTAAAAATTTTATGATACCTTTTCTGTATCTTGGAGCATAGCAAATGATTCTTGGGACAATCTAATACCAAATTAATAAATGAAGAACTTAGGCACTGACAGAAGGGATGGGTGGGTGGTAAGAACTGGCTGAAGATTTTTGGCTGTGTGGACATGATCTGAAAAGACACACTTTCCAACACCAAAGACTGTGTCCAGATCCATGCTCCCCAAGAAGCAAATTGGTATTGGAGAAAGGTACAGGCTATAGCTGTTCCAATATTGTCTTGATAGGAAGCTTTCCACATGAAACAAGCTTGCTGAACTTCAATGTGAACAGAAATAACTAAGCAATATCCTTCTGTAAAGGAAAGCAGCAGCTTTCACTCTGGTTACATCAGGAATGTGCTAGCACTTTTGGCTTATGCAAGTATATCTGCTGAAACAGCCCAAGTAATTTCTATGAGGTATTGTAAAATAAGATGTCTCGTTATTCCCTTCCTCACTGTGGTGCCTCAATGCCTCAAAAGCTTTTGGGATCTATGAATGCTGGCTGCTCACCCACTTCTCTTTCATAGTGGGAAGCAATTTGTTTATTTATGTGTTTATATGTTTGGAGATTCTGTGGGATAAAATACAAGAACTTCATAATAAAAATAATAATACCTGAGAGGCCACAAGTATCACTGGGGACTTTGATTTTTATTAGCTAACGTTTATTAAGTGTGAATTAAAAACTAAGCACTGCATCAAACAAAAGTCTGCAGTGACACTTGCAACAAACACTTCTATGGGATAAACTAATCTGTCTTGGCCAATTTTAAAATTAAAAAAGCTTACGTTTAAATCCAGGCACTTTGTTTGTACTTTTTTGAACAATACTTTTTTGCTTGGGAAGTGAAAGATGACTTTTGATCACGTAAAGAGGTTTCTTCAGGGAAATCAAACATTCTTGGAAGACTACAAAATCCCTTCTCTGAAGTGCAGCTGCAAAAGGAGAGCTTCAGACTCCTGTGTCATGTTAAATGTTCACAGCAGGAAGAGAGCCAGGTACTTGAACTGACATGATGGATTCCCCCTTCACCTGCTGCCTCTATCTCATTAAACTGCAGTGATTAAAGAGTTATCAAAATTTAATACTTCAAAATGACTGCACAAAAGCAACTTCTCCTTATGAGAAGCTGACTTTATATACTGTCACCCACATACACAGAATTTCTTCTACAAATTTCTTCCTCTGAACACCCCCCCCCCCCCCACACACACACATTCAGTCCTTAAATTTATGAGGAAGTGGTGAAACCTTTAGCCAGCAAGAGCCACTCCTGAGAACAAATATGGGCTCTAAATTATTTGAGCCCATCAGGCATATTGGTTATTAAACCTCATCTGGTGCAAGAGGGCAGATGGATGTGCTGTGTCATTGCCAGCTGTATTAATTGCATGCTAAAGATTTTCAATTTTTTAGGTAGAAATATAGATCGGAATTATACCAGGATTATTCAGGTGACTCTGACAAGCTGTAGCTTGAGAGATGTATTGAAACAAATTAGGAGCAGCTTAGTTTGATCAGGCATTGAACGTTGTCACCTTGCTGCTTTTTTTCTTTCTCCCTTCTGTGCAGACCATGCGCAGTTAAGATTAGTCCAACAGAATACAGACATTAGAATTTGGTGCTAAACCAAGTAATTCTTAGCATTTTTCCATCAGTAGATCCCAGTGAAGTAGATCTGCCCCCACCCTCGCTGCTCAAGAGGAAATGCTAAGAAGCCAAGTGACTTGCCCAAAGCCACTTGGAGAGAAGTGGTAGTGTTACATACGGAGTCTGTTTATCTTGAATCCCAACACATTGTAATGTTTACTAAGCTATGCTGCTTCCCCGTATATAACCCACTGACATGAAAAAGTACCTTAAGAGAATGGTGCCTGGCCTCAGGATCAGTGCAGATCGTGCCAGCTAGTGGCACGGCCCCTGGACAATATTGTTTGCTCATGCCAATGAGGGCAGCTTGGAGCTCTCTCTGCATCAAGCTGCAGAAGCAAGGGGATGAAAATTTGGGGGGGAAAAAGCTTCGGAGCCTCCAATTCGTCAAGTCTGCCTGCAGCTGACATACTGTGAATTTTTTCCTGGATAGCAATAGAGCCTGTGAATTATGATCTAGCGTCTGGCAAAATTCAGCTATACAACATGGGTACTGATAAAGCTGAGAGTCAGTGTAGGATGGGGTCCCTCAGTGCTGCTCCTTGTGCATTGCGGTTTCACCCTTTTGAGGTTGGATGCCTTCTGTGTTTAGGTATATAGCGTTTTCATTAACTAAGTTCCTGGTGGCAAATAATAAAAGAACAACCTTTGTGTAAGAAGAAAAACTTCCTGCAGAAACCCAAAAGTAAAAAATATTAGAGTACTGCTGTTTTAGGCAGCAAAAGCATCAGTATTCAGCAATTCACGATATTAGTAATGGATGTAAAATATTCAGGGAAATATTTTAAGGTGCAATTTAACAAGGTCTATGTTATATTGCAGGAATTACTGTAAAGGAGACCCATATTTAAATGAAGTTTTTAAAATTAGTGCTCTTCAAGCTACTAGCACCACAATATACTTCTTTGTTTTGTGAGTGTGCTAGGAACCTCACTCAGGCAGTGGGTGGGGGGGGGTGTGCAAAGATCTCTGGCCTTAAAAGCTTGTAGCCTGCGTATAGGAAAAGAAACAACACATCAGTACAGGCAAGCGATGGGGACGAGGGAACAAGGCAGCAGCGTGGGTTAGCCTGATGGACAGTGGTGTCAGTATGTGGCTGCTCAGCTACTTGCAAACTGTCTGAGGCATTACAGAAAGGAAACTCCAGAGAAAGGGTGGTAGTGCTACACTTTCGCTTTGATCGGGGCTGATCCGGCTATCAGAAGTGATGTTAAATACAGAAAAGTCTGAACCATGTCAATCAGCTTAAAGTTGCGTTAATGCCTGTATTAACTACCTGATATGGGTCTGCTTATACTCTAGTTTATACCCCAGTGTAACAAATCCAAATTTATATGCACATTTTCATGTATGTACTGACTATATATTCTCACAGCTTAGTTTTAAGGAGAAGGAAACAATTGCACAATACATTTTAGTTTCTTGAGTGTTGGGGGAAGGAAGGTTATTTAATAAAACTTAGTCAATCTGTGTTCCATCCTCCATCACAGACTTTGTTTAGCAACTCGCTCTTATGTCAGACAAGGAGGATCATACCTCTGCTTTTATATAGGTCATTTACTTACTGAAAGGTTATGTTTAGTTCTTAATTTCCTTTCAGTTTATTAGCATGTCCCCTTGGCTGCCTCTTTGTGTTACATATGCCAAAATGTTATGGCCAGAGCAAATAAAGGTTAATTTAGGAGGGGTAGTGACTGTTGCAGCACTGAGCTTGCTGGTCAAAAGTTCCTAATATAATTTTCAGAGCATAAGAGTGTGTGAAAGACAAAGTAGTTAACTACGATGCTGGTCAGAGACAGCACAGGAGAGCAATGGCTGGGGGATAACTCTAGGACATATGTATCATACAAAAGCTGGTGATATGGTATTTTTTTGACCTGGTGGAGATGGAAACCCTCCCCACCTTCATTACCATATGTCAGCTTACATTAGAAAGTGCCGATGATAGCAGAGACACAAACAGTGGGAATGGAGTTCATTCTATTATTCCTCTCGTGCAAGCTGTTTAGACCCGTGTTATTTGTATAAGTATTAGTAAGCAGCGGAAGGCAAGAAACTTTGGGGAAGCAATAGTTACATCTATAATAAGAATATGAGAGATGACAAGTTTATTTCCAGGTAAGGTCTACAACCGTTTTCAGGATCTGCTATCTCTCTGTGTCACATGGTGGTTTATTATTCTTTTTCGAATTGATTGCACTTATTTGTGGTGCAGGCTTAAATGGCCGCTAGGACAACATGCCCATCCCCTGGAGCTCATAGTCAAGGGGCCTGACCTTGTGTACGCTCAGTCCAATTCAGTTCACTTGCTGCAACTGCAAAGATGAAGAGTTTGATTTGTTTATGCATAGACATCTTTAACACTACTCTGGAAGCATAGAGGACTTTGAATATGAATATAAAGGACCTTGTACACCACATTACACCAATATGCAGATTCTTTTACCCTTGGAGAGATGTAGCTAGTGACAGCTTGTGAAGCTTCTAAAGGCCAACGTTTTCTTCTGTAGTGTGACTGAAAGATGATTACAAATGGCGGCCAAGATGGTTACCCAGAGGTTTGTGTAGATGCAATGCTCCAGTTGCTAAGGATGTTGCCTGCTTGTGTTGTAATTTGTTTTACTCTGACCCAAACTGAAGATGCTGCTGTTAACTGGATATCCCAATGATCTCAGAGCTGTTGACTCTAGATATGAGAGTTGTAGCTCTTCTGTGCAATAAGGAGCTGCACAGAAGCAGGAGTGATAATGATGACATGAATATGCAAGTAGTTCTCAATGCCAGCATCATCATCACAGATGTTCTCATACATCTGGGGTCCATGCACAATTCATTCATTTTGCACATGTTCCCACTCAACCAGCTACTCTGAATATTTTCACCCAATGGGGGATGGCTGATTGTTCAGCCTTTATGATATTTTCCTCAAGTTTACTCTAGTAACATCTGTGTACAGTCATTATAGACCTGGCACTTGTTCTGAGTCAGTACTAATTTTCTCTTCTGGTGACAGGCAATGCTCTCTTTTTCTATCCCATTGAACACGTAGAATAAAGCAACCAATGCTATCAGATACTGTCAGGCTACGTTCATTCCACCGCAACCCTGAAGTGTTAAGTTGTCTTACCGCTTCTGTGATAAGCTGTGGAGCACTGGCAAAGCTGATGACGGCACCTATTCTACCAAGAGTTCTAGGCTGTACTTTGGCTGGTGTTGCCCTCCCACTTGGTTGGCCAGTTGGACATAACACTACGATGTCAGAGCATTTTCTTAGCTCTGAGCATGTGAGACACTCCACCAATATACCAGTCAGAGTTTGCACCGCTTCCTCCATTTCTAGCATAGCGAAAAAAGATGAAAACAGCCTATTAGTCAAACGGTTACAGAAATCTTCTGGGCTGTCTGGTGGAATCAATCCCATTTTGGGTAAGGAAGGCCTAGAACCCTGTTTCCCTTTTTTGATAGTTGATGAGTGATTTACCTGTAAGGTAGTTGTCCAAAAATTGTCTGTTGCTTCTACCACACTATGTGGAGAAGTGAACGTAATAGCTGTCCGCTCAGCGTGACCTTATCCTGCCCATATTTAAGTTTTGAAGTACCTCCAATCATGTTACAGGAGCCTATGACATCTTGCAGTTGAGAAGTCAGGTGCCAAACAAACTGCGATGTTTGTAAGCTCTGACAATGACTGTAAGTAAAAGATTTGCAGCATTTACTTGGATGGTTACTAAGGTACCTGTCTTGCTCTTGGGCAACATAGAAATAGTTTAAATGAAGGAGCTGAACAGCTTTGAGAATTCCCTCTTCCTAGGAGCAGGATTGGGGTGAAGTTATTGAGTATATAGTGCAGTTTAGTTATCAAAATACATTTGCAGTAGTTCGGGTGTTTGGAAAGGAGATTGTTCTTGGCTTGCTTGTTAGTGGTGTGTGCTTTCCATGAGCAATAATTGAGATTAAACATTCTCTAGGGAAGTAAGTAATTTATTTTGTAGTAAACTGATATCTGTTGATATTTTAATGTTGCTTACATTATTTATATGTAGATTTGCATCCATGAACTGGAAAATATAATCTTTTATTTTATAAGAAAAGTAATTTAATGTTAAAAATGTAATAAAATATTAATTACATATGAAAAGGCTTATGTAGCACAGAACACGTACTGTATATTATTACAAATTGTTCATGCCGAATAAATTGCTTTGCAAAGGAAATGGGACTACATTAGCACAAAATAAAAGCAACAGAAGTTGGCTGTTCTGTTTGGTAGATTGGCAGGTATGGTTAAGCAAGTTGCACATCTGGACGTGTCTCCTGTACCTGAAGAGAGCAAAGCAGGAGAGAAATTGGTGTATTGCAGCTACCTATCCTTGTTTCTGAACAGGATCTCCTGGCTAAAAGCTTCCCAACTGCAATGCATTGTATTACTGCAATACATAATAATTTTATGTCTTTTTTTTTTTTCCTCTCCTGTTGGGAGATTTTGGGCTTCCACAGTGCAGTTTTCCAGTTCATCAGAACCCTAATGATTCAAGCAACAGTGTAATTGGGCGAAGAGTTGGATTAATGTTGTGACAATTAATTTAAGACTGTAATTCTTCTCAGGCAAAGGACAAGCTCGGTGGGCGTTGGGGAGAATGGTTAAATCGTGTTGGGGAGATCATTTTGTTTCATTGACAATACCAATATTCTCTATTAGCAACAGATTTCATTGCAAGCACATGATTACCCCTGGATTGTACATTAATTTCTGCGTTGAGTCTTGGCCTCACTTAATGTTTTATGTGCTGAACCAAATGACATCTGAAACAAGGAACTGCTTGCTTAGGTGGATAATCTCCTGGTAGTAAATGCAATACATCTGAAAGTTGTTTGAATAATGTGCATGCTCTCTCAGACAGAAAAACCTACCTGACTTACATATGGTTGAGAAAACTCATGCCTTTTAACTTTGCATTGCTTTTGGTCAAGATGATTTATTCTGAGGAAATACTCTTACGTCATGCACTCTAACCTTTGCGAAGCTCCTTCCGTTACACGTTCGTAGCCTCTTCTACAGGAATGGTAGTTCTTCTAATGTGCTCTGTGGCTTTATAAACGGTAAGGTCACATCTTTGCAGGATTTGCAACAAAGATGAAAGTTCTCTCCAAGCCTCTTTCCTGAGAGCTAAATCCACCACAAAACCAGGGCTTTCAAGATTTTTCTAAGCTGAGAAATGTTGAGCATTCCGATAAAGATCATATATTTTTCATTGCAGCAACGGCAAAAAGACACATGTATTTAATTCACAGACATTCTGCATACATTTGGGACTGTCCTGCAACTCCCATCACTTCTCTCTAACCACTGTAATACTGAGCTAATTTAGAGTAGTTTTTGTTCTTCTTGGGTAAGCTACGTGTTTCTGTGGGCTGGTTGTTGAGTGATTAATAATTAATACTGTGTACATTTCCTCTGAATATCTCAAAGCTGATGATTTTTGCAACATCCATGAGTGCTTTAAATTATCAATTGTCAGTTAAAGCTTGTGCATACAAAGCAATTGTAAAAATTATGGAATGAGGCCCGAATGCTTGGGCTGTAGCTGACTATATTGTAATAATATCCTCCACCAAGTAATACAATAATATATATATTCGGTATGTGTAGCTGTCATTGCATGCCCATTCCTCATGTTTTCCTTATCTTTCAAAGGGCCTTTATGTCAAAGACCCTCTTCGGTGCACGCAGTGATGCATACAATTAAATTCACCGTAGTGAAATGATTTGCCTGGTATTTCTTTGTACACTTGATGGTAAAATCATAGTGCACTACTTAGTATGATTCAGGATGATTCCTGCTTTGTTGTCTCTCAAAACTATCGATATATTTCATCTATATTTCCTCCTTGTCTCTCTGAGCATCCAAGAACAGTGGTGAATTCCACTCTTAAAAATACCCTGTCATCTGGCAACACAAACACACAAAAAACCCCTTTAACTACATAGAACATTATGAGTTTGAGGAGAGTGCTGTTACATGTCACTTGCTGCCCACAAACTATGTGCAGGGCAGCTGTGATGGAAACAGCATATGCCCTTTTAGAGCTGAAGTTCAGCTTCTGTATGGCTACAATGATACTGAGTCACTGCAGACGGAAACAGAAATTCCTTCGTTCTAACATGTGTTCTCATGAACATATTAAATTAATACATACCTCTGAATCAAGATGTTCAGATATTTTCTCACAGGAATGCTATTGGGACTCTATGTGCCTGTCATAACATTGATCCAGGCAGTCTGCTCCAATGGATTTGTTAAACAGGTTTTTACATCAGCACATAAAATCAGGAATTTATGGCTTGCCATAAGGCATACAAAGTGAGATTTCAAATCCCTGTGGTGCACAGCACATCAAGCATCAGGAATGTCACTATTCCTTGTAGCATCTATTACTCCAACCTGCTGCTAAAATGCAATTCTAGGCTGTGCTTCATGTACTTCAGGAGCTAGGATCAGACAGGAAGATGGATAAATTGCTGTGGGGTGATGGCACAGAGGTGGTAAAGCCTGTCATTCGCCAAAACTTTTTGTAATTTTATCTCTGAACATGACCCTTTCTAAAACCACTTTTGATAACTCTGACTGTTCAGATGCCCCAAACCAGGACAAATTAAGTAGAAGTGAAAAGTCAAAGCACGCTTAACACATTATGAAAATCAAAGTGATGGATTTTATAAAGCACAACATGTAAATGATTGATTATCAGTCTGAAATGAACTTTTTCATGCCAACAAACTTCTGCAAGCTCCATTTGGTATATAGTGCCTGATGTTAATTGCTGCTAGGAATACTACTTGGGCTCTCCTCCAGTACCTCTCTGCTGAAGGGCCCATTTCAGTTCTGAAGAGCATTTTTTGTCCCCTGTATAGCCAGCAGCAGTTATCTAGCAAGTCTTTGCAGGGTTTCAAAAGCTTCCACCAAGACTTTACAATTTCCTTTCATCTACTCGTGATCTCTAATCCTAGTGTTCTCAGTGACTATAGCAATTATCAGCAAAGAGCCACGGAGTATGGTTGTGCTTTAACTGTCATACAAAAATACCCAAACTTTAAAACCAGCGATGTGCTGCACAGCAGGTAGTGTTAACACAAGCTTTCAACACAATAGGCACTGCTCCAAGTGGGTTGTACTCTAAGTGAACCTTTTGTTCTCTTCAAAGAGGTAGAGAATCTAGTGGTAGCGATACTTCAGGGTTGATAGGCATAAAGTTACTTTTTAATTTGCAGATTTTAATTACATGTGATCTGTGTTTCTCTGTGAGTCAAAGCACCAAATCCACCTTCACATGTATCCAATGAGCCCTTGAGTTGACTCCTGTTTTGCTGGATGAATTTCAGCCTTGTTTCATTTTCATTTCATGCACCGGTGTACAAATTTCCTATCAGCTTCTTGCCAGAGTAATGCATGTGTTGTGCTAGGAAACTGGATGTCAGGGTAGTAAAAAAACAAAATAGTTTTTCATTGGCTGGGCTTTGGGAATGGATAGGGAACTGAAAAGTCTGTTACATCCTGGCCTCCATTTCATACCCTTCTCATGTAAATAGTGACCTCAATCAAATAGTTGCCTGCTGGCTGCTTGATACCTGGTATGAGGAGGAATAATAGCACTTACTACACTGACAGTTGACAAGTCCTGTGCCTTTTACAGATATGATCATCACTGTCCTTGTAACCACTTATCAATACAAGATGCCAGGGATACTGGTATATATAGTATGCTATGTGTGCTTATACAGTCAGACTGCTCAAGGAAATTGCTACTCAGTCTCTCTCCCGTTGCAACCCATCTCAAGCTTTCAGTCTCCAATTCTTCCACGTGATCCAGTGTAACTCTGGACTGGGGTGGTGGACAGCAATAGGGATGCTGGTTGGGTGCTGTCTGAACTTCATCTAGCCGCCGCCTTCTCAGCCTTCTGGGCTCTTGCAATAACAGAAATTTTCTTGCTTTCAAGATGCCCGCCCCCTCCCTTCTACACTGACAACCCATCTTTCAAGTGGAGGAGAACAGACCTTGAATGGAGTGAGCGCTGGATTTTGTGCTATCTTCTTAAGTGAGTGATGGTCAGTGATTGCAACGGTTGGCTTCCTTTAGATCAGGGCTTCTATCCAAGTGTTAGCAGCCATCCTGCTGAACAGAGAGAGCAGGATCTACCCACACTCCAGACTGGGAATACGTTTTCCCCGCTATATTTATTCTTCCAACTGCATTTGCTAAAAAGGCACAAGGAATTGCAGCTTTGTCCCCTGAACTTTAGCTCCAGCCTCCCACATTAATGGAGAACATGGATTAAAAATGTTTGGGTTTTTTTTTTGTTTTTTTCACCATTGTGTAACTTCTCTCTCCCTCTCATTTATTTTGGCGTTGATAAAAACTCAGGAAAGGCTGCTGTATCACTGTGTTATTAGTTGGCTCAGTTTCAAGAGCAACCTAGTTGATTGAGGTTTCTGTGCTAAAGGCAGCTGGTCTGCCCTGCTCAGAGGAATTTCAGAATAGCCTGCCAGCTTTTGCATGGGTCTATGCTCTGCCTCCCAGACTCCAAGGCCATATTCCAATTGCTCCTTCAGAAGGGCTGATTTAAGAATGAGGATAGGCATGTCAAAAAGGCATTTTTGGCAAAAGGCAAAAAGGCATTTTTTTAGCTTGCTAGCTAAAATCAGCAGGTCTGATGCTGCTTTAGGGCTTTCTGACTATGTGTCACAGAGTAGCTTGCTCCAAGAAGTATCAAATATTTCCTTAGTGCAGCTAACAGGCTGTTTTGTACAAGGCAGGGAATAAAGAGGACTGAGTTCAAGCAGGAATACAGGAGACAGAGAAGAGGGTAAGGTTACCAGTTAGGCTGAATCCTATCAGCCTTGCCTATTCCTATAGTGTAAGCTGCAACATATAGCCAGAATGACCAAAGTCCAGGGCTATAAGCAACAACTAGTTATGCTATATGCTGCTGGTTACTGTTGGCTGCTGCCAGCTGCATACTACTACTAGCTTTTGCAGTGCAACTCATCCTTTTTTTGTTGAACCGATGGTTTTGTATAACTTTTTTAATATTTATACCTTGAGATGGAGCAAGAGTGTAGGACAGAACTGACATAATGAAAGATCAATCAGAACTTTACTGAGCCGCATTTAAATGTCTAAGAGAGCTTGTGAGGGATTGGTGGCTTTCATGTGTCTAGTGCAGCTGCATAAAATCAAAACTTTGTCCAAGATACCATCCATTTGAAAAATGGGAATTCATCCACTTCTCAATCTGTTGGAGCAGTCACTTCAATGCTGCTTTCAGTAAACAGACAGGAGGAGAGAAAGAGAAACTCTGGGAAGTAATGTGCTGGCAGAGGCTGAGAGCCAACATTCCACACTTTATTCCTCAAATTGCTGTTTGCAAAAGTTTGGTCCAAATAACTTCAACAGGTAGCCCTAAGGGTAGAGAAATTAATGAAACCTGCTAACCTGCTTTCCCATGTATTTGCATCGATGGTTCATTGATCTAGACCCCCCCCCCCTTTTTTTTTTTTTTTTAACCACCGCCCTTTAAAGGTTGCAGTGTGGCCACACCCCTGATCAGACATCAGAGCCCACTTGGAGCAAATTCTTGGGGTGCTTTAAATGGTACTGTCAAGGTTTCGCTCTCATTGGAGGTGAGAGAAGCCTTAAGAGTGGATGACCTAGTGTCCAATAAAGGTGTGGCTCACAGTGCAGCATTTTTCTCAGTGGATAACCTATATAACCTCTCTCTTCTCTATGTGCTTCCTCTTTTCATAAAGCTTGCAGGAATTTTGTATCTTTGAGACCTTTCTCCCATCAAATTTGATTGAAACTTGATGGACAGGCTTAAAAGCTGTTTGGTGGAAGAAAGACAAAGTTGTACATGCACTCATATATCTTATTCCCTGATAAGATACCGGGCTAAAATCTATAAATCATAAAAAAGCCACCCTAACTTTTGCAAGTTAGGCTTTGTCACAAGGGGGAAGAAGGGATGAATTTATTTGTTTATTTTCTGGATAATGTTTCAGACATCATTATTCTTGGAACCCTGTAGTTTGCCACATCAAGTGAAGCATCAGTTTCTAGACACCCTGCTGACCACACAAGGAAGAATGCCAAGTCCTTCCCAAACCCAGGACCTTCACGCAGCAAACAGATGTGCTGCCTGCAGTTCTGAGCCACTGAGTATAAAGGTTGGATCAGTTTCTAGGAAATTAACATTATTTAGCTTTTAGCAGAGAAATCCCATCCCTGGTACTCTTTTAATAATTTTTCTAGTAGTCTCTGTTTCATTTGAATACATTCCACAGTGTCACATCTAATTTTTGTATCTGTATAGAATCCATTGCAGAGGATCAAACAGCAGAGGCTGAAAAAGCAAACATGTGAGCATGGGTGATATGGCACAGAAGTGTAGTCTCCTTACTCCACTGGCTACTGCTCTGAGCACAACAAAGAAAATCACTTTCAAAATACAATACAATGATTGTCTGAAGCCTATTCAAACCAATGCAGGACAAACTTCAGAAGGGCCTGAGGTTCTGTTTGGCTCAGATAAGCTTCAGAAAGCATCCAACTGTTTTGATGATTATCGGAAACTCTTGCATCTGTCAGACTATGCTGGAAAACTTGTAAGAAGCTTCCAGCTTTCTTATGAGATTTTTGCTACTACCTGCTTTGGGCCAGATGTGCCTCTGGAAAGGCCTCAGTAGTAAAGAAAAATGGCACACTAGAAAGAACTAAAATGAACAGAAGCATTTGGTCTCCAAGGAATATGGCCCTTCGTTTTCTGATTCCAGCTGGGAAGAGATGATAGAAAACTATGTAGAAAGAGGAACAGCCATTGCCTTTTAGATCTCGGTAACAGCAATAATATCTCCACTCTTCCTTCTGGTTGCAAGACTCTTCATCTTTTTGGGTCAGTTGTATATCTCATGCAGACCAGAGCAGAGAGTACAATCTCCTCCTGCCATCTCTATAAATATAGGTGGAACAAAACACAGATGCTGGCTAGCATTCTTACAAAATACTGCAATATAAGTATGTGGCGTTAATTTAATTGCTCTCTGTTTCTTCCCTTGACTCTGGTCATCTTCATGAGATTCTTAGTCCCATGCAGCTGACTGCTTTTGTGTTGATCCTGCCCTTTTGCTATTTACCACCACCCTTTTCCCTGGTAGCATACGGAGGAATTGACAAGGCAGTAGAAGTCTAAGTGTTAGAAAGGAACATCCTTTTAAGAAAGTACACACAAATATCCTTATCTCATCATGAAGATTCTGAACCTCAGGCAGCATTTGTCTGTGGGAATTGGACATACGCACATTCTTGAGTCAGTGGGAGAGAGAAAGTGTTCTCCAAAGAAATTGTAAACATTTGAAAGTAGCTTTTATCTTTCAAGGCTTTTCTATTCACTGAATTCCAAAACAGTTCTTTCATTAGTTAAGTTTGTTACTAGGCTTCCTAGCTTAGTGAAGTTAGATACTTAAGAAAAAAGGAAAACAGTGAGTTGTCCCTACTGTCTTTCACACGGCATCTCTGTGCTTTATGAAACAGTTCTGATGACTGGATTATCTTTATCTTGTATGTAGCACATCACGTGTGTGGTAATGTATTTTATAGCTGTAAGGCTACCACGGTAAGTCCTGGCCTTCTGCTGTACAACTTGGGTGTAAGACCTATCCAAATGCCTCATGCTGCTCTCTCTGAAGTTGATAACCAAACTACCCTAGGAATTTTGGTGTTACACTGTGAAACTGGAAGATTTACCAAAACTTGGCCTGCTCTGAATAATAACAGACCTTTGTTCCCCATTTCTGAAAGATCCACAAGATCTGAGTTGCGGATCCACAGGTGGCGAGAATGTTCTTTTAAAACAAATACATCTAAATGGGGAGTTTGGGATGCTGACATCCTAAAAACCTTTAGAACAACTTGCTTTCTTAAATGGTTTGAAAAAAATTTGCGAGGATCCATTAACGTTAAAAACTTTATGCTAAAGCTCAAACATTTTGCTTTAAAAAAAAAAAAAAAATAATCAGCAGTTAGCATATTATATTATATTATATGTGGTGAAACTTTAAACAAGCCTAGATCTGAGAAAGAAGTTAGTTATATGCAGGTATGAAACTGAGATGGGTTTGCATTTGGGAGTTTCTCTAGCCTTGCTTGACAGGGACCTGATTCTAGAGGCAGCATTTGCACTGTAGGCTGAAAAATGCATTTTGAGACCCAAATCCCTAAAACATAATGGTCATCAGACCACAAAAACAGTACAAGAGCTATGTGAGTGAATTCTGAAGGAAGCACTCAGTGGATAAACCCCTAGTTTTCATCAAAAGTCATTCGTTATGGTTACTTTCATGTTTCCATTGTATCAATCCTTACTCCAGAGAGAAACCGCTTCCATATTCACATCTAGGTTTGACTGCAGTGAAGTCAAGGTGGTTCTTTCTTTGAGCGGTTCTTTCTTTGAGCTGTCGAAATTGGGGTCCGGTTCCCTATATCCTGTTGTTCTTCTGGTGCCAGCTGAACTGCAGCAAGGGCTATAAGTTTGCAATCTCTCCTTGGTTGTCATCAGTTTAAAATTTTCAGTTTCTTTTTGCAAAGAAAAGACTGTAAGACTGTCAAGTATCTTTAGATTCAAAATGATAAATTGTATTTCTTCTGGTTTTATTCTTTCTAAATCTGAAGGGCCCTTGGCCACAGCTTCATCCTGTGTTTCCCACAAGACCCACTGATTAAGTCAGTGGGAATAGTCAGGGTTCAAAGAAAAAAATGCCATTTCTAGGTAAAAAAGAATGACTCGAGTAGGAGGATTCCACGTTAATGCTTTTCTATCACTATTTGGATATATTTTGGGTACGTGAATTTCTGTATCTTATTCTCTTTGGTGATCTGCAATAATGTATTGCATTTTTAAAAAGAAGCTTTTTTGCCCCCCCCCCCCCCTTTTTTTTTTTTTTAAATTACATGCTTGCTTCAGAGCTGTGGCTGAATTAATTCTTAATATTATCAGGGTTAAAGCATCATCTTTATTTGAATGGCAAGGGAAAACCTCAGGGTTATTCTTTTTATATACAAAAAATATCTCCAGCAATAACATTCACCAGTGGTTTCCATGTTATCTGTGATACTTTAAGTAACTTTTGTGCAAAGGGATATGTTGCTATACCTCTAATTTTGTACCACACAATGGAATTTTATTCCTTATTACTTCCATTGTCTGCATTGCATTACTGGAAGATGACAAACAGATCTGGTTTTTACTCTGTTGTATTCTGGGCAAACACATGATAAGTCACTTGGAGACTTTACAGTGTAAAAGTGATAAGAAGAGGTAGATTAATAAAGAGGAAGGCTAAGGTGAAGAATGGTAACATGAACGGACACATGCTTGTGAGTAATAATTGCATTTTTAGCGTTGCTAATGCTAAAGCTGACTGTTTCTTCTTTTTTATTTTTAGCAACTGTAATAGGGATTTCTGTAGAAGTTACAGTAATGCCATCCTCAAAAATTCAGTTAGGGATTTTCTGCTAGCTCGCTCACAAGGACTGTTTATTTTATTTTTTATTTTTAGCTCTGCAACACATCCTTTATCAACTCGGACTGGAATTAACTGCCAGAAATAAAAATTCTAATTTAGATTCTTAATTACCTGCCTTCAGGTATGCTCATGGATCATTGCAGGTTTTCCTTAGCCTCTGATGATTGTGTCATAATTTTGGACTGGCAGTACGTTAAACAACTGTATTCAGCCACAGAGGTTTACCGAAGCAGTTACCTTGGGGACACGTCCCCAAGCTGCCACCTATGTCTGTAGCCTCAAAGGCACTTGAATTGTTGCAGATCTGTGGACAAGAACAGATATGTGCCCACATAAGAATTTAGTCAAGGGGATACCCTAAACAGGATGCTTGAATGAAGAAGTGCTTTGTAGGTTTTGTTCTGTTAGTGCAGAAGAGAGGCTTTTTCATAACTAGCACATCGCCATGTTCAATTATATCAACCCACTAACCAGTTATGCCCATTCATAACTCTGCTGATAGGTAGATAACATTCTACGCTGCTGTCCCTCAAGGGAAAGCTATTTAATCAGCCTGTCATTTGGGAGACAAATCCGGCTAATTTTGTCCATGCTGATAGCCTCCTTATCTTTAATGGGACAATTTGTGTTGATAATAATCTGGAAGGTTTTTTTGTTTCACCAAGAGAAAGATTGCAATAGCTATTCAGACCTTAGTCCATTTAGTTAACTACAGTAGTACAGTATGTTACAGTTTCTCTTTCATTTTACTGGCAAACTTCTGTTTTGATATATTTAATTTACACACTAATTCTAGTAATTAATTTTCAGCAATCCAGCAAAACTGTGGAATTAAGAGGATCTTAAATCTATTGCTGCAAGCTAGCTGGTAATGCTAGTCACCTGGCAACAAGAACAAATAGTGTGAGAGAAAGCACTGTGCCAGTGGTGGTGCAGCTGAAGAAGGGTCCTTTCTACAGACCAGTGAATTCTCTTTTTGTTTTTCCTAAGAACCAGTCAGATTTGGTGCATGATGTTGGATGAAGGGTTTATGTGTATTTTATGTCTTTTCAAATTTGGCAAAATATTTGAGATACTGCTTTTTGTGGTTTGCTTTATCAAAACAAATCCAACAAATTTTTTTTCTTTCTTTTTTTTTTTTTTCTTTAGAGTTGACTCATTAGCCAGTATATCTCTGCTTCTAGACTACTGTGGTTTGTGCTGGGTCAAATAAGAGTATCTGAAAAGTAAAAGGTTGGGGTGCAGGTTTGCTTTGTTGAGAAATTAAATGAAGCTACAGTGAGATGGGTTACTGTATTTCCTTGTATCTTACATACCCCGCAAGTGCTAAGTTATATGGGGTAATCGGTGAAGATGATGTTCCTGTTTCATAATTGCTGTATGGCACTTCATGAAACTGTAATAGGCTACACAGGATTTTTGTACTGATTTAGTGAAGTACCTTGTAAAACAAGACAGCTGATTAAACCATGTCAGCTTAAATGAAAGCTCATAATGAGGGTCCAAGGTTTAGGATGTACTATTGGATGGTGATTAAATACAATCCAGCCTTGTAGCCCAACCAGGAGTGGGGCAGCCCTGAGGAAATAACGCTCACAAGGACAGATTTCCTCCGAGTCTCTACAGAAAGTCGGCATCCAACGTGCCGAGATGGCTACCCATCATGCTGAACAGCACTCTCTGCTTTTGCTCTGACTCAGCTGTAAGATAACTACATGATGTCTGATTGAATTGTTGTCGGGGTGGGCGAGTTTAGTTTGGCACGGAATAGGAGCAGAGTGAGGTCGCGTGTTGTGCAATGACTATATGTATACCTCTAATCTCTTTGTTCAGCTGTTGTCTTTTTAAAAACTCTCTAGGACTGGAATTAGTGTACTGGGGAGCTGTTTATGATGAGGCTTCCTGACCTTGCTACAATACAGTAATTGTATAGAATAATATTTTACTTGCAAATGCTTCCCCATTGAATCACTTGGCTAAGTTCAAATTAAGCCACTGTTCAGTGTGAACGAGAATGACAGAATTTAACCATCAGAGAATAAAAAAATCCACCACAATTTAAATTGTACTCCCTACCACTTTCCCACTTTTTCTGCAGGAAAATCAGCTTCCCTTGTTGCCAAGAATAGCATGCTCTGTGATATTCCAGCTGAAGCACGTACTGTATGAGTCAGCCTGAGTTTGCCTTTGAACGAAAAGGTTCATTAAAGTGTACAAAGGGGTGCTAAATTTCAAACAAAACCCAAGGAATGAAACAGGGCAAATCTTCAGTTTTGATGAGTTCCACTTTGAATTTTGGGTGCATCTGTAGAGCCTTGGGTATAGGAAACCAGGCAAAAATGAAGGGTACCAGATTAATATGAATCCATTCTTTAATAAGCTTCCCTTAGAGAAGTAATCTTAAAGAAACGTCACCTAATTTAAAAGTTTATCCAAAGGCCATTGGAGTTGATTGGTGTTTTTTCCATTGACTTTAGCAGGCTGAAGTGTCTGAGTGTCTCGGTTTAATCTGAAAATGTGCTTCAGTGAAGCAAGCCATGTCTGCTAATACATGCCAAGTAGCTTTTACCTTGTTAATATAATGAAATATTCAATTTGAACAATAGTTTTGTTTAATTGAGCAGTTATCTGATAATCTGCACTTGCTTAATGGGGTAAATGTGTGAGGCAGGTGCAAAAAAACCCTTCAGTAAATTAAACTAATACAACATTCAATGAACTAATGAGGTGCTGTGGGAGTTGCATTTCAACTAAAAATCTATGAGGATAGAAGCAACTTATGAAAGTTGTTTGTTAGTTTTTCCTGCTTTTGATGGAAGTGAGAATCAGTCAAACGCTCCTTAAACACATGACTGAGTTGGAAATGAAAGCTGAAAATATGTTTTAATGAAGATATAACACTTTCCCTTCCAACTGCATTTGGCAGTCCTACTTCTTAACAACCTGCCTGGCCTCACTTACGTTCCACATAGAGCGACTTGGATTTTCTCATAACACTTTATGAAAGGGCCAACTGTAGAGAATGACCAACATACGTCTCAATTCCTACAGGCACAGTAGAGACTAGCTTTGTGTCTGAGAAAACCATTAGGTTTATAGACCTTAAGAATGAATAACTCCTGATATGCTTGCAATAAGCTAAGGGGGATCGATCTTTAATGGTTTTCCAGATACGTTGAGAGTTATTCAGCAATTTGAAACTCCAGAGGCTGCAGCTGAAGCAGCCAAGAACAGATTTGATTGTCAGCTTTGCGGAGGTCCAATGAGGATATAGATCATTTGTGAGAGTAGCATGTTACAAATGGGCTATTTGAAGAGAAGCAAAGCAATAGAGAGTAGATGTACCAAAGGGAGTGCCATCGGCAGGACTTCTGTGAGCCTGGAACAAAGTTTTTTGATGTTTTTGAGACTCTCTCCTATTAATTTAATGAATGTTAAACCAGCTGTCATCTCTCTTTCGTGGTGGTCTAACAATGCTTTAATGAATTGTAATTGAACCTCTTGAATTGCAATTACAATAACATTAGTTTATCACCAATGTCTATCTCTTTCTGCATCTTCCACAGGAACAGCCAAGGTGAGGCAGAATTTCTCTTGGGCCTTCTGTTTTCCTTATTTTGTAAAATGGGGAAAAATTGTTCCGTTTTGTTAAAATTTGTGACGTGGTGTTGTATGTGCTAAAACATCACAGAGAGCAAAGGGACCCTGATTCAGCCCAGAGATCTAACAAACAATAAACAGAATTAACAAAATTAACGACAATAAACCCCCTTCAGATAGGAAGGCCTTACTAAGAGAGAGGGATGGCCTAGTAGTATCGTAGAACTCAGATTACTGATTTTGATTGCTCTGGTGTTTTGCTAGGGAACAGATCCCCAAATAGTAGTAAAATAATATTCCTGTCTGGTCTCGTCATCTTGGTATGCCTCCAGATATCAAGCCTGTAAGTTTTGATTACAGGTTTGTTCCCAAAATAAAGTAGAATTAATCTTTTACAGGGAATCTAATGAGGGGCTTTCCTCAAAAAGGTTACAAATGTCTTCTAAACCCTCAAAATGATAGGGGCATCATTCTTTACTAGAGTAATTACCAATCATGGGATTAATGAGTTAGGAATTTGCTGTTATTTTGTTAACCTGAATGTTTATACATGACATAGGATTATTCTTGACAGGTGAACCTGTAATTTAGCATATCACTTTCTTTTTCTTGTTATAAAAATAATGCTTTATACCAGGAGGAAATTATTTGTCATACTCAATGTGTCAAAATATTTGGAAAGTTGCCCAGAACATGACTTAACCAAACACCATACAACATTAGTTTTAATGTAAATTACATTAGTTGCTCTACAAATTACACAGTGATTTTATTTCCCATATCTCTACTGGTTTGTCCCAAGGAGCATGTCAGCATGAAGATTGTGTTTTGATGATGCAGTAGACAAGCTGTACAGAGGTACGCAAAAGCTGTGCTTTTGAAGAGGATCAGATTTTGGGCTGCAAATGGTTCCCACCCCATGTTGTGCATAAGCCTATCTCCAAACTCACTGAAATTAAAGGAGAAACTTCTGCTGACTTGTGGCCATTGAATCCACATAACTTTCTGAAAATAGCTCAAACCCCTACTTTTTTTCTGAAATCCAGGGCAGAACTCCCAAAGTCTTCATTATGGCTATTGTTTTAGACTCTGGAGGTTTTTTTCAGCTTGCATGTAGATACAAACTCAAGAATGAATGAGAAGTTCATGTAGCCATCAACATCTCACAGCATATGCTGTTCTGTTTAAAGATTCAGTGTTGCATTTTATTGTAGTCTTTTGTTATTTCTACAAGTGCAGCTATTTCTCTCACCAATTTTTTAATGTCAGATGGGCGTTTGTATTGTTATGCTTAGAATCAACATTTAGTCTTTCTTAATATGTTACATGACAAAAATAGAGTTTAAAATATCGATCGGTTTTGGCATAGTCATTGTCGCAAAGTATTTTAGAGGTACCTGCAAACAGTCTATGAAAATAGGTATTTCAGATAAAGCATAATTCTCTTTGATGAAGTGCTTATTTTAAAGCAAAGACATTATCTGTATTGCAACCTTGTATGCTTTGGAGTTTTGCATAATTTCTAGCAATCTCAGTGTCTGAATTCTTCTCCATTATGTATTCTGCTGGTTAATTTATGAAGTGTGAGGAATAAAGCTGGTTAAAAATAAATTTACTTTGGTGATACTTAATCTTTTTCCACAATACGTGCTGTAATTAACATATTAATCTGTAACAAATGCTAAAAGTTTCTTCTTAATCGCTTTGCCATACATTTCATTTGACATTTCAGTTATAATTCACTGGCTTGCCCTGTGAGTATAAAGCAACAAAAAATTTCAATGAAATCAGACATATTCATACAAAGAATCTGATTTTTGTATAAGATTAATTTGATTTTTGTGAAAAGACTCTGTAGTCGGGAAGAATGTGACTTACATGCACAAAAATACCATTTGCTAAATGCCAAGAGGAGGGAACAGAATAAGAACTTGGAAATGATTATGTAACATTTTAGATACACTCCGAGCTATCTCAGTATAAGTTAAGTGAAAAGCATTACAGAGGCACGTTAAGTTGCATCTTTATGGGGAATAAAAAGCTTACAAATCACAAAACCTGCTACACTCTGGAAATGAATGTATAAATATGCTGGCATCATACCGTGCTGTGGGTCAAATTCCTCTCTCAGCACAACAGCCCTACTCAGTTTAACTTTGGGAATAGTTTGAAGAACTTTAATAAGATTGATTGAGTGATTTGTTTTGTTTCAGTGACAGCAATATTTGGGATTTTAGTTTTTCCTTTCAGCGTTGGGAATTAAATACGGCAGTACTGAGCTTAATCTGTAAGAGTTATAGAAGCAAGGTGATTACAAAAATGTCTCATTTAGTTTCATCAGTGTTGTGTTGTATCAGCTCTTCTCTCTAACGGCTGAGAGCATTTTGGTAGACAAATTATTATGGTTATTTTATTGTTTGTATTGGAGTAGCAACTTAATGTGCTAGTCATGGACAGTGTTCCACAGTGATAGACACAGCAATATAAGATCATGAGGTGGGCCCTGCCTCAAGTAGTTTATAATCTACTATAAAGCAGCAGTAGGAAAACTTACGTTAGAGTACTGAGGTGGTACCTATGGCATAACATTCAACATGTTATACCTAACTAAGCAAACTAATTAATCTATTTATTAATTTTGAACCGATTTCCCCAAAGCCTCTATAGTAGATGTTCCAATTATCGCAGAAGCAAAACCCCTTTTTCCTGGGTTCGCAGGAAAAGTGTTTCATTAAATAGGAGCAACTGAGGGCTAAGGTGCCAAATTCCCTATTGCTGTTTCTGCAGGAAAGTAAGTCCCAAACTCCAGATTCTTGAAATTACTGTTCATCTGTGATCGCATCCTGGCAGCCAGCAATTACGTTTTCATCAGTAAATGATCCATAAGTAAAAGTTGTGATCCTGGGCTGGAGGAGTAGGGTTATGTAGGAAAAGAGTGTGGTTCCAGATCCTGTCAGACCATTGACCTGAGAAGTGAAAACTACAGCACAATATGAATTTGTTCTGTTTGTGGCTCCTCTGTCATCCTTCTCTCTACTTCTCCTGCCTACTCAACTTCTCTTCATGTTGTATTTGTGTGTTTGAATTTTCCTTCCCAAATGAAGCCATTTGTGTTTGTCTTTTTACCAAACTTGATAAACTTTGGAGTATTTCTGTATTTTATTAGCTCGCTGATAACCCTTTTTTCCAAAGTGCTTATTAGTTACCTGTCTTACTTGGTGTCATTTTTACAGTTTATGCCCAGACAAGCCCTTTATGGCCCACTTAACATATGACTGCACTTGGAGCAGGTTTATTCAGCTAATGTCCTCCCTTCTTACTGTAATTGAATGCTGCATGGGAAAATGCACATGGGCTGTCCGTGGCCCACCAGAAGAGTTTGGTGGTCTGTGTGTTCTCCTGAAGCGCTCTTCCCTGAGGAGCTCTACTTGCGGACGCCTGGTGAAGGTGGCACCTGAATGCCAGATAGTGGCATGTCCAGGTGGACATCAAGCAGTATCTGCAGCATAAACCCTTCAACAACAGCTTCAATAATCTATGCTGCTGTGTAGGAATTATTAATCAGAAGCCTTGCTAAATTTAAGATGTGTGACACCTACCGCTCTATCCATTAGGCAAGTTACCTTGCCAGAGATGGAAACCAGACAAGTTTGACATGATAGGTTCTTGAAAAATGTCAGCCATCTCTTGTCAATTATTTATTCCCCAGGCACTGACAAATTAATTCTCTAATAATTTGTTCTAGTATTTTTCTGGGCACTGAAGTTAAACTAGCTTGTCTCCAGTTGTCTGTATCTTCCTTTCCACCTCTTTGTGAAGTTAGGTATGGTATTTGCCCTTCTTATTCTTCTGGGGCCTCCCCTCTTCTTTGAAAGCAAGCCTGCTTATGGGAACAGAGTTAATCATCCCATTTTGGCTTAGAGTTACTGCTGTGGCATGACTGGCATTTGATTCAGCACTTCTCTGATATTAGCATTTGAGAGCATACAGAAGAAACTGCTTGCTCTCTTTTCCTAGTTAGTATTCAAGGAATGACTGGAGCAGAATAGACAGAGATGTCCAGGCTTAGCAGGATTATAATTAGAAGAGAACAAAGAAACTGAGAACAAAGGTGAAAAATAAAAGGGAGGGGTGAGAAAGAAAAAAAGACCTACAGTGTCAAAGAGTAATAAGAACTGGATCTCTTGATTTAAATCACTGATGTGTTTTTAGGTCATTTTTAGCTTAAAGTCTTACTGTCTCTCCCCCTTTTTTGTCTTAAACAGAAAAAGGAAGTTTTACTGTGTGAAGTTGCTAAAAAATACTAACATTGGGATTTCCTTCTGCCAGGACATCAAGGTATGTTGCATATGCCTGTATATATGTGTATTTTATAAATAAATAAATATGTGCGTGTATATATATATATATATATACACACTCACCAAAATGTGACAGTTGCTTATGATAGCGCTAAGCCTCCAACCTATGTAGCAATAGATTTTACTTGGGATACTGGCTGTAGCTCATGGCAGTGACTGCACGTGAGATCCCAATGTTCCTGAATTGTAGTTTAGTCGCTGAAAGAAAAATTCATTGCAGCTTAGCACTGGACAGCTGGTACAACCCTTCTTTGGCAGTATGTTGTTACAAATCTCCTCTAATATTCTGGTTGGAAGATGGCTGCCAATGTACTCGGCATCAGACCAGAGACCAGAAAAAGCTAGGTTTTTAAGTCCTCATCTCTTATGTAATATAACACTTTGTGATAAGTGATTTGGCTCTCTGTGCTTCTGAGGAAGAAAGTTATTCTGTAACTGGTGTATTTGTAACCCAAATGCATTCTAGTGGATTCACCGCTGAAATTCTGCTTTGTTCTTACACTAAGAACACTAAACTGCTGGTTTGGATGGGTTTTGTTTTGATTTTTCTTTTTTGTTTAATGACCCATTTTCTAGACAAAATGAAGTAAATAGCTGCTTCCTATTTTCCAACCTGTTTCATGTGGGTGCAGTAGACAGACTCATTCTTCTAAAACATAGCTGTTGTGGTGGTTTGTTTTTTTTTTTTAATATTTGTTAAGAATTCTAAGACCTTTGCTGTTCTCCCTTTTTTCACTTACAGTACACTGCATTTATCAGTTGAAGGCCACTTGTTCACTATGGTTTAGAGGGAATATGCTGTACGTTTTCAAAAATCCCTATTAAAAAGAAAAAGGGTAACCTTCAAAAGGATTTTGGAAGAGGAGAGTAATGTATATATATAAATTATCCACTTATTCTCTCATCTATGGTCTGCTATTGATTTCTGTTTGAATGCAGAAGGGGTAAATTTAGTTATGTCAAGTATTTCTGTTCTTCTACTTAATGACATCACATGATTTTACTGTAAGCAGTGTAGAGGACCATCTAAGAGCATCCTCCCAGATTTACTTTTGAAATATGCATCATACATCTTCTAACAAGAGATGCTCAAACAGCTTTGGAGACCTGCAATGCCTGAACTCTGCTCTGGCATTTGCATGATGCTTTTGGGTTATTGGCAGAGACGTTTTTGTCAGGCTGATAACATGCCCTTTCGTGTTTGGCAGGGATGAACCCCACTGAAAGAGCAGGAGTGGTTATGGCGAATTTTTAGGAAAGGTGGCTAATCTGAGATGAGCACAGGAAGGAAAGACGTCATGCCAAAAGTCTGTATGTTTAGGAATATGTTATCTGGTGGATAGAGCACGGCACCAGGCAGAGTTGAAGGCAGGTCGCAAGTCATAGAAATGAAGCCTCAAACAGCAACCTCCCACTGGGGATTGGTGCTAGGGTCTGCGAGAAGGGCTGTTCCTTTCTAGGTAGAGCAGGGCTGTAAAGTAAAAAATGCAAAGGTGGAAGCGTGTCACTTGCCACACAAAAGGGAGAGGCTGGAGGTGCTGCTGGCCCAAATCAGAGACTGATATCTAGTCCAAGGTGTGCTCTGCCTGCACAGCCATGCAACGAGTGGCCCTTCCCCAGCAGCGGGGGCCCGCTGTCCAGGGCAGGGTGATGTTTGGGGCCTGAGCAGCGTGTTTGTTTGGGTTCCCTCTGCTCCTTGGTGTCCCAGAAAGAGCAATTGTTTTGCATTCAACTGTCCTGAACCATCTGCTTTTCTGTGTACTCCTGTCACATCCTTTATTACTAAATTGTAGAGTCCTCCCTTATTTAACCATTGTCAGTACAGAAGACAATCTGTGCCTCTGTAGTAGGTGCCCTTCTTTGTACATGTCTTATTCTGCTAAATCCCTCTGGTGGAAAACAAAGCAGGGAACCAACCTGCAAATCAAAGAGGAGAAGATAAAGGATTGATGACAGAATGTCACACTATGGGAATAGATATGAATTATGAGATTATGGCCGTAAAGACAAAAATACCTGAAGGAATGAGGTCTGGTTATTGAATAATGGGGTAGTGCCAAAGGTTTTCATGTAGCTGGAGCAACTCGTACCCTTGGGGGGGGAAGTGCTATAGTGTCTCCTGGGTGGAGAAAGAAAATGAATAAAAATTCTAATGTGATCTGGTTCACAAAAAAAAAAGATGAAAGTTGCACATTACACAGAAATACAGTGAAAACTGGATGTCATTGAAGGTACGGAGAGGAGAAATATCATTATGTAACTCCTGGGAGGGAATAAACAAAAAGCCATTATCCTATTGGATGTGTTCAACAGCTGCTAAAATATATACCAGATGATCAGAGATGAGTATATTATAGTATTGCATATGCTTTCAGATGCTGGTGATAGACTAGGGAATTTATGAAAAGGTTGCTCTATCATCAACAAAAAGAAGCTATAATAAAAGCCAGAGAACTGAATGGACAAGCTTTTAAGGAAATTAGGTGCAAATTTATCAGCATATCTGTGTAATGAGTTTGGAGTGAGGGGAGAATAAAATGAAGTAACCGAAATCTGGAGCAGGGGGAGGATTTACCAGCATCAAGGCATGGTCTGCCCTTTTACATGGTTATACTCTGCACAGTACCTGTGTCACTAGGCAACATTATCACGGCGCTTCGGGCAAGTTAATTCTCATCACCCTCTTAATTCTCATCTCAAAGACATTGCAGAAAGCCTTCAGGCTGTTTGTGAGAACGTTTTTACTTTATTAGGAACTTGAACCAGGGGTGGCAGGATTCTCTAAAATAGTGAATCTCGATATGAGGGTGCTCTGCAGGGATTGCTAAAAGGCAGCTCTCAAGTGGAATCAACAGTTTAAAAAACCCACCCGTCTATCTGACTATACCAAACTGGAGGATGGTGGACAAATGAAAAGCCAACATGTCACTATAAAAATCAGAGTTCTGAAGGCAGAGGAAGATGAAACAAACAAAATATTCTTGCAGGTGATGCAGCATTTGTATGTGGTCTTTGAAGGATATTTTTTATACACCGAGTAATATAAACATAGTTCTACGTTATCTCTTTGATGCATCTGGAAAGCATACACATGAAACTCAACAATTTGTCACACATATATTTATATTGAAGCAGGCCACAGATTTGTAGGTTGCTTAATGTAATAGAAGAAAGTGAAAATGTAGCAAGAGCAGAATTTTATAACAGAGAATTACATCAACAAAGAGTGTAGTTACTAGTAGAAAATAGGCATTTATAGGTGAAGACAAGTAAATGTCCAAGGTAATTTGAAAAAATACTGATGTGAGGATTGTAATATCTAATATATTTTTCTTAGAGAAAGCTCTTAAATGTGAAAAAACTGATGTCTGGGGCAATTTCATATCTAACGTAAATTGCTATACCTCCAATGTTTCAGAAGAACTATGACATCCTATACCAGCTAAAGAATCTGTCTACGTTTGTACTGAAAGTAGCATCTGAAAAGAAAAATAAGACACCCTGATATTCAAACACACTGAAATCAAAGAACTGTTATGATCAAATATTTAGAAATTTAAACTTGCTGCCAAAGTATAGCTCATTAAAACAGTGATTAAAAAACTCTTTCATAGACACTGTTGTAGGATCTGAAATTGATCTGATTTCCTAATTTTGCACAAATTTTTGTTAACTTTTATTACTTTAACCAAACACTTTTATTAGAGTGCATTAAAAATGAAAAAACCACCTTAACTACCCATTTTTTCCCAGAAAAATGAAATTATAATCAATGTTATCAGCGACTGAAAAAATACACGCATACTCATGTATAAGCCCTAATGTCACTGTACTGTATTTTGCAATGTTAAAAATCTGGCAAAAGTTTCTGGCAGCACTGCAAAACTATCAAAGATGTTGCCATTTTCACAAAACATTCAGTATTCAAGGAAAAGCCGTTTATCATAGAAAACACATTGTATAACAAAGTTGCAACCTCTAATTAATACAGGAGATTTTCACTGTGCATTGAATCCCAAATTTGGAATTATCAGAGAGAAAGGTAATTAAGGATAAAGCTGCTGGAGATAAGTAACTCTTCAGCCATCTTCTGGGTGACATATGAAAGCGTCTAAAAACTACTGTGAGCAATTAATCTTCTATAACTCACATAATATGCAGATTAAGAACAGATCTAGTACTGAGCTACGCAACACATCCTGAAGTTTTGAATCTGTACATATAGTCAGCACCACATTTCAAGTTTTGCCTTAGTGGGTCTTCCATAAAAGGTTAGTTCTGTAGACAAGAAAAATAACATATGCTGTTAAATTGTTTATTAGCAGAAGAACTTCACACAGTGGAAGAAATGATTGTTTATTGAAACAAGACCTTCAAGGGACTCTTTAATTATAAAACAGCTTGATATTTTAAAGAAAATGACACAGACAACACAAAGAACAATTTACTGTGGGTAGCAGGTTGAGTATAGCTTGGGGCCTATTAATCAGTCGTGCATAACAAGTATCCTATAAAGAAATTGGAATAAACATACAGAAAACACTGCTTCTGCAAGGGGATTCAAAGAAACATTGTTAGGTTTTAAAATGTACTGAACAGTTGCATCATATTACATTAAGGGGAGCAAAAGCAGTATCCGTCTCACAACAATAGATGAATAAAATGAAGACGTCAGTTCGCCAGCTTTCGAATGCTCTAACAGCAAAATAATTGCAAGTTTGGAAGAAATTTGAGCATGTTAGCTACATCCCATCACCAGCTGCAGGCATTGGTACTGAGACACCAAGCGAAGCTTTGAAGCAGATGGGTTTTTTGCTGGGCATCTCCAATTTCAAAGCCAGAGAGATAGGAACAGAGAATTTTGTCTTGAAGTTTTCTAGGAAGTAAACACAGACCATAGCTGTTATCTTAAAAACCATACACCTGTCAATATGCATAAATGCTTAGTGGAAAGAGGATGTTTTCCCATCAAAATTGCACACCGTGATGTAACAAAAAGAAACGTGGAGGATGGCGGAGTTTTCCAGGTGTGAGCTATTGGTGTGGATTATCTAAATTGCTGTTAGTGCAGGGCCCAACAAGGTTATTCAGCGGGCTGTGGTAAACTCTGGGGTCAGCCTGGCAGAAGCATGAGGTAACTCTTTGCTACTTTTGGGAGACATCAGAGGAGCTTTCCTTTACTCCAGAAAACTATACTGAAAAATCAAAGTCTTCTGAAAAGCATTATCTGCCTGATAATCTTGCCCAAACACAAGACATTGGGCTACACATTGAAAAAAGGGCAGTAAAATTCAGTGCTTTCTTTTTTTAGCGAAGGAGACAAACAGAACAGTGAGGAGGTATGATGACAAGCATATTATTGGACGGATTAGATTAGGTGAGGTAACTGGCATGAGGCCTCTCAAGATATTCAAGGAAATCAAGAGCTACAAATATTTCAGATGTTTTTCAATCTAGTTTTACAGCATTGAAGTTGGTTTCTTTCGTCCCTTGAATTGTAGCTTAGCTATGATTATTTTTGTACCTTGCATGTAATTGTGTCTAGTTTGGCTGTGTTAACACTTAGGTTTTCCTGCCCTTCTATCTTCCCACTGGCTGAGTGGCAGGGCACCTATTATTTACACCAGCAGAACTGGGGTCTGGTTCACTTGTGATTCCCAGCTAGGTAGATAATATTCCAATTAGTATCCTTAAGGGTATAGCGTTTGGTGGCCAACATTAACACAAGAGGTTAGATGGTACATTGAAGTCTCTCCACAAAGTATATAGACAACGCTAAAGAGATTTCCCACGTTGCAGTGGGTGGTAATGGATGCAGAAAGCAATGATCTAACATTTTGCAGTAGTAGGATACATTTCTTCTGGAAATATTTTTGCTATAGCCATCAATAAGCTGGGCAGATAGTCTAACATAGTCAACAGTAAGAAATTGGCCACTGCAAAGGGCAGTTTGTCCTATCCTAAAATAAATTAGATGAAGTGACTCATACTGACTGCAAAAGAAGGCTAGATAATTAGGTTAGATTCAATTCTTGGTTTTTAGTTGTCTGAGTTAAGCTGGGCTGAAAGCCTCAGATATTTTTCTGAAAGGGAACAGAGGCATAGAAAAGCTTCTAACAACAGCTCTCTGTTGATTATCCATGTTCACTGGAAAACAGTGCTAACACGTTGAGCAAGTTGTGAGATTCTGTGGCTTAAGTGTTTAAGTGCTGGCAGGTAAATGCTAAAAATACTATTTCTGCCTGCAATTATACATCCTTCAATAAATCAAACCAGACTAATGCACGCATCAACATGTGTAAAATGTGTAACTGTAGGGGATAATAGCATGCATAGTAAGTTATGTGGCCAAATGTAGAAATAAGGAAGCAGTCATCTTGGTCTCTCCAGATGCAACAGTTGGTCCTTTTTCAAGGCCTTGCAGAATTTTGGAGGTAGAGACCAGACTGCTGGCAGTGGTGCTTACCCTCTGTCAGGCTAGAATTTTAGCCACTCTTGTTTGCAGCATCTCCAAATTAGATGCATTTTACCTCATTAATCACTGCTAGGAAATACCACATTTTATTCACCCTGAACCCAGAGTCTGATCCCCATCGTTAACTGCCATCTGCTACTTTGTGATAAAGTTATCCTCAGGCTTCCCCTATCTGAGTCAGGTAAGAATGTCAAAATGGCATTATTAGAATTGGAAAGACTGTTTTGTCATTAGCATGCCTACAATAAGAGACGGTATGTAAAATTAGGTGGGTTAGGCTGTTTGCAATCTGCAGTTCGGTTTTGTTAGTCAGAGACTGCACTGACAGACGCCCCTGACTTTCAGTCTTTTGCAGACCTGTTGCTGAGGCCAAATCCATGTACAGAACTGCCAGGAAGGGTGATGCTAGGCCTTGTAGTCTGAGGTCTAGACAGACAAAACAAACCAAAGAGGCTGGTAGCACCGTGCTGTGTATCCTTGTAGCCTATTATATACGGTGTTATCATTGGTAGTGACAGACCATATGCCACATTGCTTCATTTCAGCCCAAGGAATTTTCTTGACTCCTCTTGCCTTAGCTGCAGAGCAGTTGGGTAGCTAAGACTAGTAGCAAAAAAAAAAAAGGTTACGTGGTTATTGCTTAATGATGGGTCTCGTTCACTAACCTTTGTCCTTGCAGTTATTTGGACTTGTTTCATTGAATTTTGCGATCTAATGCCTACCTACAGCATATCTGGTAACGTTGAGTGATACCTACGTGGCAAAAGCCTAGCAAAGAGCCTCCAGTGAGCAAAAAATTGTAGTATAACATGAAATTGCTGACCATCAGGAAAGAAAAATGTCGACAGGCAACAAAATAAAAATTACCATAAGCCAACCCCAAAGCAGCACCATCGACACTGATCTCCTGGCAGGAGCGTGGGGTGCTACTAGCATGCCTCAACCCCAAATTCTTCCCTGAGGCATGCATGGCTAACAGCATCAGGAAACCATGGGTGGTGACCCCTCGGGGGGAGAAACCTCAAATAACAGGGACAGGTACTAGGTATCGTACTCTCTATAATAGAGTTTTAATTGCATTATTAATTCTTTGTCCTTTAATCAAACAACTTGTTTTGTTGTGCAGGTGACGTTTTAACTGGGCTAGTAATGTCTTTTGCTTGATTTTATTTGGAGTAGCAATAAATTCTTGCATTCTTGTATAAGCTGGTTTTCCTTTTTGCCTATAGAAAGTTTTTGAATATAACAGCTAGGAGGGCCTTCCTGAGTCCTTTTTTTTAATGTCTCCTGCTACTGCAAACATGTACCATCTCTTTTTAATAAGCTTGCACAATCTCACCTAGAAGTAGTTAGGGTTTATGAGGTTTTTCTGAGCATCTTAGTAAAGAGAGGTTATATTTTCTTTTTTTTTTTTTTTTTTTTTTTTTTTTTTTTTTCCCAAAATGTTCATTTGTAACCATGAGCTGTCTTCTGACAGGAGTGGGATACAGCTTGTCCCTGAAAGGCCTGAGTATGTCCACTGAGCTTCTGAGGTCTCTCCTCAGTTGTCAGAAGTTAGGCACCAACATATGTGGGAGGATCAGGTCCCTGGGCGAGGTAAGTGAACACGTGTAGTGAGTCTACGCAGTGCTTTGAGGGTTTAGCATCGATGCTCTCTTGCAGCTATGCCTCCTGAGAGTTAATGAAGATTAGATCTCATCTAGATATATAGCTCCAACACACTGAAACTTCCTTAATAAATTTTAGGACAGACTTTAGTGCGGAATTACAGTGTAGGTCTCCAGCCATTAAAAAATGAATTATTGTTACTGACGTAACTTAGCAGCAAAGCACCCTGACAGCAATGGCCTGAGCTAATTCCCCCAAAGATTAGTCTCTGTTCCTGGAAGATAAGTGCTCTAGCCTTGTTTCCTTATGTTGGATTTTTATATAGTACCTTGTGTAGCACTGCACCATTTTCATTTGCATGTACTGTACAGGACTGTATCGACAATATCAGAGAAGGTATTATATCATGCCTAATTTGGAAAGACTTGGTGAAGGTTATCTCTGCCTGAAGCAAAGATACTACTAGGCTGAATATAAAGCTGTTAGAGTAATTTCTAATGAATAATGTATTAAACAATTTTACTTCCCCTCCCCCTCTCTCTGTGCATGAATTGTTTGAGATTTCTTTTAAGAAAAAAGGAACTATTTAATAATGAAACTAGAATAATGTTGAATACATAAGTTAGTTATAGGTGGCAGATCCGTAGACAGACTTTAGTCCGGTTAGATACTTTAAATACTTAAACTATTAGCTACTATTCTTTGCTGGTAAGTTTTGATTTTTAGGTCATTGATGAGTGAGATGTTACAGGTATCTGGCACTCCAGTTTCAAGCTATTTTGACTGGATGCTCAATCACCTGTTGTTATTTTTCCTCCCAAAATAGCTAAAGGTGATTCATAGAATCTCATGTTTTGTACCCTTTACTTTTCAGCTTGAAGATGAAATTAAGTTTTTACCAACAAGCTGAAGGTGCTCATTGCTCTGATAGCCATTCCCTTTTTATTGTTTGTACTTTTTAAAGCTGACAGAACCAAAACACAAAATGGGCAAGAGGTGAATTTTTTCCAGAATATGACCCTTTGTGTATGATGATCTTTGTAACACTCAGCTACCTGTTTTCAGGAAGATAAATACAAGAGGTTCAAAGAGAGAAAATGTCTATGGAGAATATTTGTGAAAGTCCTCAAGAATGCGCTACCTTTGGAGAAATTCAATGACATGTAGGAGTAGTCTCTAACGTTCCTGTTTTTATGGTAAGTCTTTTCTTTATCTTTTCATTATGCCATTTTACCATCAATGATGATGTGGTCACCTGAGGTTTTGGTGTCCTGGCAAGTGACAGCTGTGGACTGACTGGTCAGCCAGATCTCTTTCATGCTTAGGTACAGGCTGAGCTGGGTGGCATTGAATCTGCAAGGCAACACGTTCCCTTTCCAGAATTCAGTTCTCTGGAAATGTTTTAGATTCTCTGAATTTCTTTTTGAGGAAAAAATAATAAAAAATAAAAAAGAGAGAAAAGAACTTCATCTGTGAAAAGGGAGAAGCTTATCTCTGCTCATTATTTTGTCAAGCTTGTTCAGATGTAACAACCTCATTGATAGCAAGTTGCTGTAATTTTCTTGAGGAAAGCCAGGAAGGTAACTGCCTTCAAAGAAGTAGGTAAATATATTTTTGTGATATCTTCCAATTCTAGTAGTCTCACCTTTGTTTCATTAGTGGCAGTTTCACAGCAGTCTTTCCTCCTTTACGTTGTTTTTCTTTTCTTTTTTAAAAAAGCAAATTCAAAATTGCTAATGGCACCTCTCCTTGGATGTGTGTGGTATATTTCATAAAGATCAGGTAGATTCAATTAACATAATATGCAGACAAAGCCATAATGTTTGAGCCCCACACACACAGGGGATGCATGCTAAAACTTCTGGCGTTTTTTTAATAAACAGAAAGGCGAATCATTTGTGCAGGGCTGATATCAAAAGAGAAGGACTTAATGCACAATTTAATTGAACGTTTGTTCTTAACTTTACTTAGGGACATTTGACATGACATTCTTACCATATTTGGCAGGAAATCCCACTGATTTCACAGATGCAACCAGTTGCGTGTATCCAGAACTAGATGGTTTAGGGAGCGAGTGGAAGATGATTGCATATTGTACAATCTCCCAGGCTCTCAGGGGCAATTAGAAATGCAAACCTGTTACCCTGGCAACTGCAAAATTTGACAGGACTTGAAACCTCTGATCTCTTTGGGTAAGGCAGCAACATTTATAAATTTTCCTCGTTCACCTTACTATAGTTGTGATGTTGAATTGCATCAGATAGCTTCTTTTCTGCTGAAAAGACCTCATATTACTGTAGAGCTAATATATAACAGCAATTGCACAGAATAGAGGTTCCAAAATTTCACTCCATGGACCACTGGTGAACTGTTGAGTGCCAACTGGCTGCAAGATGGCGGTTCACTCCCTGAGTTTCCAGCTGTTGATATTTCACCAAAAGGCAGCTAAACACATTGTATGTTCTCCTAATAGCTCCAGAGAAAAATAAAACCAATGGCAAACATCTAAACTGCTAATACCAAGCTTGTTCTCTCATAGGTTCTCTCTTCCCCATCCTCTCTTTTGTTGTGGTCACACACTCTCAATTTTATTGAATTTGGAGGCTTGGCTGCACTCGACCACAATAAAGTCATCTTTGCATAGCTGCGCATTTTTGTTGTAAAATTGGAAGTGGGGAATTCTGCCTTGGATGGAGCTGGATTCTCTCTGGAATTCAACACTGCTGAGATTAATACCAAAGAACCCGTTTTAGTTCTGGTGTCTGTATTTTTTCTTTAGGTTTATGGCAAGTTTAGAGACAGCAGCAGAAAAAAAGAGTCCCTAAAACGATTTTTGAGGACTGGAGAGAAATAAAGGTGATAAGTAACATGTAAAGATGACTGACAACGAGCTCAGTTACTACGTAGAAATAATTTAGTGGGGGAAAAGCACAGCAGGTACAAAAAGGTGCTTTTGCTAAGAAAAGAGATAACAGGAACCAAGGTCTATTTAAACACAGAGAAATTGGTTGTAAAATAAAAAAAAATTAACCATAAGACAACCACTGTGCATAGGGAAGCTCTAGGTTCCCGGTCTTTTTGAACCGTTCAAGGAAATCTGAATTTCCTTTTTTGTGGATGGTTGACATTAGTTATTTAAGTCAATACAGGAGTGATATTACAGGGGTTTTCTTATAAAAAGATCTGACAAGATGAATTTATATTCAAAACCTTAGTATGAAAATGTACTTCGCTCTTCCTCTATTTAAAAAAAAATTTAAAAAATTATTCCCAGTTAATACTCAACATCTCTGTAATATTTTTATACAGTTGATTGGCCTACTTTAGAGTATATTTTTGAGGCTGATATGGAAGAGTTCACTGAAAAAAATTGAAATGTTGACTTTTTTGCATATCCCTGAGCTTGAAAAGGGCCTGTGTTCTCTTTGCTTCCTTGAAGCAGCTCCTGTATTAAGAAGCAGTTTCTTAAACATCAGCTAACCTTTGAGTATCCTAGGTGAGATTTCAGAAATGTCAGAATCATTCACCACCACTTAACTAGAGTCTATCTCAGATTGTTAGTCTTGGCTTACCCTCCAATAACTATTAAAAACTCAGCCAGCTGTAAAACACTTATTCTCCTAATTAGTGTTTTGGATTCTACTCATCCTCTTTTCCTTTCAACTTTCAGCAAATTTGGCATTTGTGCCCAGCACTGGTTCATAGCATTAGGAATAAATGCTTCTATGCAGGGAACTGCCCTATTGCCTAATTTTTCCTCCCTGATGGGGAAAGTATTGCCTCCAAACTAAGGTGCCAGTTACGTCATTGGCTCTGTGATACAGCTGCTGACTTCACTTACTCTTCTTAATAACTAGCGCTAACTAATGACTTGGCTGCTATTAAGCTCTGGCTGGCATTAAATGGCAAACTCAGTGAAACGGCTCCACATGCCTGCAGCTATCTAAACCCCTGTAATCTTAAAACTAGATTATACTTTTATCTTCAGAAAGAATTTTCATGTAATGACGTTTACTCTTCTTGCAGATGTCAGTGAAAGAGCTAAAGGATTTCATCCCAGCTGCATCATGGTTTCATTTACTCTTTAGAAAAATACACTTTGGGGATTTAATCTAGTAGCTTTTTCCAGAAGCATTAAGCTTTCTTGTATATAGATTTAGAGATGGAAAATTCTGTTTTAAGGTTTGGTTTTGGTTTGGTTTTGTTTTTTTCATTTGGGGTTCTGTGCTTGTGGTATATCAGCTAATTAGTTTTTAGGCAAATTAATCTTCAAGTGACACTAGGAGGTGGGAAGTTAATTCTCACTCATTCCTTGTTTCTTTATGACTATCTAATTATTCATGAATGTTGTAGGGGTTATGTTCTAGAAAGGCAGCTCAGCATGGGGTTAAGCAGTGCCCAAACAGAGGAAGAAGGGTAAAAAATTTACATATTTGACAGGCATACAGCTGCTTTGAGATTGTCATTCTCCAATTTTCATTTCTGTCCTGTTGGTGTTGTGAATTATTAATCAAACAATGATTACCTGTACAATCCTCTGAATTTCCAAAGAGCTTTATTAATGTGAACTAAGACACCTGTCATGTGCTCAAGAGAAGTTATGATCTCAGAACCAAATTTTTCCTTGCATTATGCTTATGCAACTTGCTTATGAATCAAGGAGTTCAGCATGCAGGAAGAAGCATAATTTTGTTGTGAATTAAATAGGACAAGGAAAGACTTGTGATACAGGTTGGGATAAGGCCTTTTGAGAATAGAGGAAGAAATGCTGGCTCAGGTGGTCATAAAGAATCTGTACAACGCAGAAAAAAAGTGAAAAGAAAATTCTGCAGGTACCATGGTTTAAAGGACAAAACTGAAAGTGGATAAAAATAAGAAGAAAAGAATTTAAAATAAAGTCTTGGGAAGAGCTAGGAGGTATAGAAAAAGTTGGGGAAGAAATAAAGTAAATGAGGCAAAAAAATTGTAAAGTCTTACAAAAGTACAGTTGAATTTCAGGGATATCAGTAAATACAAGAAGTAAACATTTGTGGAGGATAAGTGATGTCATCAGATCATGAAAAAAGGAAGATAGGCTTAGCTGAAATGTCTGAAGGGTCTCTGGAAAGAAGAAAGATGAAGCCAGGCAGGTAGGATTGGGAAAGGTTTGCATTATTTTATCTTTTTCATTTGCGGTTGCTAGAGTTGTATTTGATCTGTGAGGAGTAGAGATGGTCAAATGTGTGCAGCGACTAGCAGAAATAAGGCCCACAACAACACAGGTTCAATATTTACAGTCAGAATGGGGAGGGGAGAAATGCCTCAATATAAAATAACATTTCCCCCAAAGGTAACAGTAAAATAACCTTACTAATTTAAGCAAAAATATGTGATTTATTTGGTTTCTTTGAACTTTTCCAGGGAAATCTTTTACTTTTCTAAAACCAAAATGTATTTTTTAAATTTTGTTCCACGTCAGCCCTGGAGTTCTTCAACACTGAAAGAGCAAATGTAAAAAATGTTTTCCCCTCTCTTCTTCCCTTTTGACCTTTTTGGAGAAGAAAAGGAATCTGTGGCCAGTGATGAGATACCAAAGAGATGAGATGTGTAAGAAAGAGACACCAAGGTTAGCAAAAGGGTTCTAAAACTCAAAAACCAGCTTTTATCTGAATGCAAACCAGAACAGAGCAACATTTGAAACAGAGAAAACTCAGCAAGACAGATTAAAATGACAGATCTCTCACCATTTTCATGCAGGGCCCTTGAGGTCTTTCTCAGTCCAATAAATTTGAGTGCATTTCTTGTTTGCAGCATGTTCTACTTTAACTCCCTCCAGGACATGGCGCTTTCTTCTTTCCATCACTTCTAAAGCTTGACTCTGCATCTGCTCCCTACCAAGATCAACAGACTTGCGTTGCAGGTTTCTTGTTTTCTGCCTGTTTTTTCCACCTTTTACTCCAGAATCTGCATTGATTTCTGCACTTTCAGTTGCTTTACAAGACGTAACAACTTCTGTTTGTGCCAGAGGGTCTCACCTCGGCCTGGGCCACATGGATGTAAATACAAAGCCTTCCTTCCGTCTGCCCCCACGGCAGCCTTTTTAGCAGAACATAGCATACAAACCAAACAGATGCCATCCATCTCAGAAACATTTCCCCTTCCACTACCTCCCACTTCCCTCCTGCCCTCATTTTTACACTACTATGGAAGAAGTTAGAATATTTTGTTAAGGGGGGGGGGGGGGGGGGGGGAAGGACCCAATTAATAAAACTTTCCATTCTTGCTTGGTCAAAAAGCCACTGTTCATTAAATGATTTATACTGTGATAGTTTTGAAGCTGGTTTTAACTGTAAAGATACTGAAGAATAGCCATGTACTGATCACTGTAAAGAAGCAGATGAGTTTGCCCATCTCGGTTTCAAACAAAGGATGTAGGCATTAACAACATATTTGGCTGTTGGTTCAGAGAACAGAGAAGACAACTGGATTTTCAGTGATGACAGAAGAAAAGTTGAGGATCCAGACACAGGAGCTAGGATTAACTAAAATAGGTAAGGAGGTAATTAGCCTTCAAACTTGTCAATATTTCTAAGAACTGTAGATAAGACTACAGAAACAATAAGTACTAGCTTTCTCTGTGTAATTTTATTACGATCCATCCCAGGCAGAATTCAGTTTTCAAATGGTGTGTATCCAGCCAATTTCACTACATCCTCCTCCTCTTGTTAAAATCAAAGCAATATAGCTTTCTCAAAAAAAAGAAGCATAATATCTTGATGATTTCTTAAGAGATCTCTTTTCACAGTTATAGGTATGTTAGAAAGGAAATTGATGTATCTTCCTTTCTTCTTTGCGTGTTCTTGGTACCACAAGCTGTGCACAGCATGCTTTCAATTAATTTAAACTAACTTTCCATCTGCTCCAACAAATGTAGGATTTGAGTGAAAGACAGTATGATGGAGTGACATGAAATACGCTAATAGCAAACACTAATGTGAAAGCCAGTCTTCTGTGGAAAATGTAATATCCATAGTGCACTCTTTCTACTCCATATTAAAGGCTCACTTTAGTGAAAAATGATTATTGTTTTCAATATTTGCCTAATCAAGATGGGAAACGAAAGCTGTAGAGATGGAGATAGAGATTTACATTTTACAGAGCATGGTAATGTGAAGAACAGGATGTATCAGATCGATTCCTTTTTAATTGCCACTTTCATCAAGCTTTATGTTATAGAATTATTTCATTATGTTTCTACACTTAAAACAAAAGAACACAAATGTTGAATACGATTAGAACTTGGAAGGCTTTGGCTTTTTTATCAGTTTGATCAGAATACTGTGTATTTTGCAAATACTCTATTTTTCCCCAACAAATTAATGTTCCAACAAAGGTATTTAAATTACAAATGCCAAGTCCACAGCGAACCAGCTACAATGGCTACATTCAAGTAATGAAACAGACTAAATTATAGTAACTATGTACAACAAAAGCCTCTTGCCACTAAATGTATGCACTTTACAGACATTACTGTAGTCCTTTGTGTGTGGGTTTTGGTGGGAGGTTTTTGTGTTCTTGGGGTTTTGAGGGGGGGGCAGGGTTTGGTGGTTTTTTTTTTTTTTTTTTAGTATAATGTAGGAACCTAACTGTGATTCTGGCACCAGCCTTTCAAGCAATAACCGTTTAAAGCCATGTGGTAATTAAATTCTACCTGCAGCCCAATCTTGTTCCCAATTGAACCCTTGAGAATATGGTTATGGCCTTTTTCCCCAATTTAAATTAGCATGTGAATTTGCAAAGTGGAATTTATTTTGGACCCTGGTTCCTCCTCCCCATATTTCTTCTATTAAGTACTGTACTTTTAAGCCTGGTTTGACCACTTCAACTGATCAAATAAACGCAAATCAAAATTCTAGACTTGGTGAGATGCACAGGGAAGCCTGATGGCAACATTACTGTGAACAATAGCAAATACAATATAATAAGCTTATTCTTGATAATTTGTACCTCAAACTCAATGCCACTTACACTTAAAAGTAGAGTTCCATAGAGGATAATTCTCCATAATCTTGTGCAGATCCATGGAAAGTGATGTCATATTTTCATGACAATTATATACCCAAGTCCAAACTTGCAGTAAAGACAGATACTTCTCAACTGCTGCAGTCTGTACTGCAGTCTATAGCTGCCACCTCTTTCTAGGTTAAAATTCCTCAAGCACTGACAGTTTTTTGGTTTGTGGGGATTTTTTTTGTTTGGTTGGTTGGGTTTTTTTAAGACATGCTTGGGAGGCCTTCATTCTTGGCAAGGCTGAGCGAAAGCTGAATTGCAGGTGTCCTCATAACCTACCCGTAGATCAAACAGTATAAATGTTACCCAGTGGATGTAGGAGAGGGTCCTTCAAAGTGAGAAAATAAACACTGCGTTTCTTTCTTTCCCTGGGACTATATAAGCATTTAGTACCTAATGTCTAGCTTTTCACAGCAGTGCGCCCCCATCACCAATTTATGGGAATTTTGGGGGAGACATCGCTTGCCAGAGCTGTTCTATTCCATTCTGCAGAAAAGAATTAAAGATTTCCCAGGGCACGATATGTGAGTAGAAGCTGTTTAACTTCCTTTAGTTTCTTTTTAGTTTGCCACCAACAGACCCAACCAAAGAGAAGTCTGTTGATCAGATAGCTACTTTTCTTCATTGGATATGCTTTAGATGTAGCAGCAGTTTCAAAGATAGAAGGATATGAGTCAGGAAAGGTTTATAATACTTTTATCTGACCAGCTGAGACAGGTGAGTAAGAAAAAATGGTCATTCTTTTAGACATACAGTAAAATCATTCTTCATTGATATTTAGCAAGGGCTCTGCGTGTCCAAAAGCTTGTCTGTTTTCCCAATTATGTCATACGGTCTAATAAAAAGCATTAACTTCCCCTACAGACCTTTCCTCCCTACTATTCCACAGGACATTTATACACCTACAGCAGATAATGTCCTCAAGAATTTATATGCTCAACCTGAAACCCTTGTAAGAGATGTAATTAGACAGGCTTAATTAGAGCTGGCATGACAAAATATATGTCAGTAAACCTGCACAATTCTGCCCAGAAAGGCATTTTCAAAGGGCTCTGACTGCTGTGTTAGTCATGCTCATTTTTCAGGTAGCTTATACAACAGTATAATATTTAACCACCATTAAATGTTTTTTCCAGTTGGGACTGTTTCATGCGTAACTCGGCCATTTAATCAATCTATCTCATTCATTGTTAGATTACAACTGGTGTGACTGCAGAGAAGTGAGGAGAAAGGAGAAAATGAGATGCTCCATTAGAAAACACCATCCGGAAGTGACAGATTAAGCTATTTGAAATGAAGGCAATCATGAATGATTTTGGGGATATTTTACTTTGCGCGTAAATTGGATCATTGGCTGAAAAATAATCACTCGGTCCATCAAAGATATAACCCAGAAATGAGGTGGAGATAGAAGTTAACAGAGGATGAGTAATAGAGGTAAGAGATCAAGCATGCAGCAAGGCAGGGATGATAATACAAGTTATTTAACATAGGAAACAATGGTAACTAATGGTAATTAGCAGTAAAGCAAACACATTTTCCCCTCATAAATCTGGTGTTGGTGTCAGTGTGACTTGGCTGAATGCAGATTCAGGAGAGAACGTGGATCTGAAATGCTAAGAAGAAAGCAGGAAAGAATTATTAGAGTATCACTTGTTGGGGAAGAGGGGGAAGTCCAAGAAGATTAGGGGAAGAAAAATCAGAGAGAAATGTATCAGGAAAAATGTGCAGTCTACTGGTATATGTGTTTCTAGGTCTTTCCTGTGCCCAGCAGAATAAAAGTCCCTTATGAATATAACTTTAAAGATCAAGCTATGTATTTTTAGTCCGTAGGTTCCAAATTACACATTGATAGTCACTGTTGAAGGAAAGATGTCTCTGTTCTAGGACTAATTGCACTCCCAAATACAATCCCTTACATCTCTTACAAGATGAAAATCATGTCCTTAAAACTATTCCTGTTTTTTTATATGTGTCAGCCAGAACTTCTTATCATGTTATACACAATGTGGTATCTGCAGACATTCACTGTAACATGTGGGTAAGCGTTAAGCTGACAGAGATGAAGCAGTATTTTATTAAAAAATCTCCCTCTTAGAAGCACAGGAAAAAAGATTTCTTCTCTCTCGCGTATGAACATGTATGCCTGTACGTGCAACGGCTATACCTAAGGCCTAACATCAGCAGAGGAGAACTCTTCTAGATTATCCTCATGTTTCATAGCCATAACAGCTCCCTGCTGAACGTTGTTTCTAGCTGTGATGGAAGAAAGACTTTACTTAAGTGCGGTTTCAGCATTTCTTGCATTGTTAATGCAATGATATAGTTTTTCTCTGGAATAGGAGAAAACATCCTGAGTAATAGCTCAGATGTTACTTTCAATTGTATTTTGGGGCATGATAAAGAATAACATATATTTATAATTTAACCTGTCTGTTTATAAGGCAAATTACCTGGATCCATTATCTGGCTTTTCTGCTTGTTTCTTAGAAGCCTAATTTGAAATAAACCATACATATATGGTGTATATACATTTATATATGGGGGGCGTGTGCATACCTGTCAATTATTATTTGAGCAATCTCTGTAAGTGGAAAATATTTTCAGACACAAATTATTCTGTGTAGCATACAAGAGAAAATAATTCAGCTATCAAGTATTCAATATTATTCATTCAGTCATGTGGTGGCAAATTATCTCTCTCACCTCCCCATCCTTAGGAATGCTCATTACTTGAAATAATTTTGTGTCCCAGTCCTGAAGGATAGGATTTAAGATTAAGTACAGCTGTTTGTGACTAGAAAGACATGTCAATCTTGAAGCTTCTAGATTCAATTCAGAAGTTAAATTTGTCTAGTATTATCATAAAATGGAAATACACCATCCTACTGTCAAAGTAGTTAAATATTCAGGAGTAAGTCCATGGCTAATAGGACATTAATCATTAACCATTATTCAGAGACAGTTTGGATTAGGCTGGAGGAATTCTAAAAAGTATAAATGAGCTCTGAAAAAGCCAGCTGAGTTTGGGTGGCCAAGCTATCAAGTGGACAGGAAGAAAAAACGAATCCGTAGCTAGAGAAGACTTGTACAAGTGACAAACCCATGGACTATAATGAATGAACAACTCTCTGGCTGACTGATTTACTCGGCTGTTAATAAAGAGTTCGCTCTCTAGACTTGTCCACCGTTGCAGCACACCACTGGTCTCCTGGGAGTCATTCATTGACAGATTTTGGTCTGTCCTTACGGGAGCAGGCTGGCTGGAGAGGCCACTGTATTTCAGCACAATTCCTTCTTCTGTTTGAGAATGCCTTCTTGAATGGCTTCTTACAGGGAGAATACACTGCCTTACAAGATGATTGCAGGGGCTGCACGGATTTTGTGAAGGTATATATAAAAGCACTCAAATCACAGACCTTGCGTCAGCTCCTGATGAGTGCATGGAACTTCTCCAGAGTAGGAGAGAGAGTTGTTCTGCATTAACGCAATCCAGAAAATGTGTTCCTTCAGAGCTGCCATAGTGTATATAAGAATAAGAGCTGGGTTGGTTTTTTGTTTTTTTTTTTTTTGGGCTGCACATCGTTCCTGGGCCACTAAATGAATATAGATGTCTTTTAGTTTTGTAGTAGGCTATTGATAATACAAATTTATTTATAATGCAGGTAATGGTTTAAAACATGTAACACTCTAAATACTTTTAGATGTTATGTTTTATCTTCACAGACTAAAAATATTGACTATAATTATTAAATGTTTAAGGTATTCCACTCTTACAAGAAAGGCTTGTACTATTTACCATTTTCTTTGTTCAGCTTAATTTCATGGGTTTTTTTTTTTGTTTGTTTGTTTTGTTAAAAAGCAAATCTTTCTTACATGATTATAATACCTTAGAGGCTTATATAAATTGTCATCTCAATTCACATTCAAGGAAACCAGAACTGAGGTTTTTCTAGAATCCTTTTAAAATGCTAAGTTATTTGTGTACTCCAGTTCTTCACATTCTCATTTTTGTCTTGGTTTGTGACGACTGGTTTTAAATTCGTAAACAGGCTTCCAAGGCTCATGGTAGGTCTTAGATAAGGTGCAAAAATGATGCTAAAATATGCAGTGATAATTGAGTGTCGATTCAAAAACATGTTCCCCATTGAACAGGTGCCTGTTGTTTCCTGTGAACTTGAGGTTATTGTTAATACACTGTTAACAGGTTCCCAGGAGTTTCCATGCAGTTCATTTCACACTTGGACGTTGCAATATTTGCAACAATTCACGGAGTTCAGAAATGTCCAGGAGACTTTGGCAGGGACAGCCAAGCAAAATGCTAATAAGGAAAACAGAACAGAAGCCTGAGCCAGGATTCAAGTGTTGCCAGACTCCATCAGCACTACACAATGTTGACATGAAAAAAAAGAGTTCTTTCATCTCTTACAGCCATAAACCAAGGGGGATTTTATTTATTTATTAACAGAGAAATAACAGAATGAAATACAAGGGAAGGCTTGAAAGAAGCCCATTGTGTTAGGCCAGTGACATCTCTCTCAAATGAATGAGTATCTGTGAATGGGTTTTGCTTCATAACACAGCTATATAACATAATGATCTAACAGTCAGATCAGTGTTTGTCATCCTGCAGAGTAATTTACAATTCTACAAAGTGCAAGGAAAATACCAGTGAATCAAAGCTGATCTGATTTATAGTCTTATGCTTTGGTGTAAATGCACCAGTTGTATAAATGCATACAAGGTGGAAAGCAATAGAGAGTCAGCCAACTGGACTTCCAAGACCTTAGGTCAGTCAAACATCAGATGCTAAGAATGTCTCAGACCTACGCTTTTCTTCTGGTTGGAACAGTAAACAGTACCGTTGTGTTACGTAATGAAAGACTGACCTCCAAAGGGCAGAAACCAGAGTAGGCTGGCTTGTGAAGTTCCTACCGAGATAGATACGTAACAAGACCAAGGCTTCTAAGAACACAGCTCATAAGCACCAACACCACCATCAAATTTTAGTTTGGCTTTTAATCTGAAGCCCATCCTGTGTTTGGCTGTAAACAACTATTTTTAGCAAATCTCTGCAACAGGGCCCTCTGCTACTTTACTGTTTGTGTGATGCTAGTACTATCAAAAGTGAGTGGCAAGTTTTCACAGTCTTGACTCATGTGACCTCCTACTTCTAAAAAGGTTAACTTTTGGATCAAGTGCTTAAAAAAAAAAAAAAAAAAAAAAGAGGCCAGCGGGCTCCTTCAATGATGTTTCCTTAGAGATTTGGCATCCTTCTTTCATCTCAATTATAAGAAAGGCAGCAAAGTACTTTCCATGAAAGTCTGGTTTATAACTGGTAAATGTCTTCTGACTCACATGAAATTGGACAGCTTGTAAGAACGGTTCTTGACACAGCGGCCTTTGGTAAGAACAAACTAACGGGGATCTCCCACAGGGGAAAAATGCTACATGACTGAGGAGCTAAGCAGGCTGAGAATTTTATGTTATTAAGTCTTAGGGTATTTGAAATTTATTTGTGTAAAGGAAAGATGCAGAGTGCCAAGAGTGGGCCTCTATAGAAACAAAGTAGGGTTGACTGTGTTGTGGGGGGGTAAGTAATATATGAATCTATTCTCTCATTGTATTTTTTTTTTTTAAAGAGTGTTTTTCCAGACTTTTGTGAAGACCAACATTAGAAAACATTTTTTCCCCCCAGATTTCTTTGAAACTAAAATAAAAAAATAGAACCCTCAGCAAAACCCTATAGTAGCAGAAAATCCATCTGCCAGGCTAATGAAGATGACTGGTACAAGTCCGTGCTGCCTACTGTCCCCACTTCCATCTCTTTAAAGGTATTTGAATTGCCCCAATTCCCATATTAATTAGTCTGTAGTAGAGTTTAATTGCATCGTACTATTTTTTCCCAATGAACTGAGGTTTTAATGAGTATTCACTCTTTAATAACCAATTAAAAAAAAATAGCCTATTATTTTGTGTGTGATAATGAAACTCGTCACCTTAGCTGCTTATATTTATATATACACACACATATTTTAATACTTTGATTTGAACAATAAATCTATTACTTCCACATGTCTATCTTTGCTATAAGTGAGTTATACCTTCACTAAATAACGGCATTTAAATGCACATACTGCCTCCCTCTCTTATTTAGCCTAAGCAGGACAAGAGATGAAAAACTGCTGTAGTAGCAAGAGGACTTTTGTTTAAAATTCAAGAAAGAACAAACTGAGAAATCAAGCCTTGGATTGCGTCCACTCAACTTCAGAAGGCAGAGTTGTGTACAGCACACATTTTCATTGGCTTCAGGTACTCAGGGCCCATTTGCTACAGAACAAAGTAAACGGTGCCAAGGAACAGAAATTAAGAGTGTGAGAAAGTACTGCAGCTCACAAGTTGTACAAATGATGACAGACAACTACAATTAAAAGTAGGTTTATCATGGAACTGATAAAAGAGTAAGCCCTGATGGCTCTTTAATAAGGTGCCAAGCCAGAGCATCAGTGCAAGAATGATGACTGGATGTCAATGGCACAGAAACCAGATGATGAGAACTGTCTTAATTTGAGTGAGAAAGAGGGGGGAAAAAAACAACCAACAAAAAAACCCCAACCCTTCCACATAATACTTGTTTCATTCGCTTGGGCGGGTGGTCTACTCATCTTGTACAAATGCCGACTGGCAGCCCAGCAGTACGTGGAGCCTGGCGTGCCCATCAGGACTGGTAAAAGGTATCACGTCTGGCAGGAGTCTGGGGCAGAGTCTGACAATTGCTCAGCTGCCACGTACCCCCAGGGCTACCTAACCTCCCCGGCCCCGGGTCCGGGTGGCCGAGGTGGTGGTCCCTCCTCTGGGAAGGGTTCAGCTCTCAGGCTGGTGCCTGCCTGAGGTTCTGGCATGAGGTACCTCTGCACCCCGGCTCTTTGGTCGTCATGCCGAGGTGGCTGCGCTTGCCAGGAGGGTAAGTCTCCAACTGGCTGTGCTGCTAGGATGGTTTCGAACCGTGCCCTCTGACTCCGTATTTCTGTCGTTCTATTGCAGTTCCCCCCCTAGCACTGAAACAGAGTGAGAGGAGGGCGCTTTGAGGGCTGATGGGACCAAAGACACGAGAGAACACAGCTTGACGGGTACACATAGGTCAAAATCCTGCAGTCAGCTCTGCCAGTGTGATGGCGAGCAGCTGCACTAAGCCCTTGGCAGGGCTGAGGATATAGGGTTTTTTGCCCAGCTCAAAGAATTTCTCTCTAGAGCCGTTACTGTTTCGACTTTTCTGTGCGGGATCCAAGAGCAAGCCATTTTTGTATGGATTAATGCAGTTTTTGCCATTAGTAACAATGGCAAAACTTGCCAGGCACCGTGACTGGGCTTTCCAACGCTGATCTAGTTCTTACATGATGTAGCTAACAGTCACAGCTTCCACATGTGAATTTTATTGCACCAAAAAAATCTAAATCTTTCCTTTCGACTTACTGTCTCGTAACGAGGGTTATTTGAATTACTACAATATATCGTTTCTACTTTGCTTTATCTGTGGATTCTGTCATGTTCTTTATGATCCCCATATGAATTAAATATCCCCCATCTTGTTGTTTTTTTTTTTTTTTTTCAGCAATCCAGTATATGAAAGGCTGAGTATCTGTTAATTGGGGCACCTGTTCTCTAGAGGTTTTGCTGGTTTTGCTCAATATGAAAGATGATAACAATTAAGTTACCTTGGAGATACAGGAAACATTTCAGTGTGTATTAGCTCATGATGACTTTTAAAAAAAGAAATAGTTTATAGGTATATAATTATTTTATCAGCTGGGGGAAATTTCAGGTCTTAGTCTTCTGGCTTTTTAGTGATGCCAGTGGGAATTAGGTATTCAAATCCCACCAAAGGCTAACTCCCTTGGTACTAGCCAAGTCAATAATACATGCTGTAACCCCAAGGCATGTTATAATCCCTGTTTTATTATAATCCCTGTTTTATGGCTACTTGGAAGGTGTCTTACAGCACCGTTGCTTTACTGCAGCTGATCAAATAGCACAAAGAATGAGACACAGCTGATGTGATTATTTATTTATTTAAGTTTTTTGTGTACAAAGAGGCACTATTTGATTTGCTGTCATTTCCAAGTGCAGACTAGACTTGTTATCTTACCACTGAACCCAGCAGATCAGTTACAGCAGGGGTGAAGTTGGCAAGATAACAGGAATGGCAAAATTAGCCCAGTATAAAATTTGTTCCCAAGTGGCTGCTGGCATGAAGCAAGGTAACAGGTGTAAACAACAATGGACACCTTTATAAAATCTACAATATAAAAAACCCGTTAGTGACATGAAGATTTAATCCAGTCCATAAGCACTGTCTACTTATGTTCCATTACCCTTCTGTTAAAAAAATGTGGGGTCAGTTTGAAAAGACAGCCCTGTGAGAGTTTTATTTTGTTTTTTTGTTTTTTTTTCTTTAAATGTACCACAAAGAGCTGTTTATGAACATCCCCCTTCCCAAATCAATTACTCCAGTATTGTAACTGTATTTCAGAGAACTGTTTGCAAGCAATTCATTAATTATACGTGTCCAGCTATATTTTACATTCTGATTTTTCAGTATGCCTTGCAGGAAACAAGTAAACACTTTTGCTTTTCTTGTTTTGGACAGTTAATCATAAAAAGTACATCCAGCCACAGCAATGATGGTGAGTATCCCACAATTGCATGTGGAAAACAGTAAGTTGCAAAATGAGTCATAAGTAATAAAATAATATTGACGTGTACCAGACTGGAGTAACTTACTTGCTGCTGTAACTACAGGAGCAGCGAAAGGTCATCAGGCACGGGGAGGTGGATGAGTAGAGTCCGGCCAGAGGTGTGGTGGTTGAGGAAGAGCATCCCAATAGTTTTACAGCAGGAGCAATGACCCTTGCTTTGTTTCTGCAGGTAAGGAGGTTGTACTGAAGCCAGAAGGGACTGTTCTGATTTACTATTGCTGGAGAAAAAAACGTAACTGGATTGAACTGTGCAAAGTTACCAAGTAAGAGTAGACTGCAATCCAGAATGTGTGGTGTTAGATGAGACAGAAGAAGGTTGAAAGGGCAACAGAAAACTTCTACCCGACTAAAAAACATTCAGCGTTTTCTCTCTCTGTTAACATTTCCTTGCTTATGATTTAACTTTGTACTGTTTCAAACACCTCTTTTAAGGTACAAGGCACAGCATTAGTTTAGGACAATGTTCTCAACTGAGACGAAAGGAGGTGACGCTTTTTTGCTGTGGCTTTCAGGTAATGACCTTCTGCCCAATTACACCAGAAGTTTCACGTATGCTCTTTCATCCTCTACTTATTACGGACCACATTAAAAAGCCCCCTTTAGATTCAAAGTCTGATAAAGCATCAGCAACAGGCAAAAGCTGGAGGTGGGTCTCGGTGAAAGCAAGTTGCTGTGGCTTGTACTCAAATGTTTCCTTCAAGTGCTGCCCTCCCTCTCCCAGCTTTCTCTATTCTCAGATGTAGTAAAAGGCTATTTTCAGAGATATTCTATCTTTATGTGTCTCTGTCACTTTAGATAACTTCCTAGAAGATCTAAAAAAATAACTTGCAGGAATGTCAGAAAGCCAACAGGCTCAAGCTTTGTGCTGGAAAAAGAATTCCCCGGTAAAGAGGCAATAATGCCATAGTGCTATGGTGCAAATTTGCTGCAGGATTTTCATTCTGCCTAGCCTATTCTTTTTTTTTTCTGCCCTGGATTCTGGGCCAGAATTATTATTTATTTATTTATGTCACCTACCGGGCCCTTCTGCAATGTCTGGGAACAGCTGGCAGCACAGGGAAAGCATACCCCACTTCCTTTCTCCTCATAATCACAGATTATGAGAGCTCAGTAAAAAAAGAAAATAGTATCTTACAAACCTGAATTCCAGCATGCTAAAGCGATAAGCCTTGTCAGTGAAGTCTGCAGTTCCTGGTACAGAAGGGCATTAAAGCAGTGGAAACTTTTTTGGGGTAACCTGGCCCGGAGCAGTTTGGGCTTGAAGGCAAGAAGGGCTCTAAATTTTGGAGTAAGATTTTTCTGAATCAGGGCAACAAGCAGACCGCATCTGCCTACGTATCTTAAGGAGGAGTTAAGCACAGGGAGGGAGCGCATCAGACGTGACTACAGACTATGGCAGTACTAGCTGTTAAAAGCCATCTCGTAATCGGCCGTGACAGCAGGGACAGAAACGCAGTCCTGTAGCATCCCACGGTGGTCCTTGCTGATCGACGTTTGTTCAGCCTGTTTCTGCGTCGTTCACAACGTTCGCTTTTTGTGGCCGTCTGATCTATATAAGCTGAGCTGATGGTGGTAGGTGAGGAAGGTGGCCAGGTGAAGGAGAAAGAAAGTGCAACAAAAATCCATTAAAGCTCCTGCACCCAGTCCAGCCCAGAGACATCTGAGCCAGGTTTGGCTCAATGCAACTCTTTGTAAGGAAAGTGGGGCTTTAGAAGGCAAATCGTTGCTGCCACGTGAAGGGGTGCTAAATAATCTGCTACTGCTTTCTTGTGTGGTCGAACCTTATTTGCCTCTCTAACTTACAGATTCTCATTCTATAACCGTGGCACGGTGATGATGAAGGCTGCAATTTATCTCTTAGAGCAACGTGGGAGTTTCTTGTATTTAGCTCAGGCTATTCCAGCCCTTTGGCAGTCTCAAGGTCATTTTGTGGTCTTCTGCTCCTGCTGTATTGCATCAGGAAGGTCTACACCCAGACAAAAGGTAAAAGCCCATACATCCTTTATTTGAGCATTTCACAAATAAATTACAAGTTTCTTTGCAACCACGTCATAAATCAAAACGTTTATTTACACCTCAGAAACAGCAAGCAATTCAGCAACTAGGGCCCAAAGGAACGATTAACTGGAAAAGTAGCTGAATTAAGTATCTTTAAAATCAAACAAAATATTTTCCTCCTTGCTTGAACTTTAGAAAAAGAACGAAAATCATAAAAAAATATCTTGGTGGTAACTTAAAGAGACAGAGTCTGTTATGGGGCAAATGTGATTTTACAGGAGGGTTCTGTCTGAAATGGCAGTAACACCACAGCTTGTTTGTACTGAATTCACCATCACAGTCCACCAGACGTGCTCTTATCCTACAATCCCAGGCAGCGTGTGTACATACGCATGTACATACACTTAGTCTGTTTTTAGGCTACATTCATTAACCCCAAGCCATCAAATACAGTCATTTGCTGATGCGGAGGAGGAGTGTAATGTTCAAAGGGTGGATGAAACTCCCAAAAAGCTGTCCCACTGAAAGCACAGTAATGCAGAATTCTGGCTATAAACCCTTCCTTTTCCACTACTGGTGACCTGCTGACACATAGACAACTAAAAATGAGTCAGTAGATAATTATGCATATCTTCAAATGATATAATTGTGTTAAGAGGGGACAGCTAAAGGTAGCATAAATACAACATGAGAGTTGGGATAAGCCTGGATTTTAGTGTGTGGGTTTTTTGCCTTTTTTCTTCTATGTAAATCAGACTAGTTTGGCATACGTAACCCATGCTGTCCCTTAACTCATGTGTTCATCCATAATTCATGGAATTAAACTGCTTATTCTAAGTCCCCATGTTGTATTAGTCTCCCTCCACCTGCATATATTATATACATATATATTTATATGTGTATGTGTATATCTCTATATATCTACATATATACACACACATAGCAATTGTGCAACTAGTAACTTTCCACTGAGAGCATATGAGTGTATCCATTTCATTTGGACAAATATAAATCAACTAGCATATCTTGATGTGAGGCAAGAGAACAGTGTAGTCAATGGGTTATGTGTTTTACACAGTAAATTAGTCAGCTATATCTGCTTTAAATAGAATAGTTATGATAATTACTAATGTATTTTGCATGTTAATTCTACAAATTCTAGATCACAGAGTTAATTGAAAGAAAATAATTGCTATTTTAGTTATTTTTCTTTTTGTTAGCATTGGACAGTGTACCTCTCGGACAACAGAGTTTCTAGAGATGCAATAAAGGGAAGATAGGATCAGAGTTTTTTCCTTAGACTTGGTGTTCTCAAGCTGATGTGACTTTAATATGATTTATCTTGTGGGTTTGGTTTTTTTTTTTTTTTAATTAAGACATTATTAAATCCATTCAGAAAGAAACTTATCATTTAGACAAAGAGTGATGTAAAATTATTTGTGTACAAAATTCTGCTATGTTTCAAGTGGCTGAGTGTATTCATAGCAATTGAGAAGAAAATTGGCAGCTTTCTCAGTATTTCAGACAGGAGGTCTTTGCAAAGGAAAGACCAATGATGTAAAAGTTGTTAATGTAAGATATGTCTTTCTTTTTGTAGTGATAAAACATTTAAGCTAGGGCCCTACAAACTGATTGTAAGTCCATAATTTAATAAATGAGGTTTGTATTATGGTAATCCTTAACTTAAATGACTATGCATGAGACCAGGACGAATTATTTGACTACAGGCCACAGCCATTTCAAATAAAGACTAAACCAAATTATGCTGGGTGCCTTAGAGACATGTTAAAGTGGTCAGTGAAGGAAGTCAGTCATCTGTGGGAGGCACCTAAGCTGTAGGTTTCTCTGTATGTCACAGAAGACAGACTTTTGATAACATATAAGCACTCAACAATCCTGTGACAAATATTGCTGCTTTACTGTTCACAGCAGACCAGTAAAAGCAAAATGTGGAGAGGTTTAGATGAAAAATTTCATCTAAATATGATTAACTGAATCTCAAACAATTCTAGTAATGGAGTTGCTTTTCGATTTACACCAGTGTAAATGTGATGAGAACAGGGCTCAGAAAGTGTATTAGCCAGTGTTCCACCCTTACCTAATTTTCCTCGATACCCAGTAGGAAATTCAGCTCATTTCCCTTTGTTTTAATCTTCAGACCTACAGTTACTGAACAAAAAGTACATTAATAAATGCACATAGGCATATTGTAAAAGCACACACATGAGGTGTACAGACAAGAGCTCAATTAGCAAGTACACCACAAATGAGACCTTGGTCTTGCTAATAAACTCCTCTCACTGATTGTTATACCTAATTTGTGTTTGTTTTAACAGCAGATACTTTTTTCAAGTGAAATGACTTTTGCACAAGAAGAAGTTTTGTGCATGTCACAAAATGAAAATCAACAAGTTCACTGCCTTTCTGACTCTAGACAGCTTTATATATCTATAAACATAGACTGAAATAAACGGTTTGTAGTGACCAAAATAGCTAGGTAGAAGTAAGTGCTATGTTATAAAAACAGCAAGCTTGGCTGAACAAATGTTAAACATAATTAACTATTAAAAAAATGACAACCAATTTTGTAACTTCTCTACTTTTTTCATGATATTGTAGAAAAACTAACAAATGATTGTTGCTCCTTTGTTTCAGGAAATGGGCATCGTTTTTTGAGCCAGAGCCGACAATCTTATTCAGGTAGGAAAACTCAGATTCTAACGTGGTTCCTCACTTGTATAACGCTACAGAAAGTGCCACAATCTCGTGTTAAATGGGGTTTGTTCTCAGGTACAGAGAGGGAGAAACATTAACATGGCAGCTTCATCTTCTCTTTGCATGCTTAGGTTGGGCCAGTGATTAGCTCCGTCTGAAGCCTAGAGACACGCAGTAAAGGCTGGGAGGCTGTAATCTAGGTGCAGAAGTAAAGTGATAATGGTGAATGAAGGCTTTGATGCGTCTTGATTCAGAGTTTCAGCCACGATGCTGACCTCTCTACATGTCAAAAGGTTGCAGTATTATCCAAGAAGGTCTCTTGTCCTTGGGCACTAAGTGGTAGAAAGAGTCTTCCCATTGTTAGTGTAGTTCCAGGGAGAAAAGATTTTTCTTTGTTCCTCATTTTGGATGCCCTTGGAATGATCCACCAAGTGCTATGTGAGCCTTGGTTTAAATGAGAAAAGGGTAGCTTTATCTGGTACTTGATAGAAATGACACTAATGTCAGTGGGTATCTTTCCAGAGGTGGGTTTTGCTGGACAGAGAGAGGAAGAAAGTAAGTAGAAAAAGAGTATTTGTTGGGGAGGATATTATAATTTCTTTTATTCATGATAGAGGCTTTGTAGATCAAAGCATAGGGTGCGGTTTATCTTTGGGTGCATTTGGATGCGTTCATTAAATATACATGTTGAAAATCCAGTGGTGTTATGCATTTGTTGATTTTTTTTTTTTTCCTTTTGAAAAATTTGCCTGAAAATTATATATTTTTTTTTTAAAGACATGATTGTTGATGATAAAGCAGCAGCATATGATTTTTACAAGGCATGGGCAGAGAAAGAGAACTAGAAGCATGCCCATGTTAATGTTTGAGATCAGGCACTTTCCTGCTGAAATGCCTGCAGCTGCCTAACAGCCCACTCCTGAAGCCCTTGCTCAACAGAAACTCCCACTAACCTCAAAGTACCACTTTGGTAATTGAAATACCTAGAGCGTGCTGCGAGAGAAAGAAGGGCAGTGGGAGATTTTACTTGGTCAGGACTGCAGGAGTTAAGCTGGAAGAGAAAAACGGGTTCCTGTCTGAAGGCAGCTTGTATCTTATCAAGAAATCTACAACATTAGGAAAGTTCACTACACTAACTAATTTTTCCTCTGTTGCTGTTGTTATTACTCCTTTTGATTAAAAAAAAAAAAAAAAAAAAAAAGACCTGTTTCATATTTGGTACAATACAGGAAGTCAGAGAAAAGCTATTGTACAGCAATTTTTAACTACCAACACACATTTAATATCTAGTGTAGTATTATGGAAAACTAAATGTATGTTTGGACTTTTTAATGCTTCCAAAAAGCTTTACCATTGAAACATATATGTGGCGTGGAAGATATGCTCATAATCTCACTGTAGACATACAGACGTACGGTATGACTCATAAGTACTGTAAAAATGCTAACTAAAGAATGCAGCTGCAAAGTTCTATTGCATAAGGAAGCTTTCTTGTTTAAACTTTAAATAAGCAAGTTTATTAAAATATTCTAAGACACTTACCTTACCCTAGTTACTGGCAAGCTCTAATAAAAGCCACAGTCTGTCACTAGTATACTTTTGTGTCACTTTTATAAAAATTTGGTGTGAGCTTTGATGGATCATTTACAATTTATTAACAAGATGATCATCTCGAAACAGTTAGAAAGGTTTTTTTTTTAACCTTACATGCTCACAGAATAAAAAAGGATTGATATTGATATGTAACGAACACCCTTTTTTTCCATGTCTGCAAACAAGTGTGGTAAGTTTACACACACAAAGAAATGCTCTTGTTACTCTTAACTGGAAACTCTGTGTACATGTGTATGTATGTATATATATATTCAAAACTATATATATGTGTGTGTGAATATATTTATAGAACAGGGCATCTGTTTTCCTCCTAGCGCTTACGTATGTCATGACAACTGCAGAGAGGCTGAGAGAGAGACCAGTGCTTCCAAGAAATACTTTGCTTTTGCTGTTCTAATCAGCTTCTCCTGCGCAGACCTCTACCTACTTAACTGTGTCTGCAGAGCTGACGAAAGACTGAAATTCTGCAGACTGCCCCAGCAAATAATTATCTGCAGGAACATAAAGGAAGCTGACTTGAGCCCCTTTGAAATCAGGCCCAGCGCTCCCACTGCTGGAAATGGTGACCCATGCAGTGTCGGTCGCAGCTGGCTGCTCCCGGCTTTCTCGCAAATCCGAGCTTTGCGGAACCTCCCGGCGCTGCTCCCGCTGAAATGGGGAGCCAAGCGCCGGGCTCCTGCTGGATCGTAAATTCCATTTGGGGCATAAGGAAAGCAGTTCGGATCAGAAACGAGCCGGGGGGACTTGCATTTCTTGTTTGCCGAACCTGAGGTACAAGAAGTGACGCCGCAGAGCCCCGGGCCTGCTTTATTTGTGTCGACAAAGCGGCTGTTGTAGTGGTATGTTTGCAATAGGCTCTCTCCTTCTGGCCACGCTATAAACAGCAAATACAGTAGGTTTAGCCGTGGTAGAATAGTTACGATTCATCTGTGGCTGTATTATTCTGCTTTGTCCCTTGCCCACTCCAGATGAATATTTTATAAAAGCTAAACCTGTTGTATAACTCTTCTCTCTATATAAATATATATATATACATACACTCATACATATACAAATACTAACCCACAGACAAAATATTTTCTGAACAGTTGAATAGCAACAAGTCAACAGATAGAAAAAAATGGAGTCAATCTGTTTTCTGCTCCCCCAAGGTCCAGTTTAGATGTCGTGGTCTTTTGACATTCAGAGCTAATTCGCATAAACCTTGCGTCTTGCAAGAGGAATCCATTAATAAACGGGAGTTAGGGTAGAGGCTGTCAAACACCAATGTATAGTCGGACAGATTAAGTGAGGTTGCAAATTAAACTGAATCTGGAGCAACTGAGGCCTAGTAGTGAAGAACAGTAACTGTAAACTGCAATCTTCAGATCTGACGTTTTCTTTTTTCTCGTTGCCATGGCAACTCGGTAGTACAGCTTCAAATGTCAGGAGCTCTTACAGACCTAAATGATGGGAAATGTGTGTCATTATTACTATGCAGATCACAGTATCTTTTAACTTTTTGGTTTTTTTCCTAATCAAATTACTGATTGAGTGCATGCACATTTGTCAGTAATTAAATATAAATTATCCAGGTTCAGAAGCAATTATTTGTGGAGACAGAAATCTCCAAGAGGAAACCCCAAAATGTCACCTAGGGTATTCAGAGACCTTTGTAGTGCAATTCAGGAGGATGTAGTGCGGAGGTCTGAGCATAAATCTCGAGCCAGGACCTGACTGTCTCCATTTGACACCTTGATCATTTGTGTTAGTGCAAGAGTGCAAGTAAAATTCCAATGAGTCACTCCCTCGCATGCACACACACTGACAAGCTAAGAGCAAACAAACAGTATATTTTTAAAAATAACACATTTACAGTGCCTTATAGTTTGCGACTATACCAGGGAATAAAAGAGCTGGCATATCATATTAATGTTGTTACAGAAACATAAATCTTATGCAGACTAACATCTAACATTGGTTTTGGTTTTTTTTTTTTTATAAAATAAAAGTGAAGGTGGCACAACTTGACTGATTTTACCTATTTTAACCCTGCCTTCCTGGAGATGGCTGAACACCTGCCTGCCGATGGGAAGTAAGTGGTGAATGAATTCTTTATTTTGCTTTGCTTGTGCGTGCAGCTTTTGCTTTACCTATTAAACTGCCTTTATCTCAACCCACGAGTTTTTTCCCTTTTCCCCTTCCGATTCTCCTCCCCATCCCACTGGGGGAGGGAGTGAGTGAGCAGTGGTGTGGTGCTCACCGGCCTACCGGGGTTAAGCTTCAACGATGCATTGAAGGAGTCAAGCTCTCTGCCCTGGGAGGAGACAACTGCTGTATCAAAACCCAAAAATGCAAGTTGAACGTACGCATCAAAACTCACAAACACTCAGGAAATGTTTGTTTAATATATATTGCATTTGTGCAGCTACATGATGCAATATATCAATAGTTTTGTCACAACCACAGACACGTGCAGCGTAAACAGTAACGTAGTGGTCGTTATTAGATGCTGGCTTGTGTTCTTTACTCATTTGTAATTATCTGCTTTTCTTTTGGGGCAAATCAAGTTTAATATAACTATTGATAAGGCTCTTTCCTTTACTTTATCTGTTTCTTTCTTGTTATTATCTTGGTATTATTTGAATTGACTTCAATATTAAACTCTTCCAGCTAGAGGCCTGTCCAGATGGGCTATGCAGCAAGGCAGGCACCCGGATAGCACGCAACAGCCCGTCCTTCCCCCTGCAGCACGACCTCAGTTCTGTTAAACAAAGGTAAGTAAAGCCAATTAAGGAAGTGTAAGAATCCATAGAGGGACCAATGGATGGGCCTTACAGAAGTGAGAAGTATCACTGAGATTTCCACATAAGATAAAATCGGGAATTGCTTGCATGTGGATTCTTAGCATGCTGTTTAAAGAAAAGGTCTGGCCACAAAATTAGGATCCAGACTTACATATAGGAACGCTGTGATCATGACTGCCAAAGTCTGGCTATAGTTGGATTAGGGATTCCAGCTAGGACTACATTCTCTTAAGCAACTTGATCTCCCGGGGTAGTGAAAAGCAAGAGTTCAGGACTCTGATCTCAGACCATCTGAAGAATAGCATTTCCAGATCACAATGAAGCTTAGTATCATTAAAGCACATTTGTTCAATCCTGACTCAAAGGAAACAAGCTTTTGAATTGGCAAAGCTACTCTGAATCTTGAGGAGATCCCTGGAGATCTTCCTGCTAAGGACAGGCACTTGTACATGATGAATGAACAGCAGCTGTAGCACTGAATTTCTGTACAATCCATAGGCTGAAACTTCACCAGAGGAATCTGTCAGCACAAAATTTATAAATATCACACAAATTCAAGCAGCTAGTGACTGCTTCACGAACAGCTTGTAAATAAAGGGCAATATATGTTGATTTGTGTGCAGACCTAGCGAAAAGCTTGTATATTTTACGTTGTATTGACAGATATAATGAATGTTACTACCTTATCATACACCTTGCCTTTTCTGAGCAAACTATATAACTAGTTAGCTCAGCTTTAATTATGAATATGCTTTTTCCTATGCTAGTTTTTATCTATCAAAGGCTAGCTTCTCTCTCTCACAATATAAGCGTGCTTTCTGATTCTCCCTGTTACCCCATCTGCTTCTTCAAGCACCACCGCAGCTCTTCTCCCTTTCATCTTAAAGCTCTACAGTACCTGCCTAGACTTTCTTTCTACTGAAATTGCTTCTCAACTTCAACCTATCAGCTGCCTTCGACCCATTTAATCACATGGCTGGAAATCTGGTGCTTTCCTTGGCTCCCGTGACTCCTCCTGTCATTTTACTATGATTTCTCTAATCACTTATCCAGCATGCCCTTCTGTCTCATTCCCTCCATCCCAGGTTTCTGGGGAAACATTTTTTTCCCCACTTTAATTTCTTCCCCTCCTCCGTGACACCATTCATACATGTTCAGCAATCACTTCAGTGCTGACAGTTCAGAGATCTTATTCCCTTTACCTGCTTTTCCATTTAGACTGAAATGTCGACCTCTAGCTCTGATACCTTCTTCGATGTTTAGCTGACAGCTCTGCCCGGCTAAAACTGAGTTCTTAAATCTTTCCCGTAAAGCACTCCCTTCTAGTTCTTCCTTTGATTGCTCAGGACGGCACTATCATCCTGCCTCTTATTCAAGCCTAAAACCAGAAACAAACTGGAGAAGGTTTTTGTCATAGAATCTTCTTTCTAGGTCTGTATATTTAGGTTATATCTTTAGAAGATTCTTTTTCACACATCATCCCAAAGGGCTTTTTCTAGCCATTCAAACAGCTAAATCTCCTGCCCAGGCTCTCCTCAGTTAACAGTTTTGCAACATCTTTTCACAGCCCTTGACAAATTCAAGCTACTGTGCTCATATCCTGCCAGTCTTTTGCTGTACGGAGAGTTTTCCTAGTCTGCCAGTTTGACAAAACCTCTGTTACTCTGACTCCTTCATGGCCCCTTCCCTACTGCACATATTTTTCTGCATTATCTCTACATGATCTGTTTTTCCTGTCATTCATAGCCCATGATGGCAGCTTTCATTGACATGTTTTCAAAGAAACCTGTTTGGGCTTTTTCCCAGGCTTTCCCATGTAATAGGAGGAGCTCCCTGCAAGGATCCGTAAAATGCTGTCTCCTTAACATCTGCTTTTGCTGACACATCTACAAAACTCTTGGCATTGGCAAAGGGTGCCAAGACTACTATGAATTCAGCTCAGCCCTTTCACCAGCCTTCACCGAAGTTGTGTTAAAAGAATGATCTTATTCCAAACATTGTTTGGAAGGATAGTATATACCCCTCTGCTCATTAATGATGACTTGACCCTTTTGTAAAGGTGGATTTCCAAAGGAGTAGTTTTTGGCTTTTAAAATCAGATTCAACATTCAAAATTATGTGCCGTAAAATTTCAGTAGATGATAATAATCTTTGGTATTTCTAGCAAGAATACTCGCGTTTGTATCTGTCTTTGTTCTTTCTATTGCACACAAAGCTGGTACAAAATCACTTATGTCCAGTAGAGAAGTTAGTCTAACTTTTAGTTTCTATGGTTAATATCAAAGTTTATTAGTTACAAATTTACTTTCTAAAAATACTCTGATATAGTCATATAAGGTGTTATCGGACAAGCATTCTGGCCAGTAACTCCCTTAATACAAAATCTACAGAAATCAAGAACAACCAAAGTATTGTGCAGAAAACTCAATGATGAATGTAAGCGGATCTGCTGCAATCAACAGAACTGCTCTATTATAAATTCTCCGGGGATCTGATAAGCATCTGGCCCATATTTAAAATCTCTCTGTTCTCCCAGCTGGATTTCCAATGTTCATTGTTGTTTTCTGTATAGGATTTGTAGTTTTCTTGTTTGCATTTTTTTTTCTTCTTTATTCTCCCCATAAAGAAGGACCAAATGAAAGTTCCAGAAACACACACACACTGCTAAATTATTAGGGTCTACTTGAGTCCCACCTCTAAACAGCTAACCTAAAGACTACTGACTCCTAGTGTTTACCCACTGACTTCAACGGGGTTGTGTTGATATATTGGGGTTTTTTTGGACCAATTCTTATGTATTTTATATCATGCATGATTTAGAGTTTGCAGCTGGCAACAGCACATAAAAGATGTTAGTATTTAAGGAATAATGTGAGCATAAAATGTGCAAATAATGTGTGTAGGGAGCACATTTGCTGATCCATGCTAACTATCTCTTTTAGGAACTTAACCCCCTGGTAAGCCTGTGCCTGGCAGGTTTAGATCTGTACACTAATGATCATTATGCCTAGTAATTATTTTATTTTCTTTGTATTGGCTGTTAAGAACAACACTGTCTCTATAGCTGGTCTCAGCACTCAAGAATTATTGCACACCATGTGTTGTTCTAAACGTGATTCCTGTCTACCTACAATAAGTAATTTGCTGCATACGGCTCCAGGCACGAAAGCCACGAAGGCGGTGTGTGCATCCTTGTTCTTACGTGGTCACTCCCTACCTTTCCCTTAAGGTATCTGGGGAATGCAGAAGCAGCGTAAAGCTAGCATAGCTATATATAACTTCTTTCTCCAGAAATCACTCTTACTGAAGTCTCTAATGTGATCTTCACCATTTTTATCTCGCAGTTCTTCTCTGCTCTACCTCTTCGCCACTCGAGAGATACATTCAGCCACATTCCTTTTAAGATAACAGTCAAATAGTGAGATAACAGTGAAATAGGCAGGGCTATTTTTATGTGCTTGCGGTCTGAATTATTACTATTAAGGTTAATGGGTCTCAGATAAGAAAGCACAGCCCGTTATCATAAACAGATGGTGTCTGTTGGCATTAGTACTTTGGAGTTGGAAGATGATGTTTGCTTTTGCTGGTCAAGAAAACTGACAACCACTGTACATGTTTATCTGGATCTAATGTACTAATAGTATGGAGTGTAATAACTCTATAGGAATATAGGTCTAATATGCAGTTTAGGGTAGGGAGATTTATGATGTAGAAACTTAAATGGAGCAAAACCCCCGTTCTACTCCCACCAAAGTCTATTGATGTTGACTGTATTTGGAAGGTCAAAAGAGTTGATGTTGGTGGCAAACTCCACAGGACAGATCTGAATTGTCATCTAGTCATGGGGGTTTGGATGCTGAATTGGTTCAGAAAAGGAGCAAGCCACCTAATGCACACTAAATGTTTATAATATTGACTTCTTCAATTACTATATCTACCTGTCTATTTCACAGTGGAGTAATTTAAGGCTTATTCCTTATGCTGATTCATGTGATATTAGAAAATGGAGAAAAAAATGCACATAACTCTTTAAGACAAAGATTTCATAATGCCCTATCCTAGGAAAAAGACAACTGATAGCACGTAGCCTCATTCACTACGGTTCAGGTTGCCAAAAGCTTATATTCCAGCAGAACCCTTCTAATCAGCCAATAAACAGTCTTGTTTGCAAAATGACTTCTGATCTCAGAAAATGTTTTGGCATTTCCCAGGCACTTTAGCTTTCCCTGTTGCAGCCTTAGCTTTCTCTGAACATATTTACATATTGGTGACTCAATTCCCTGCTTATTTTAAAGAAACAAGTCTAAGCTGAGTAATTCAAAGCCTTTGAATGATGTGTTCCTTATGAGACCAAACTCACCCCCCATTACACAGACTCTGCTTCCTCTAGTGCAGTTAAAATCTCATAAAAATTAAAGGCATTTAAGTTTCATGCTGACCCTCTGTACAGGAATGAACTTTACCCAAGATGCATTCATCCTCTAATTCCCATTTAACAGAGAAGAGAGTTAACACAGCTGGAGTTTGGAGTTCAACTCATGCATGCTCCATTTCTTTCAGATTTCTTTCAATTACCCTCTCATCAGAAATATTACATTAATCTTTGCATAATTAAAAGTCTACATGACATCATGGACTTTTTCAAAACCTCAGTAACGTTAAAGAGGTAACATGAAAATGGTAGAAGAGATCAGAACGATGTTTCTGATTAGGCAGCTAATCAACATCCAGGTACTTCTTTCCTGGATTTACCATCTATAAAAGGACATTAATTAGATACACAGTTATTAGTTTAACCTTCACGCAGAACTTAGAAAAACATAAATGGTTTTCGTGTACATCACTGGCTGATTTGTCATGGGTAAGTTTTCAACACCAAAAGTGTCACAGTGTTTGCACTATATGCCTATATTATAATATTTTGCACTTTTGTATAAAATAATCATTTAATAGCTATGCTCTTCTGTGACCTCTTCAGTGGTCCAAAGCACTGGCTAGGCTTTGCTGCAAGTGCCAAAATCTAGCGGTCAATGTTTTTTGACTACCCTGGTATTATTGTTTTCTCAAAAAAAGAAGGGAATCTTTTCACCCCAAATCTCACTGAATTTGAAAGACTGAAACAGCTATTCCCAGACAGATATGTGTCCTTATTCCTGCAATTAAGAAATTCAGTTTTAGCATCAGGAATAGCAGTAGGTATGCTTGTGACTGGAGCAAATTAGTGATCTCACTGAACTTATAAACTTTTCCACATTGTGGAAAAGTTTATAAGGAAGAGAGAAGTAAATGACTTTATCCTGAAAATTTTCAGCTTACAACATCATGTATAATTTGCTTCCCATTTATGTGAGGAAATGATTTCAAAGTTCTTAATGATAGGAAAAACACAGCATGCATTAGTAGTCTGTTTGTGAAATGAGTATCTCATAACTCTACTTGAAGCTCCAGTAGGGTCTCATATACCAATATCAATATTTAACTTCAGGAGCTAAAATGCCAGCATGTACTATGTAATTGGCCAAAATTGGCAAGACAGTGGAGAAAGATGCCAGTCCAAACTAATCAGCTTGCACAGGGGAATAAGTTACTCAGGCTGAAGTCATTTTCAAAGGGTCTCTGTTTGACACCAGCAGATGATATTTCCAAGAGTGTCTCTCACACTGCTAACTTATTTATTATAAGACTTTACTGGCAGATCTGAAACAGTGCTGATTTATGTCAAAGTGCTCTTACTCTTCTGACTCCTGGCAGGGGCTTTGCTCATCGTTGAATCCTTGTTTCTGCTTCACCTCTTCCTTGTCATGTACCCACATATACTCACTATGTAATGGGCTGGTTTTACAAAGTGCAAAACATACATGCATATACGCAGCACCATCTGAGAGAAAAGTTCCTCGGATCAACTGAAAGACTAGCTGTGTCTGCCTAGAAATTCAGAAACATGTACTACCCATTCCAGTGTGCTGCTACATTTATCAAATAAAGCATCTTCTAATAAAATTCCTGTTTACTAGGGACATGAAGTGTCTTACTGGGGGGTGGTGGTGGTAGTTTCTAGGGTAAAGCAGCTAAGATGTCCTAGATTTTTATTTTTGTTTAAGTGATATGAATTTTAGCTGGATACTTTGCCAAAGCAATGTCACCTTCATTCGACCAATAGGAAATAAATGCTTCCTTTCTATTCCAGTTCTTTCAAAACAATTGCAGAGGTGACTGCCTGCAATCTTGAGGTATATTTTCTCATGCTCTAATCTGATAAATTTAGCTGAATAGTTGAAAATATTCAGCAAGTGAAATGAATAAGTACAGTTTTGAAATAGTAGCATTGAACAAGTCTCCTAATTTTTCATATTTATGCTGAAAATGAAATGCATCAACTGTAGCAGCTAGCCAACCTTTTAAAGCAATGTATAACTGCTTAAGCAGTCAGATCTCATCTTCCACAGCAGTACAGTACAGTTTACTATCAGTTTACAGTAAGTAAAACATGAATATAAGTAGTCCAGACACATTCAGATCTGTAGGTATACACTAATCCCAGCTTGAAATACTGAAAGAATCATCTGAAAAAACTCTTATTAAGTAAGAATAAAAATGAGAAGCAAGTATTATGCTTAGAAGCCACGGAAAAGGAAAAACTCAAATTAGAAAATTGCCAGGTTTGGCTATGTTGATATCAACCTGACTATTTCAATATTTTTCAAGAACTCCTCAACAAGCATGGCAGCTTACATAAATAATGACCGACGATGTATACAAATTAAGTGTATGGGTAAAGTAAGGCTTTAAGATGTAGTCTGAAATACTCCAAACGTCAATGGCATTTTAAAGGACTTCATAACTATCAGCTGTCTAGTAGAGCAGCTAAAGCAACATCATCTAACCTTTAGGCACAACAAATCTCCCCCATTCATCTTTAATGTCACATATCACATCTGAAGCCGAATAGCAAGCTGTCTGCATGGAGAGCACATTTTGAGGGGTTTCAATGTTACAGAGTGGGGAAATACCCAAGGACAGAGACAGTTAAAAGAAACAAAAATCCCATGGTGTATAGTGGCCATTAATGACAGAAAAAATATTTGAACTGGTCATCTATTCGGTTCTAGTTTTTAGTTATAGTCCACTCCAGAACAATTCAGATGATAACTATCTGAAGTAATACATTTATGTGATTTTAAGAGGTTGTTCAGAAAAGAAATACAAAATATTATATATCAACAGTTACTGTTGAGAACTGTTGAGAAAATGAAAATATAAAATGTTCATTTGAATTCACAACACCGAATGGTCTATCAAACCAATCTCTTTAAATGTTCATTTCATGTCTACAGAATGACCATCAGGAACAATATTACAGCTCTTAGGGAAGGAGCTGTATTTGCTAGTAACGTTTTTCTCTTTTGCATTCCAAACACGCATCTTCTAAACTGTCGTATTTTTTCATGTCTATACTTCTGGAACATGTTTGGATGGTTTAAAATGTGCGTAAAATGCCATTTCCCACCTAATTGACTCAATAAAATGTAATGTCATTAAGTACATTTTAAATATGCTGATGTACAATTTGAGGGTATTTCTATTTGTCATGTCTATATGACTAGGTATATAAACATCCTGTCTCTAATTATGTACATACATATGGACTTCTGTGCCATTTCAAGCCCCATTAACTTTAGGTGGGCTCCCAAAGCCAACTGCACAACAAATTGCAGACTGAATACACCTGCAGAGAAATTAGAAGACTGGACACAGAGGTCTGTGTTAAAAGCGAGATTCAAATCAAGACTGTCTCAATTTGAATGCAATCGCTTAACCCCCAAACCATTCTTTCCTTACTAGAGTCTAATCAACCAAAATCTTTGAGGAGACAAATAACAATGGTATTTTTCTCATACACACATTTGAGAAAGCATCTATATTCACTGATGATTTAGCAGTAACAACAATAATGTTAATATGGACAAAAGCATCTGTAACAAAGGTAAGTATTAGAAGTAATAGTGGATATTGCTGCTGTTATTATTGGTTTTAGGAAGTGAGATGATTTATATCACCAGAACTCACTAAATGTCAGTAATTTCCATTTACTTGGGTAGCATCATTTAGCTGCCACTTTAAGAACCCACATGGTACGTGCTCTAATGCAAGAATGTAACTTAAATTAGAATAGTGCAAAAAAAACCCCCAACAGACCACCTTTCACTGCGAAACTCTCCCCATCTTAGTAGTTTTTGAAATTCTAGCCAATATTGATTTAATTAGCCACTGCTCTGAAAAGTAGAAAATTGCTATAGAAGATTAAAATATGCTAAGACAACCTAAAAGGTAAAAAAAAAAAAAAAAAAAAAAAAAAAAAAAGGTATTGTTTTTAGCAAATTCACCTATTGGGAATGGTTCCTCTGAAGCATCCTCTTTGGAACTATATGGAACAGGGATGAATTTTTTCTTTTTTTCTTGGCAAAACCAAAAATCCTACTGTAAAAACTAAAGAGTAGTTGAACCCTGAAAAAAATATACTATCTGATTGTCTAAAACTAAGCCAAGTAACTCACATAAAGGCTGAAAACTGTGAATCTGCAGGTAACAAATCTGTACTTGTAATGGAAAGAGCAATGACCTTAAAGGTCTTTTCCATTTGAAACCTGCTATGATTTGTTTTAGTCTTACGCCATTCAAGAATGCATTGCTTCAGTCTTCAGACATTTGATGTTCCTGCACAAATAACATGGGATATACAAGAGACACAGATGCTTCTGTTGCTTTGAAAAATGAACTAGGCAAAAGATAACACTGCAGCTTTAACTCTGGCTGTCTATATTCAGGCACATTCAAATCCACCAATTTATTATAATTTGAATTTTTGTAGTAGTTTAATACCAAACACATAATTTTCAAGGGAAAAAGAAAAGGCATTTTGTCTATTGACCCTGTAGCTTCTTTCCTCAAATCAGAAAAACATCATGGTGGGGGACAGCAGGCATTAAACCAGGAAAAGTTAGTGGAAATTAACAGGAAGTTAAATTCAAGGGTATCTCTAAGGCTTCTTTGCAATCGCAGTACAGACATCTGTGTGCGTCTCTGTTTTTCAACACACCTGAGGCCTTTCACCCTCAGTTTAACAAATTAATTTCAATGTAGAGACCTCCAGCTTATTTAATTTCTTCAGAGCAGTATTTCCTCTCAGTCTTTCACCTTACTTTCTGTTCATAATAATGGAATAGTTTACTTATTGAAGCTCAAGTCAACTTACAACTTTGTAGTCCACTGGCCAGGTTAATAAAAAAAAAGTTTATCAATGTTTTACAGTCAAGTAAGATATCATTATTTTTTTTCCCAACATGAAATGTTTAAAGTCCAGTCTTTTTCTGACAAGGAAATTTAACTAAAATATTACTGCTAGTGTGACTGAGCTACTAATGGAATTGCTCTGAATTCTGCTTGTTCAGGATATGACTACTGTGCCTTTGGTTCTTCTTTTAGTCCCTTGATTCAACACATTTGAATCTAACTTGTTTTTTATGTTGGTAGAATATAAAAGGAAATATGAAATGCAATTATCATTGTATGATTATGCAATTAAGTGAAATAATTATTGTCAAAAGTCCAGAATTCAAATACTCCTTTAAATAATAATAATATAAATAATTTGTAATTGATATAAAGCCTAGTTCTGCCAGCTAAAGTAGTTCTTTCTCAGTCTCCCATAGGGCCTGGGGCAGGTTTTATTGCCAACTTCATTATGACAATATACACAAATTTGTTTTTATCTTGATCTTTTACTTTTTTAGCTTGTTTTGTTTTTTCAGTCACCTGTATGTAACTTAGGAATTAAAAGTTCTTTGATGTATGCCTTTGATTTGGCTTGTTCTGACCAAGTTCCTTATGGAAACTTACTCTGCCATGTCATTGCCAGTGGGCAAAAAGAACGGCTTTACCGACCTCAGTATATCTTAAGAAGAGATCGCTGTTAAATGTTTGTTAAACATATATGTACAATAATTTGTTGTGAAATTGATGATACTTAAGCAAAATTTTCAAGGACAGCTATTCTCCCTTTTAGGTATTGGTTCTCCCTTTTAGGTATTGTTCAACCGATACCTAAATGAAATACCAGCTACCAATTTGTGGGTTGCAAGACAGGGGGCATTTTTTCCCTCTCTCTCCGTCCCTCATCATTATGCAATGTTGTAGATACTCTCTTACGAAAAATGTTCAGAAGCCTTCCAGAGAGAACTTGTTTAAAATTCTAGTGTTGTTGAGCATATCACTTTGGTTATATTCATTCTGAACAGAGCTATTATAGCTGTGTCAGTCGAAAACATGAGATGACTGAGACAATACAGCAGTAAGGGACAACATGGACAATCAACCCAGCACCAGACATGCTGCATGACACGCCTTCTCTTTCTCCCACTTTCTCTCTTCCTCAAGTAACTGATTTCTGTAGTCCTTCTCCCTGACGAGGAACACAGATCTATCTTACGTTCTGTTCTTTTTCCTCAATCTGAATTCCTAAATTCTAAATTATATCTGAAACATTTTGGTCCTATCTTGTCTCCAGGAGTGGCTAGGAAAAGCTGACAGAGGAGAAGATGCCACTACACTAGGTCTCATCTTGAACATGGTGGTGTCTGCCTTAATGACAGATAAGAATATTCTTTCCAATATTTGTTAGCATTAACTATTACAACTTTGGAAAGTCCTCTACCTGTCTGCTATGCATCTTTCCGGCTTGACTTCAGCCGTTCCCGGTGGTAATGAGTTAGGTTAAGTACAAAATATGCAGAGACGCTCCTTTTTTCAATCAACTCTATATTTACCGTCTTTCAATTCCACCGAACACCTTACTGTTTTGTTGTGGAAAACCAGCAATCTGCCCATATACATTGGCATGTTACATTTTCTATTTCTGGCTGACAAGAACTCCTAAATTTTTCTTGTTCCAAGTATATCTACCTTTCCAAAGGCTTCTGGGCAACTCTGTAGTCTGTATCTCATTATCCCTCAATATACTGAACACAGTAGGGCAGCTACAAAATAGGCGAAACTGCTGCTTTTTGCATGCATTACAGTTTTAATCAGGCTCTTCAGTTCTTTGCTCAGATACTTCAGAAATCTACCACATATGACTTCTTCCATGATTTGCAAAGGAGGCACATATTCTAAGTATAGATAATAATTGCACCATTTAAATGATAATACCAAGATGTTTTGTATGGGGAGGAGGTTCATGCAGGGCATTTTTACCACGAACAGCTCTTTCATAGGGCTATCTATCCTCACGCCAGATGTCAAATACAAAAAGAAATACTTTGGCATGAATAACAAAGTTCATTTGACTGAAGGATTTACCTCCTAGGAACAAGAGCCTCATAAAACATAAACATTGGGAGCAAAGTGAGCCACGTAAGGGCTTTTGCAAAAATTAAACCCATAACTTGCCACTAGAAATGGGATATTTCATCTGTTCAATAAGCACTAAAGTTCTCTTTGTTTTTATGGCATCGTAATCTTTGATTACTCTGATAAATATTTGGACTATACAAAACATTGCAATGAAACTAATCGCAGTTATAAAAAAACTGTGAAAATGAATTGGGAATGCAATGATACCAGCACATTTTAGAGAAGTTCAAATACAGAACCACATTATTTTAACTGGCTGCCAGCCTCATTCTTTTATGTCTCCATGTAGTCATTTATACCTGAGGAAAACGGTTATGAAAGTTGTTATGCTTGCTGGCTTTGCAGAAGCACGATTAGGTATCTGTACCAGACATGGAATACCAGCCTCACTCTGTGTGACTGGGTGAACCCAAACCACAGAACTAAAGAGTAGCAAATGTTAGCAAAAACCGCGGTCCTTTGTTGAGGATTAGGTCTCTCTCTGCTGAAGTCTATTTGTGGAAATCGTGCTCTCACTCACAACAACTGTATATAAACCAGCCTCTATCCCAAGAGGGAGATCTTTCCTTCCCCTTCCTTTCAACTCACCCACTACTTCCCTTTGCTTTGGTTTTATTGCTCAGACAACAGACAAGAACATCATACTGCTGGTGGATTATGTGCGTAGTAATCTTACTCCACTCTTTGTTTAAAATTACAACTCTCTCCATACTTATTACAGTACTCTGAATGAATGTAAGGTTGCAGGAAGGCTCTAGGCATGTCTCTATTGTTTCACAGTGTAAAAGACTATTCAGTGCTATTTATTCTTTTACAGTAGGAGAGGGAATCCCTCTGTCATTCAGACCACCATGCACCATTCAGATGCCAGGGGCCTATATTCTGCCCACAGCTGAGCTGGGGAAGATCTGTAGTCAAGAAGAGCAACTCAAGAAGAGCTTTCCAATACCTAGAACTGCTTTTTATAATTCAGTGCAAGGAAAATGATTGGACTCCTTTGGGGGCTAGAAAAAAGCAACATGATTACTTTCAAAAGCAAAAAAGCTTTTCTCTACCTCATTGTATTCTGAGCAGGTGCATTAATGTAAATAAAGTTCAAGTGCAAATCATGTCAGATAAGAAAGTAATTCCAGTGGTGAAAGTCATGCTTAGTATAGCACTAGCAACATTTATGAAGTGGTAACAAGAATATATTTGAATCAGTGGGCTGCATATTTATATCACTGATGCGATAGTGTCACGTACTGTCAAATATTTTTAACATATTACTTCTAACAGATGAAGTCTGCGTTTGGTTCCAGCAGACTAAACCCAGAATAACTGAACCAAAGCCAATGGACATACTTCAGATGTCACTGATTGGAACAAAGAACGTGAATTTCCACTTAGCATTTATATAGTCCTTTTCATCTTCAAAGAGCATCACAAACATTAGCTAGTTCTAATTCTCTCACAATGACCTTCATGCTAACCTTTTGGGATGAAAGTAATATACTATAAGAAAAAACTTGACAAGATGTGTAATCAAGCATACACCAAGCCTCAGATGTGTAAACTAGTCTCTGCCTTGACCTCTATCTCTGCCTCATGGTAGATTTTATCTCATCAAGAATATAAGGCCTTTCACCATGGCTCAAGTATTAATTCACCATACAGTGTATTTTACTAACAGAAGATGACGGTAATAATCCTTGAATAACAGATTTACTATCAAAGTTATAGGATACAGCTATTCCTCTCTAACAGATAAGGAACAATAATAATACTGCATCAAAAAATTTGCTGGAAGCTGTCCCAGGACAAGCCAGGGACACATCTAGGTTAGATGGTGGGATTCCATGGCTTTGAATTCCTACTCTTCAGTCATACTCGGATGTTTTTTTACTCATTCAAATTAGGAATTTTGTAAGTCTCTCTTAGAAAGCTTTCTCAGAAGCAGCAGAACCTTCCTTTATATATCAGGTCTCTCTTCCCTCCTACCCAGACTTGCAATTTCATTATCAATTCTGGGTGGCTCTAAGCCCAGAATCTTGAATAAGTTCCTCACGTTCCAGTTGCTTGTGCACTTTATACAGAGGAATAGATTGAAGCAGACAGTACTCATTTTCATGGTGACCCAGAACAGCTATTGTTACAAGAACACCTTTAATCTCCTGTTTCTGTTTTTGAATTGAATTCAAGTGGGGAGAGATGAAAGAAAGCGTCTCACAAATCTGCTACTACAGCTGGTACTTCTTAGTTTATCATATGCTAGCTCTAATTCTCTTTGATCCTTCTTAAAATTATTGCTTCTATTTCTTAATTTGACAACCAGGCATTTGTTGCTATTTTTTGACTATGGAAAAAAACCTCCCCTCCCTCTTTCTTCTAGCTACTTCCTCAGGAAAAAAGAACCCCAAACTTACTGCATTATGATATCAGTGTATGAATTTAACTTCTCCCTTGGTAGGTTTTCTTATGCAGCGTACAAACGAGCAGCTAAATAATACTTCATTACTTAGAGTTCAGGAAAAGACTTACAAAATAAACTGAAGAGTGAAAGAAGGATAAGGGTCATGCTGATATGAAGGGCATCAGTTGCACTGCAGTCCATTTTGGATTTCTTGCAGGAACACACTTGTAATTTCAGTTCTGTGTTGTTAGTCAGAGGCGGTTTTCCAGAATCTGTCACTGAGATTGGGATGTTGTAATTGGCCTTTTTCAGGTTTTGAAGCAGGACAACCTGGGCATGAGTATCTGCAAAAGATAAGGTGAGAATTAGCCAAATAGCGGTGGTTTGGAAGGAAAGAGGAATCTGCAAACAATATTAGACATGCCACAGTTACTCATGGCAATAAGAAGAAAATGAGAACACTCTAAGGAAAAGATTAAAGAATTGAACTGGAGGTAAGAAGAGACATTACAGAAATTCTTTCATGGGCTGAAAGCTAATTGCAAACTTATTCCAAACCCCACCAAAAGAAAGACTTTTAAGAGCCCCTTTTATTTAAATACATGACTTGTTCTGCAAATTATTGGCAGAATTTGCTTGTGTAAACTAATGTACTAATGAAATGCTAAGACATCATCCGCAAAGCAACACAAGAAGGAAGAATATAGCTATTTACCAAAGGCAAAAAACCCTTCTTGCAAGGAATACAGAAAAAGCTGCTTAACTGCTTCCCCAGTTTGACTGAGAAGGCAGGGAGGGGAAGTAATGCCCCTTCAAATCCACAGATCTCCTCCACCTGAGCAACAGTGGGTCATAACACCTATTGGTACCCAGGTGAGTGTGCTAACTCTTTTAGGGGGTTTAACAGAGTGGTGGTTTGATGTTTGGAGAACAGCAAAGAGAATGATGACTCCATTTTGTCCTGCAGGCGGCTACAGACACCACATCCATCTTTAGTTTTTCTAAGGGGAATATGAAATGAACTGCTAAAAGATTTGATAGTGACAGAGATAAATAATACGTGCTAGAAAACAAATAGAAATAATCTACATTAAAAGGAAATTGAGTACTTTGTGCCCACAGTTTGCCATACAAACCTTCTGCAATTGCATAGCATGTGCTTTGATCCTCTTACCAATAGTGTTTGGTCCCAGTGCATTTGGGTATTTTATTTGTGAAGAGTTCAAATACTTAAAATCAGGAAGTTTTTCAAGTACGTTGCTAAAGCCCATGCAAAAGTTTCATGCTGTCCTATAGCAAAGCCTTGTGCATCTCATGCAAACAAATTCCACGTCATGAAATGTGGTAATCTTTACAGAACTATAAGTCATTAGTAGCTTTTCTTTAATGCAAAGCTAAAAGAGAAAAGTTTGGTCAATGTAATAAGAGGAGGAAAAAAGTTCAGGTTTCAGAGAAAATGAAAACAGAATATTAGTATGTCCCACCAGGCAGCTGGTCCGAGCAAAACCAGCACAGTGTAAAGCAGCAGCAATGGGTCCATCCTGCAAGAATTTAATGCACAACTGCTCCTGAATTCACGTAATGGACAGCCTCAGGGTGAGCGTACTGGGATCTAGAGGCGGGAGGACTCAATGCATAAGAAAAAAAAGTAATAGACTTACTGTTAAGTTTGGTGATTCTCCACAATTTTTCTGGGCCAGATTGCTTACTCAGTTCAAACTTGAATGGGTCTGTGTTGGGGTGAAGGTCTTTGTCTGACGCTCCTAGTACCACTACCCTGAGATCTTTTGCATCGTCACAAACTTTGGCCAGTGTTGGATAAAGGGATGGGACGTTGTCATTGACATCCTCCAAGGTGATGTGTAAAGTTCCTGTACCTGTAGCGGGAGGGTTACCTATATGAAAAAAACCAAACACATGTTTATTAAATCATACTTCCACAAACACTCGCTCTTATCTGTACCTGCATGCTTGCAAAGGGAAATAATTTTTATAGTTCTTACCTCTGTTATATGAAAATTATTCCTTTAAAAAAACTGATGAGTCACTATTATAAATTCATTGCTGTATTTTCAGAATGCGGCCTGTCTGATTCTATACAGAATGCATAATTATTCTAAGGAAACCTCTGGGAGAGGAATATTTTGAAGTTAAAATGAGATTAGGACATGAACAGATATCTGGAGAAGAATCTGTTCATAAACACATACTGAGAGAAACATAGTAGGAAACATCCCCTAGATAGACAGCATGGTATTAAAAGAATCAAGAGCAAGACAAGTAAGAGGAAAAATGACAGCAGAGAGGAATCAATTTGTATAGCGGGTGCCCATAAACAGAACAGGACCAGATCATTCCTTAACAACCCTTAGGGCCACATTTAGTTATGTCAGCAGGAGTGAAACCTGTCAACGGGCAACTCTGGAAAATGAGATCTTTTATTTACCCAGAGCCACCCTGTGTTAGCGGTGGAGTTTCAAGCTTTCTCCAATTATTTGCCAGCCTGCCTGAGCCCTGACCCGAAAGAACCAGCTTCAGAGGTGAGGATGTTGTTTATTCACCGTGGTACCGCTACAAGCCTTTGCGCCAAGGCTGTGACTGACAAACCAGCCGTGGCGTGGGAAGTCTTTGTAATGGAGACGTCTGCCCACTGGGAGCCGGACTGAGACTAGCACCTCATTTCACAGAGGTCAGAGAGGAGCTGACAAGTGGTAATAATTTTCAGTCACTACAGATGTGCGCCATGGATGAGCCAGTACCTACTGCTTTCAGTCCGAAGCTCAATATCTTAGTACAGATCCTTTTGCCATCCCATTTTAACTGATCTCAAAGTTTTCTAAATGCTCGTTACTTCCTTCGTTGCATCGTGTACTTAATAATTTCTCATTTGAAATGCTGCACTTCTGGGTTGTTTGGGTTACTCGTTTTTCTGGTTTAGTACACAAGATCTACGATCTCTGCACTTCCCTTAGCTATAAACCCTTAGCGGGTAGAAAGGATTCAAGAGGTTGCACTTAACCTGTAAAGCACTAGCGCAATGTGTCATGGTAGTTTTAAGTTTAGCACTGAAAGAGGTACACTTTAGCATAATCACCCTGCCTATAGCAGCCCAATAAACTATGGAATTATTGCTACACTGTGAGTGCATCCTAAGGGAGAAGTAAATACCCTGTGGTCTGGATCTGATAAACTACTAACTGTAGCAGAATGCAATTAGTCCTTTCAATAACAAATGTTACTAATGGTGACACTTCATCTGTTTCATGCACACATAAATGCGTAACAAAGGCAGAATTTTATTGGTTCTTTAGCATCCCCTCCCCTCCTCATCTTGCACTTTGTCATCAGAAGGGTTAGGGTTGAGTTCTTTTTAATGAAAAAGAAATTATTTTTCACTTTTTATTGGACTAATTGAATTTGCAGAAAGACTCCAATACATTTTTTGTTCTTGATATATTATTAAGTAAAGTCATACGGCAGAATGGATGAAAAGACATTCGAGTATTTGAAATATGATCATAAAAGCCAGCCTTTCATGCACTTAATTAAACTGCTGTCTTTAATTTTGAATGCATTATTTCCACACTGGACTGATAATGTCTTATGCACTGCCCTTCTTATCTTTCTCTGAAGTCAGTAATATTAAAATCTGCCTTTTGAAATTAAGAAGCCAACAGCATTATGAATGTACTGTTATTTTGTCAAACGCAGATACGGTTGCATTTTCTCTGCCATGCAAATGTTTCACTCTCTTTGTATGGCTTATGGGCCAGTCAACTATTATGCACAAACAGAGAGAAAGGAAATTGCTTCTGTCCATTTCAATGACTTACTTATTCTCTGGTTGGTTTATTTATAATGATTTAAACAAAATCTTTTGGTGATTTATGAAGACCTCCAAAAGAAAAGAAAGGAAATGTCAAGGTCATAAAATGAAGCTTGTTAACTAACACACATGTCATTAAAAAAATACATCAAAAAAATGAATCAAGGGAAAATGGCCACAACATATCCATTGGAAATATATGACTTTCATAAAGTTGACAATATGATGCCTTTGAAATAATTCAGAATTCTCATGATCTCCAGGCAGCTTTGGTTTTGAAATGAAAGATTTCCATAGCATATTTTAATTCTGAAATAAAACTTCTCTTAATTTGTATTGTAAAACCTTGCAGCTGAAAACAGAATTAATGCATAAACCAAGACATAAAGGGCTCTGTCCAACAACCCTTGGGAGCAGCTTTTCAAAAGAGCTCCACTCCCATTTTTGTCACTGAACTGAACTGGCCATTCCTCTGGAGGCTGAATAATTTAAACCTTTAGGTGCATTTAGAGCCATTTGGGATAGAGATAATTTCAAATTCCTGCTAAGGCTCCCACAAGCAGCATAGCTGTGAATATACTAGGACAAACTTATGAACGAAACAGCAGTACTCACGTGTGTAAAAGCTACTAAAACAGAGACTGAAGGATGGCTAATTTTATATGGAAAGAAAGTGAAAGCTTGGTATTGAATCCTGATTTTAATAGGGCAAGACTGAGAACCTTAACAAGTAATCTTCAATGAGACAGATCTTTCAAGTTAGTTAAGGTCTGTGGGACTGGAACTTTGATCAGCAACACTAAAAAAAGTACAGGTTCATTTTAGAACATGCTGCAATTGGAAATGTGTGATACACTTATCTGAATTGGATCAGGACTGGTAATGTCTTCGTATCCTGGCATTAGACTGCATACAAAGCTTCTAATAGCAGTCATCAGTTAGGCAATAGCTACTGCTGTTGTAAGATGCAACAAGTGAAAAATAGACTAACAAAAGTAGTTCTTTGTTCTGAGTTAGAGTGCCATAGAAAGAATAGGATGAGGTCTATTGTCTGGGAACAAGAACCTGTAATGCGAGGGACTGTTACCGCAAGATGTAGAAGTTAAATTGGATTTTAGTGCTATCAGCATAAATGACAATGTTGCTACCTTTAGTTAAAAAAAATACTTCCAAAAGAAATATTATAGAAATAGATATTTTGTATACTTCTGTATACTTGAATTTTAATGAAAAGCCATGCAGAATCACCTTAGAATTATTAGCATAAAGTCTTAAATTATAAGCCCTCTGTAGAAACACACAGCCAAGAAACTTGAAAACTGGCATTCGGTTATGGCCCAAAAAGTTCCTGTAGGAACAATGATGGGATTTAGACATCTAACTACTCAAATAAGACTGCCAATCAGGTAGTTAGTTTCTTAAAAGATACCAATTATGCACGATGATGGCCATGGACTAAGATGACATTTCTCTTAAGTATCAAGACTTGCATAAAATGGCATATCTAACAAGCAATCATACGGTTGAATGGCTGATGATGCATTTAATCTGAGCATAATACTTTTATGGACATGAAGAGCCATTTCATGTTCCACTTTCTAGTTTTTCTACAGAAATGTGATGCTGTTGTGTACAGATTTCTAATATGGCTGAGCTGTGCTCCGTGAAATTAAAGACAGTATCTGAACTGCTTTGAAACTGAATTAAGACCTTCCTAATCAGTTCACATTGAAATAGCAACAGCTTTCATTTATTTGACACGAGAGCAAAAATACAGGGTTAGGAATCCCCACACAGCAGGTGAGATTTTCTGATATGTCTCACACAATAGGCTGCCAAACACCCCTAAAAAGTCAGTGAAAGTCGAGAACTTAAGTTTTAGGGGTATCCAAAGAAAAACTCATAATGTGACTGAGGCTTGCCTACACAGCATCCTATTTCTTTGCATGATGTAAACACACCTGCGCTTCTATCTTGTCTTCCTGCTGTTTGTTAGCATCATAAAAGACTGACAGAAAGATCCACGCTGCATGAATAAGTCCACAGTCACGTCTCAATATCTCACCATACCTTGTGCAGGCATATCTACAGAAGCTTTAAAATAGACAGTGCAGATGCTAATAGCAATGTATCCTCAAATTATTAATATGGAAGTTGTTTTGTTATGTTTTAACTCAAAGTGTGATTTTCATGGAGCATTTTGAGTTCATATATTTTTTTCACTTAATGCTAAGGAAGCCTTGGGGAACACAACGCTGGCTACACTGGTATCTGGGCCATGTCAATCTGCTATTTTCACATTCAGTAGTGTTTTTCTCCACTAACTGAGCTCTGTCAACAACAGCAATAGTAGGAGGAACAATTTAGGCACTTCATTGTTGGAATCACAACAGTTATCATGTTTAGACACTCTATTCTCTTCTAGGAGTACAGCTGAGCATAAGCCTAGTTAAAAGTAGCCATCCATCTACACTAAATTGCCAGTGTGTACTTACAGAAGCTGGTCAGAAACATTGTTCTAAACTGGTAGAACATTTTCAAGATAGAAGAGTCATTTAAATGCGTCTCAAAGTGAAAAAAAAGTCATGAAGATTTAATCCTTTTCTTCCAGCTTTCCCTTTCCAATTTGCAGCAAATCTCAAGAATAAGCTAAGTGACCGTCATTACATTTTCCAAGCATTCAAAAACATACTCAGATCTTAGAAAATGAACAGATTTGGACATTTGAGATTACAGTGAGTTTAGCTTGTCCTTGAAAAATGAAGATGCATGTTCCTTAAAGCAGTGGAAAGGTTCTTAAGAACATATCCAAGTAAAACAATTGCTTGAACATTGCTGCTTAAAACATAAAACCATATTCATTGGTCAACACACCACCCAAGATCAAAAAATTAAACTGATATTGTCCATCCTACCTTGAGCTTTCCGAGTTCTGAAATTTTTAAATCCCTTTTTGGAATAACTGAGGTGTATTTATTTTTTTTTCTTTTAGAATTGGGTATTTAAAATATTTTTATTTAAAGATTCAAAGGATATTATAAACTAAACAAATTGCATATAATAAGAATATTCATTCACGTAAATAAAATTTAATTCAATTTGTGAAAACCAACAGGAAAATCCTCAAGAAATATTTTTCCTTCTAGTTTGATTCTTTTTTTTGTAGTTCAACACCAAACTTGACTTGATCTAAAATAGAACAAGTTGCACAAGGGAGAACAAGCATTATCAAACACAAAAAAGTACATTTCCACATGCTGTGTGAAAATGGGCCTTAAATAAATCAGATGAAAGTCAGTTTACTTGTAAATAATATAATTTTTTTAGTGGCACGGCTAAGGAACAAAGCATTGATAATCAACTAACAAGAAAAATGCCAGACACGCAAATAAAAAAGTGTTAAGAGTGGGAGGCAATGAGACTACGTGTTTTCACTTATATTTAGAAAGTTCACCTAATAGTATCTAAAGCTAAACATAGGAAATCTCCTCTATTTAGAACTCTAATGGTTTTTATCTTGGTCATTACAGCAAAGGAATATTTATGTAAATGCCTTTACATAACAAAATCTAATTAGAAACAAATATGAAAAATGGGAATTTAATTTGAACTGTTATACTTTTTTTTTTTTTTTTTTTTTTTGTAAAGAACATCAGAGACCTTGGATTCTGGCAATAGTTATCAAATTTCCAAAGAAGAAAAGTCAGCCATTCTAGAGAATCCAGCTGCCGCACAGATCTGAGCCACAGTATTGCTGGAAGCCAGAACGGTTTTTAGGAAGAGTGGAGCACGAACCGTCCCTTTTCACATGCTCATTATGAATGGTAAAAAGACTTCTGTAGTCATTTCTTCTTATTAAATTAAGCTCCCAGCACCATCAAATTAATACATATTATCTATGCCCTTCTATGCCATGATGCAGAAATTACAAGGCCATTTAATCCCTAGAGCAAGCAATAGGGTATCCATTGCTGTAGAGATTCCCTTCTCAAGCTGACAGAGTGACAATTAATTTCTTCTAAATTTTACTAGAATATTTATGGTTTACCATTTAGCAGCAGTTTTTAATCTACTTCCGCTATCACTTACGTAACCCAGAAAGCTCAATTCCAACTTTTTTTCCTCGCTTCTACTTTTTTGCTGGCTAACAAAGTTACACAGATACAAAATGAGTGAGCAATTACAGTAAGAACAATTTTTCTTCATATTTGAGCAGGGAAAAAAAAGCCTTTGAGAATGTGCATTTCTTAATTTCTGGCACAATTACCCTTCCTCTGAGCCATCATGAATAAAGCCTTCTCTCTTAAACTTCTATAACCTACGTCTGAATCATAGTCATATTGAGGTCAATTGGGAACTGCAGTGACGACGACAGAATGTCCTGCATTTTATTCCCATGTAACTAACTGTAAAATGTAGGACCGCCTAGGATCTCTCCTTGGATATGGATTTTTCACCAATTTCTCTATTTTCAGCTTTGTATTTGCCTGAAAGAGAATACAGCAAGAAAGGAGGAGAATAAAGAATGAAAAGAGCGTTGCAGAAGTTCCCAAATTGTTTGGAGGGAGCTATGCAGCCGGACTCTGCAGTACGTGGTTAGGCTTAGTAACGTGTTGTCTCTTTAAATTACTATACTTCAAATATGGACCGTGAGAAATAATGCTTCATGCTTTCTAACGATACTGCTAGGGAAATCTAAACACAAATGTCTGTCTCCTCCCTCATGGTTCTTTTTTCTCCCTCCATATGCTGTTTTTCTGATCAGAAAATGTGTGCACACTAGGTGATTCGGCAGCAGGTACCCTCACGGCAGGCATAAATCCCATTCAGACAGGCATATTCTATTACGTTTTGTAAGCTGAACTCTATTAATGGTTCACCCAAAGTAAATGGAACCAGTAGAGTGGGAAGATACCCAGATTTGAGTGTGCTGCTCAGAATGTGACATATTTGAAAACTGGTTTCATAAATGCCATATGCTGACATTTTGTATAAAAGAGGTCCCGAGTTTCCCATGAGCTGAAATTTCCTATGCATTTTCTGTATGTATTGGCATACAGATATTTTTCAAAATTTAGAAAATAAATAGTCTTAAAAAGTTACAATCCTTCATTCATTCACTCAAATAATATATGCAGATCCTATTTTTGAGTAATTACATTTCAAAAGAGCACAGCTCTTTCAGCGTATCAAATTGCTACTGACATATGCCATCCATCTTAAATACTGTTTTCAGCATTCTAATTTCTTTTTCTAATCATGAGTCTGTGATGACAAATTAAAACAATATTTTGTGTGCAATTCATATTTTACTGAAATTTAAAATGGCGAGAAAAGGATGAGTATTCAATTTATTTTCTCTTCTCAATTAATACAGCAATTAAGATAAGGGGTATAAAACTGGCTTAATTGGGTTGCCATGGCAACTAATTGCTGGATTTCTTCAAAAATAGCATGTTTTAGGTGGAATCAATCTGTGGTAATTTAATTATGTACATCATGAAGCAAGAAGACAGGTTAGATACATGTAAGGAAAAGTTCTAATTGCAAATTGTTACACATCTCTTTGTTACTCCAGTTTTTTCTAGATGTTGTCTGTTACTGTTCATTACGCATAGTACAGAATGATAGTTTTTCTTTTTAATGATTAGGAGTATTGAGACTTGCACAATAAATGAGATTTGGAATTGCTTGGGTGTAGTTCAGCTGGTCCTTGGAAACAAGGAAAAAAGTGAAAATTAGACTTTGTCTCACTTCTTCCTCATTTTGCTTTGCATGTGCAACAGGGAAATTGAAATAGTGCCACTCAGTAAGCTAATTTATCCTTATTCAACTGGCCACAGTCATAGAAGCAATATCCAACTTGATTTTTTTTTTTTTTTTTTAAATTGGCCAGTGTAGCTCAAGGCAAACACTGAAATCACCCCAATCTAGAATCACACCTTTTTATAGTCCTCCCTATCTCTTAACCTTTATCTTGCTCAAATACATATGCTCCATTAAATAGAGGTTACTGCTCCTGATGATCATTTCCTGCAGCTCAGCCCTCCTGTTGGACAACCTGCCTGTGACAGTGGATGGCTGCCACGCAAATGCTTATAATGTCGGACACCGGGGAGGGTGATGTCAGGTAGGGAGCAAACCACTTTCAGAAAAGAAAACCAGTTGTTTTCACTCGCGCAGTATTGCTGTAAGAAACAGTGCTTACTGTGATTTAGGGCATTTAAAGCTACGTCAGTTAAAATTTTGAACCCGTAACTCCATCTCTGAGTATCTTTAACATCTGGAAGAGATGCCACATTTTTAATGACATTTTTCCTCCTCTATGTTTAATGTAGTAGAAGTACTTACAGTCCCGATTTTTGTCTCGGTAGTTCCCTGGTGATGAGAAGAGCAGGGGAGGAAGGTGACACACTTACACTAGATGAGAGTATCTGTCTCAGCGAGAGAACATTGCTACCTGGCTTTGTGTGGGTGGTACTCCGCCAGGGTGGCATGAGAAAAGTGAAGTCGATGATAACTACTTTTAACCAAATCAGCAAGACTGGGTATTAGTATTTCATCACTTGTCACCAGGAGCTGACAAACTTGAACAGCATAGGTGGTTTTTCCATGTATCAGCCAAACAAAGGTAACCAAAGTTTTTCTTCTCGAGATAGAAAAAGTTATGCAATGGGGACATTAACTAGGGTATCATGCCCCTCCGCAATGACATGAGCGATTATTGCATAACTAAGGTAAATTTGGATATATTTTATTATTCATCCCTCCTAAAGGAAAGGGAGAAACCAATTTTTAGCTTTTTTAGATTTCACACATTTTCTAGATATTCTTTAGCTTCACCTCAAAAATATTCATGTTTTTCTCCTCCCTTACTTTTTCTAAATTATGACTCAAACTCTCAGAATACAGGGGAAAAAAGACCCTTCCTGGAGAGTTTTTAGCATGACTGACCTTATGAGAAAAACATGCAGGTATTCTTCTTTACAATAGTCATCCCAAATACTCCAGTGTATAGTAGAATCTGTAGGATGACACTACAACATGGTCACGCAGCAAATTTGGAAGGTCTATTCCAAGCAGATTTCTCAAACTCAAATGATTTCTTGTCTGTATTTAACTTATGTGTGTTTTACAGATATATTCCAAATAATTGCACCGTATGCTGTTGATATTGCATTGGTTTTAGTAATTAGAATGTTAAATTCAGGAAATAAAATGATCACAATTATTGGCACTTTTGTTATTTGAATGAAATCTCTGATGTTCCCCAAGTTTGCATACACCAGACTTTGTCCCATTATGAGCTCATTCTCAGATTAAACACAGTTCATGTCACTTTAATGTGTTAACTCTGCTTTATGGTATTTCCTACCAGTGTTTAATTCCTTCTTTAACAGACCATGGACTCTATGTCCACACAAGTCTTTAATAAAAAGTTTTCAAATTCTAAAGACACTATCTTGACGTTTACTGAAATCAAAAGTACAGAGACAATTAGGATATTCATTCAAAAAAGTAATTTTTAAAGTGAAATTTCCCCTAATAAAAGGTCAAACTTTATAAATTTAATACTGTGTCCACCAAATTTGCTCTTACACATTGTTTCAATTATATTTGGGAAGGTACAGGAGCTGTTTAGATTAGAAATAACATAATTCATACTTAACTACCTTCCTCTGCAGTTAATTTGATAATGCTGAAAAAATAATATCATAAAGTTCAAAAAGGATATCATAAACTAAATTGTTTCCTGAAGTGGAATGACTCCATTTTCTATGGTCCATTCATGGTTACTGTCCTACTGGTAAAGAACAGTTTTGTGATTTACTGAAAAAAGATTAAGATGTGATGGATTTATATAAAGAACTACCAAGCATGAAGCTCCTGGTTTTCCTTCTGACAGAAATTTTCAACATTTTACAAATAAGAAAAATGCCCTGGCACTTGTCCCCAGCACTGAAGCGTAATAACAAGAAGCCAGTGCCTGCTGAATCCAATGACAGATTCTCTATTGACATCAGTGAAAGGGTATGAAAAAAGCATCACTGCGAGTTTTGTTTTCAGCTGTCTCCGCTCTCCACCCAAGATAGCACATGAACGTAAGGTCGTTTTAAAAAGAGGTGATCATGGAATATGACGGGACAACAGTAGCTTTTCTGTAATTACATAAATTCTATATGCTATGAATACTAATAGAAGATACAAGTATTTACGGTTTTAGTGTGTGTCTAAGGTCCTTTAGCAAGGTCTAAGGTCCAAGATTTTATTTGATTTGAGAACCTCGCCTTACTATAAATACTATTAAAAATTAACGCACAACTCACATACACCCTTCTACAGTAAGCATCATCTTTGCAGTCCCTTATACTGACAATTAACAACGTTAACACTGCTGAAACTCCTGCTAGTGCTGTCAGAAACTGAACTTGGGGGAAGATGGGTCAGGTGGTGTTGACGTGGCCCCACGGACACGCAGACCTCTAACTGAGCTGGCTTGTCTAGGAAGCCTCGCAAGCACCGCTGTGGTGCTGGGCCTGGACTGAGGTGCTCTGCGTTATGGCTGGAGCCGCGCTGGGTACCAATTCACGCTGCTCTACTGTGCAGTGGACGTTAGCTGAGCTCTTCTCTATTCCCCAGTTAAGAAAAGGAGAGTGTATGGCAGCTCGGACTTCCTCAGCGCATATGCCAACACATCTCAGATTTGACTTAGAGATAAGATGATAGGCCAAAGGAAATAACAACCTACATTGAATGCTTTTGAAAAAGTATCTCTGATTAAGTATGGGGTTTTTTTTCCCCTCTCTGTTTTCGCCCCAAGTCTGTTAGCCCAAGCAAATGACTTGCTCTATCAGAAATGCCTCTGAATTTTCAATTTACCAGCCTATCTCATTTGGCAATTCTTAATCCTGCCTTTGGCTGCCCTCTCATGAAGAAGTCCTAACCGTATTCACTGGTATTAGATAGGCTACACTTACTAACCTGAAAAAGGATTTTGCAGTTTGTGGACCGTGCTGTTTTAAAAAGAACGCCCTGATTTTTTTTCCTTTTTAAGTAAACAGAACCTTCTTTTAAAGTCCTGAAAGAATTCTGCATTCATTTCATACTATTCCGCCGCAATTTGCTTGTCACCTAACATCATGTCCGTTTTCAAGATAGACATTAGCTATGATGGCTAGAAAAATGAAGTGGGTTTCACAGCCTTGCTAGTTAGCATTATCAGTGGCCTGGAAATAAGTCGGGGAACCACTTCCAGGGATATTATCAGTCCCGGTCCTAACTGCAAGGGACAAGGCAGACCCCCAAACCTACCTGTTGAAATCAGTTCTAAAACTTCCTTGGCTGCTTTAGCCACAGGGTCTAGACCGAGACTTCAGACTGGCAGCACCTATGCGCAAAGACAGCTTTGTCCCCTCTGCGGATGGAAGCAATCGAACCGCAGGTGAACTGAAGCTTGCCTGCCTTCTGGCAGGCCTGCCCAAAGCGAAGCGATGCTCTCCAGCAGACGCCGGCACCGCTCTCCCGGCCAGGCGCGACCAGAGGCGAGTACCGGCGTGTGACCGAGGTTGAGGTTGGGGCTCCAGAGGAGCTCCTGCTCCTCTCAGCTCCCACAAATTCCACTCAAACATATTTATACAGACCAGCAGATAATTTTTCCAGTTACCAACCTGCCTCTAAGTTTAATGTGTTTCACAAGCTGTTTGGTAATTAATCCAGGGGTGATACGGACCACAAGGTTAATATCGGCTATTTAAGTTCCGCTATTTATTGCCACTTCCACATGTGGCTGAGCTACATACAGTGAAGTAGTACAATACTCCTGAATGATCATTATTAACACCTTAGCATGACAGTACTAAATGCACACATGTGGTTTCTAATTACTTCATTCAAAGAAGTCAATAATGTTGGAGTAGATTAGCTCCCATGCTAACAGTACTGCAGAATTACAAATAAACACAGTAACAGCCACTTGAATTAGATGCTCAGTACCTCAACTGAACAGGATTCCTTTTCTCTAACCCACATTAAATATCTTCTCTTGCTCTGCTCTTCAGCGCACAGACACCTTTCCCTTGTTTTTCCAGAATGGAAAAAAATCTGGGAATTAAGAGGGGTCACCCAGGAGTGAGATTCTTGGCTTAGAATAGATGAGCAACGCGTGTTACTGCCCTAAGTGCAACGTAAAGGTATATACCCCCAAATCCACTTTCATTCAGACTGGTTTCCACAGCTGGAAATATTCGGCTTCTTGTTCCATCTATTCACTTTGAGGATATTTGACTCCACCTTTAAAACATATGCAACTTTATCCTTTTTGTAATCCCTCAATAATATTATCCTGACTTTTTACTTTCATTGTAAGATGACATTTCCCAGTGTACCAGATTTTAAGATGCAGTTAAAAAAATCTTTATCCAATAGCAAGTAAAAGACAGAAACAAGTTTAGTGCTACATTTTCCCATGGAAATTTCCTAAGAAAAATACATATATGAATATATAAGTAAATCATCACCTCAGCAGAATTTTTTTTCTTCTACACTTAAGGCAATATTTTCTTTTTCCTGTCAGGCCCTGCAAATGTTCCCTGAGTCATGTGGTTACAAAAATGTAGAATTACCCTCCTAAAAAGAACGTTTTACAATTCATCACCAGGACTAAACCAGCTGCAGCTATGAAAAAGTGTTAGCATATTAGCTGTTATATTACAGACAAATCTTTTATTTATTTTGTGCCTTTAGCTCTGGAGATTTGGAATATTCAGGATTTTCTCTTTCTTTCTCTGCTCCAAAGTCACTCACTGAATTTTCACTAGACAGTTTAATTTTGATTATATTTGACAGAAGGAACTTTAATCCACACACTATGTAGAAAATATTGCATTTTAACAAGGGGTTTTACTTATGTTTTTATTGCCATTGTTTTGAATAGAATAGATTTCAGCATATCAGGGATGAGTTGTTATTAGTATTTAGGTGTCTTAGGCTTACTAACTGCTCAAACATTATGGAGAAATTACCTCTGATAAAGATGATTTATTACTTTCCAAGAATGTTCATAGACTATTTGCACCTACCATTAAGATCGCAGTGTAGGAACAAATGTGTGAGATACAACCTTAAATCAAAGCTGTTCCAAGTTTGAAGTTTTAAGCTAATTCCTCTATTTTCTGTTTGTCGCAATGATCTCTAATAGCTTTAGGTGGCCACCTCACAAATTGCTGAAGCATATGCTTAACTTCACACGTGCACATCTCTGAACAGAAGATTTCAAGCATGAAAAAAAGTCATATACTTTAATGAATATGATCCATAATAGTTACTCACCGCTGTCTATTGCCAGAAAGAGAGCAGTGTATATGTTATTCTGAACATAAGGAGATTCCCGATCCAGGATAGCCGTGGTGCCAATGGTACCATTGGTAGGGTTTATTTCTAGCCAGCCTGCTGGATCCTTGTAAACCGAATACCTAAATCAAAAGATAGAAGTTGTTAACAAATTATATATCTAGACATAAAACGATGACATTACTACAAAAGAATATGTCTTTGCACTGACTGGCTTTCATGGGGTGAATCTCTTAATACTTAAAAACCACAATGTAAACCTTGTGCCTTCCCTTTGAGATAGTTCATTATGGTTAGGTTTATTTGACAGATGGAGAAAGAGAGAGAGGTTTGAGGCAATTTCTTTGGATACATATGTCCCAAAGCTGAGCATGGAAATCAATATTTAAAACATTATGTAGGACCCATTTCCTGCTGCTGTGTTATGCAGCCAGAGCACCTGAACCCTTTCAATTATTGCATTGTTGATGCAATGTTTCTGCATCAACACCGGTATTTACAGACTTCATGAACCCTCTCAACAAGCCTCCCGACTCAAAATTCTGGTAGGAGTAAGTGTTATATTTTTTTATTTATTTTCTGACGGTTTTTCCTTTTTTTTTTTCCCTTACAATTAGTTATTTTGGGTGAGGCTGGAAATGTAGTAAATTGTAGGGTATGGTAGCAAAAAGAGAGTTAGACCATGGATTCATTAGGTCTAATGGGAGCTGGTTACATACGGACCAGGTTTGCAAACTTTTGTTCTGCAGTCTGTGATCCGTAGTTTCCTGCTTCTAATGATTTCAAATAGAGGCTCAGAATCTTGGAACAATTCAACCACATACATATTCTCTAAACAAGGATTCAAAATGCTGTCTGTCAAGATCCCTCAATACAAAATTCGCTGTTGTGCTTTCTTTGCGTTAATTAGCACAAATATTTAGACCTTGATACTGGAAACATTTAGGGAGATTGTGGAGTTTATGCACTAAGAAGTAGCCTATTTGACTGAAGTAATAAATATAAGAATGTTCATGATTAGGGCCTACTTCTATACTCAGTTAAATATATTAAGTAATATAACAACACAGAGCTGAATTAACTGGCACCAATTCCTTCTCAAATGAAATGTGTTAAATTTTAAACCAGAACTTCAATCATATATAATCAATACTTAGTATAATAACCCGCTTATCTTTTTTTTGTAGTGAATTGTTATAGGTCATAAACAGCCATACAATCTTCTATAGACATTCTAAATTATAAGTAATTGAATGAAACCTGTTATTGTTTAATGAGTATGCACCTAGCCAGTGCCTCACAGTGGCATTCATCTGAAAGGTGTCCTATGTGATAACGCTGCTAAAAATAATTTATCAGTGCAACTATTTCCTGAGGGAATAATCAAAAATAACAGCTTGTAAGTAAAATGAAATAAAAGGGCAGTTGCTAGAAGAGGAAAGAAGAAATTGCAAGCCAACAAAGAAAGACATGGTCTCATTGAATGCTTATTTCAGAGGCTCGCTTCGGTGTCTTGTGCCCTCTGGGAAGCAGAAAAATAACTTGTGGTTAGTCGCTAGATCCCTCTAGCAGACTGTTAAGGGATGTCCGTTACCATAGCTAACACCGAGGGGACAACGTGCGGCTGTTCTACCCAGCTGCCTCTGACCCCCCAACTCCTTGGTTCAGACCCCTCAGTCCCATATAACTTGTGCTTTTTCCCTGTCCGGTTATTCTGATCAGGCAGAGTTTGAGAACTTTGGACTTTTGCTGGGATCTCAGAAAAGCTAGGCAGAGCCACAGCTCTGAGCTGTTAGATGTCCGAGATGTCTGACATTAGCATAATTCATTATTCATGCAGCAAATTTTATTGTGTTTGAGCAGTGGGTCTGATCATTGGCCAAAGGTAAAAGAAAAACAAAAGCAAGTAACATAGTGCATGGCTGAAGCTTAAATTCAGTCATTAAGACGGCACTGTAAAAAACATTGAATGAACTGAAGAATGGATCTCTTCTGTCCCTCACCCCAGGAACTTCCCCTCCGACATTTGAAATAATGCCATAGGAAGGTGTCATTAAGCAAAGATTTTTTTTTCCCCATGTAAATTAGGATTAGAACAGATTTGACTTATAATAGCCTTTGAATAATAAATTTTGGGTAGGGACACCATGCTATTCAGCAGGAAGAAAACTTAATTGTTAAAAAGGGAAAAGTTCTGGGCAAATTGGTTTCCTCGTGCATAAATGAGGCAGTGCACATACAGGTACCCAAGCCTGAGAAATACAGGACAGAAACACAGACATATTTTTACAGCCCACAGATCAGATATCCATTATAACTGGATTAGCTGGAGACAGAGCAAGACTTGGATTCATGCCTTAGAAAGCACAGGGTTCCTGAATTCCTATGAATTTGCCATGTGACCCGCAGGTACATTTAAATAAACTATTCTATAGATTGACATTATACTTCGAAGACTGATAAAGTACTCTTATTACAAGTTCTTATTACAAAAGAACGAGAGTCCAAGGAAAAAATACTGAGTTTTGTCTTTGAAAAACACGATCACTTTTAGCAGAAAGCCTTCTCTTAATTCATCAGAGAAATACCTCTCACCAAAAAAATCATCTGTTTCCTCAAAATTTCTTTGGGGTACCTCCAGGGGAAATGATATTATCCTACAGACGATGAACGTGGCTAATTTCAGAGGTGGTAACAGACGACACTGTCCACATGACTGCTGTTCTTTACCAAGACTTTGCTTCAGGCTTGAAAAATGCAACCTCCTCAGGGCTGCTGAACCAGATTGACTTTTCCATGGTACACAGGAACACACAGGTGTTCAGGCAGCCAGTTTCAGGATCAAAACTTCAATAGATACAGCCATGAAAAATTCCACAGTTTTATGAGCTATTACTGTGTTAAAATAAAGGACAAATTTGGAAACCAGAACCTTTTGGAATTTATGAGAAAAAGGGACAAACACTGAAAACACTTGGCTTATTCATGCTCCCACAAAAGTCACTCAGAGTTTCGCCACCGGCTTCCCCAGGAGAAGAAATTATCCCTTAGAAATAGGTGGAAGAGAAACAAAGGCAAAAGCTAGCCCATAGTGAGACATTCCATCAACCCAACATGTCCTTCCACTTAATAACCATTTAAACATTAATCAATACTTGAGCTTTATCTCCCGTAAAAATGATTTACTAGAATAGTAACAATGCAGATCATTATTTCATTTCACTTCTTTGTTTCTTTTTTTATTGTTGTTTTTATAACTTTGCAACAAAGGTATGCAGAAAAATATGAAACAAGGGCAGCCTAAACAATTCCTAGTCTATTGTTAAACTGCAAATTCTCAATTAACCCTGAAACAATTTAAGAAGATTCAACACTTCTAAAGTAATGAGAATTTAAAATGGATTGTATTATCTTCCCTGATTGCTCTACAAAGCACTGTTGGCTGTGCAAATAAAAAACTGAATTGTATAACCTGTGATTTGGCACAGGATATTGTAAAAGTAGTACTTTGTCTTTCCCACCACATTTTTTACTTATTGTAAGAGTATATTGCAGTACAGTTAAGATGATTGTTCTTTGTTCATTTTTTTGAGGGCTCTGCTAGCAAACGGTTTAGAATAGACTCATTAAGAAAAGCACTATAAAAAAAATAGAAGTACAGAATACAAAGCTTCACTTCCTACTTTTGACTTTAGTGGGATCTGCTGATTGCACAGCAGTTTTGAAAATCAGACCATTTTTTTAGGTGGTTAAACATGAACTTATGTGCCTGTGTGTACCTACTCAGTTTTGAAAATCATAAGCACGTTGATATATCTGTATGGATGTATACAGGACTACGTTCTCTGGTGTGCCAATTACTGTTTATTTTGGGCTTATTCTACATTGCAGTAGTGAAATTTACAGCTGCTTTGTGGGGATTATTTACCTCATTGGGTTTTTTAAAATTTTAAACCGTGCCACCAGCTTACAGTTCCCAAGGGCTTATATGACAACACGGCATAGGCAAGTGGGTGTAAGCTATTTTGATTGTGACCTCCTTGCATTAGGTTCACGTCCTTGCACTATCTATAAGCCAGGTATTGCAAAGGAAATAGAAAAAACCAATTCCCTTAGACTGGAAATCATCTGCTGCGAAGTTTAAGTATACGCCTTAAATACAGACGTACAAACAGATGCAGAGAGGCTATAGATGCAGTACAAGAGAACACAAATCAAAATGTGCACTTGGCCTATTTGGTGCAGAACTAAAATAAAGTAGCAAATATACAGAAATAGTTTAAAATTTACAAATGGTATCTTTCCCTTCCTGTAACAAAGGAAAATCATTCAGAGAATACCTCCTGGGGTTGCTAGCAGACCTACATGGTGCCAGCGGCTGGCAGCTTGATTAGCACAGAAGATCATTACACAGAACAGTGGTGATAACATGGACATAGAAATCTAATCAGAGCCACAACCTTGCACTAGCCACAAAAAGAATTTCACAGCCGACAGTGCAATAGCCCAGGGTGTCATAGGAGAGCAGCCAGGCATCTAGGCACAGAGTCAGACGCTGCTCTTGGCAAGGACTTCCAGAGCTTGGTAGCTGCCAGCCTTTTCCCATGTGGAGTCAAGGGGTCTCGGCTCTTATGCTTTAACAGAAAGAGAAGGAAGGCAAAATGAAGCGGTGCCAAATCTGTGCTGAATGACACATCTGCGCCCGTTTGCTGTGCAGCATTGACGGGAGTGAAGGGGAGCAATCTAGATAGGCTTGTCAGGGTTGCGGTTCTCAGCCTTGCGCGCCCGGAGACTGCTCAAGTCGTGTTGTAAGAGACCGCGTGACCAGAAAGATGCAACAGAAAAGAAGTGGTACAGTGGCATTGGCTCCGTGAAATATCTGTCTGATTCTGCAGTTAGGCTTTGCTATGATAATGCATGACAGGGTTAGAGACTGTAGGCAGCAAGTTGACGCTGGGGTGGACTAGTGAGCAAGGCTGGTCTGGCTGAATTAGGACCTGGAGAACTGGACTTGGAGTCCCAGCTCTGTCACAATGGAATCTGGGAGGCCTTTTAATTCATGCTATGCCCCCAACTCAGCGTTAAAATGGTGAGGATGTATTTCTGCCTTGAAAAGCTGTTAAAAGGATAAAATCTGTAAATCGTTGCAAAAGGACTGAGAACACATAGCAAAGCAATGAGGGACATCAAAAGTACCGAGATAGACAGAATAGAAAAGAATAATTTGTATAGCTTTCTAAAGATACAGGAGATATTTACTGACATTTTCAAACTGTATGGTTGCTCATCGCCTTAATTTTTTTTAACTATGTTTGAAATAGACTTAAACCCTGATGAGTAAAAATTCATATTCTCTGTGATGCATGCATACGTATGTGTGCGTGTGTACACTTACTGGTCTTGGGTGAAACTGAAAGTGTCAAAATATTGACAGTAACTATTTTCATAGTGTTTCAATCTGACTGTCAGGAGTCAGCATCAGAAATACAACAAAGCTTATTCATACATTAGATTTCCAAATCATATTTGCTGCTTTTATGGATCCTGGTCCCACTGACATAAGTCAAAAACCATCAGTTGAATAGACCCAATATTTCACCTAAGAAGTATAGCCACACATTTGTATTTTGAATGAAAACCATTCACGTTATCCACATTTCTGAATCCATAGCAGTTCACCTAAAATTAGGTAACATATTGAAGTTACCATACCTGTCTTCCACCTGCTGGGACTGCACCATATAATGGCAGTCTCTGAAATTTTTCTATGAGCTCTTCATGAACTATTCAAGTAAAATGATCAGTGGGGAAGGTAACTTTGTATTGTCTGTGCCTAAGAGCCCAGCATGAGAACTCCCTTTTGCCTCTGAGTGAAAAAAATCTCTAAATACAGACATACGTAATCTTTAAATCAAGCCCAGATGAATTTCATCTCATTATATCAAGTCCACCTGAAAAATCAAGAGCGACTACCTCTGGAAAAGATTCACAGGTATTTGGGAGAGACCGGTGTAGCAATTACAGCATAAATATCCGCGCCTATGCAAACAATGGTGGTTCTGAGGGAAAGACAAAAACTCTTCCCAAAATATAAGTGTAACATTAAAAATCTCAATTAGAACTTCATTGTGCTTCATATACTTTATGTAAGGATGACATAATGTAGAGCTTTAGAGATCAACCTGCTTCCCATCATGCTCCATCTTTTCCACTGTGCTATCATTACGTTTTGCCTGCACTAATTATGGCAGCATATGGCACCCGAAAGAGTAGAAAGGAAACCTTATTGCAACGCAGCAATTCTCCAGCTGAAATATACTCCAGACTCATTAATGATGTCACACCGCAATTTTTCTGCTATTTGACTATATGATAACAAAGGTATTCCTGCTCCCATACTGTTCTAGGTTATAAGCTTTGGGAGAGCAACTTACGTTTCACATAGGTATATTCACAGCCTTGCACAGCAGTCTCTAATTGCCAACCCATGCTGAATGCAAACAGTAATAGTAATACTCTAACATATACTGCATCTAACGTTCTGTAATTATATTTGGTTTTGTAAAGATATTTTTAATGCAAGCTCTAAGCTTGTTTTTTTTTATTTTAAAATGTTTGTGTCATTAAAGCCATTGGAAGAATGTCTTTGGAGCAGTTGTGGGTTTTCACTTTTTTCAGATATTGAAAAACAATGTTGATGAATAAAATGTATTAATTTCAAGGTGCAAGTGAATATACAGGTTTGCTTTCTGTTTTATACCCAGATATAAAGCTACTGCCTAAAATCTGCTGCTGCAGGCCCTAAACACTGTGTTGTACAGGTCAGTAACACGTAATCCACGGGCCTTGTGTTTAGTGTGACAAAGCATGTCCTAACAACAGAAAGGAGGCATTATTAGGGATAACTGAAGTCACCATATTAACAAAAAATTCTGGCAATGACATAGAGAGCCAGTAAGACTCGTATTTACCTTATCACATTAGCTTAAAGTATAGTACCAGTAGGCAGTTCTGTGGAAAATCAGTTATTCAAAAGGGCTTTTCATACCTCCTTTCAATACTAATTCCTCACATGCTTTCCCATTTGGACACCCAAATACAGTTTTCTTTTTTCACGACCCTTGAAGAGCTCTGCAATTTCTACTGAGATCCATATGACAGGATGTCTTCACACCCTTCTGTATGAGGTAAGCCGGTAGCTGGCCGTTCAATTTGGAAATGCCTGGATCTGAGCCTGCACGCGAGCATTACGCTGTTGCACATCCATTTCAACAGCCAGCGATGGTCTGTAGTCCGACAAAGTGCCGATGCCCACCGCTCACCGCCGGTGCAGTTGGCACCGGTTTGCCCTGGCAGCCGCGTGCCTTCTTTGCAACTCCTTTTAAATGAGCGCATGCAGTTAGCACGACACCGTTGTCAGAACTATAAAATTACTATTGCGGGCACAAGATCATGACAATTTCAACATAAGTCTGCTGTTGCTTAGAGTGTTCTGTTATGCAGGCATAACCGAGTAATAATTCAAAGCTAAGCCTTTTTTTCGTCATTTATTAGCAATTCAAATATCACTGCCTGAAATAACAAAAGCATGTCAACGGGTAAACGGCTGTGTTAGGAGAGAGGGGCAAAAACTGGTCGGTACTGTTTTTCATACATACACAAGCTACGTTGCCGTTGGCACGCGGGTATGCAACACTACCCTGGCACTTGCTAAATCCCCTATTCCACATTGCTTTCAACACACTGCTGTGTACCTGAGCGTGTGGGCCTTGTGCTTCCTGAGGGAATGCATCAGGCAATTTCACTCTATTTATAGACATATTGACTGCTCAATGTGCTGTTTGCAATAGGTCTATGGTCTGCACGCAGGAGACTTGGCTACTAGGCGATTCAGGTATACATGTGACATTTGAGGATTCAGAAAAATAGTTTGGCAGTTTGGGGGAACTGGGATTATTCGGTATTCATAACAGAGCTAATGAAGATCCCTGTTGCATAATGGCAATAGGTTTGACATCCAACGTACAGGACACTCATAAGATGATATAACAACACATGCAGCCCTACCAAGTCAGCCAGTTGAACTGGTTCTTTAGTTGTAGCATTTTTCTTTTCACCCCTGTAATATGAATCAACAGAAAAAAAAAAATCCTGCGTTAAGCTCAGTGCTATCAATAACAGCCTGTTACTAGTACTAGCTAATTTAAAGCAAGCCCAGATATCTATCCACCGTGCTGCGGACACAACCTAAAAAAACATTTCCATTGCAGGTAAGGATTAAAAAGGAACCGGAGGATTTCATATCACAGGGAAAAGAGAAGCATAACTGCTTCATCACAGAATGTTATTGAGACAAAATGTAAGCATTTATTCATCAAAAAAGCTACAGGTTTTAAGAGAAATGGTAAAGAACAGTAAAGGCAACAGTACTGATAGCTCATTAAAGGGCTTTTTCAGATCTTTTCCGGTCACTTGTGTAAGCGTACATGTTAATTACCGATCCTCAAGGCTTTCGGAAACTGCCTTCCCTATGTCTAACTTTGTGATTTCACAAAATGATCACTGACAGTTTTAAAGACCTGTTTTGAATCTTAAACCTAACTACATCTGGCCAAAACCTTGGCGTACACATATCCCTCGTAAACATGTTCTATTAACACAGAGTTAAGAAGCCCCCAACAGTCTTCAAAAGACACTCTTAAAAAGTCAGAAAGGAAATCTAAACTGTCATCTGTTTGTACTTTCCATTCCCCATATTTGACTTATACACCACAGTTGGCAAACTAAGCGTAGTTAGCCATCTTCTCCCGTTAAATATATGATCATACAAAATGCATGGTTTTGAATTTGGATTGAAATGCCGTTACTAAAAGTGTGGCTATATGCTAAATGTGCAGCAGGCTATAAAATATCTCCTGCAGTGCTATCCTGCAGAGATTTGGACATGCTCAAATTACTTTGGCTAGATTCTTTAAAATAAAAGAATTTAAAATACATAAAGGAAATTTAACTGAAATATACTACTATCAGTCGGAATAAACATACCATTAACAAAATCTAAAACCTGAAATAAATCACATTTTCTGGTGACATTATTGAGAAAGGTATTAGGTCAGATGCATTTTTAAACTTACTGAAGATAGAGGATTTATGCAATAGCCATTTTTCAGCTTCATGGAACAGATTTATGGGCTTGCAGACTGTCTGTATTTTCACAGGCTGGAAATGTCAACTTAGAGTACAATTTAAAAAAATAAATTAAAATCCCCATCAGTGTTCTGCCACAAGTCACTCTGTGCATTTTTGGTCACTGAAAATTCATGTTTCTTTTTGATAAACTGGACATATTCCAGGGTGAATTCATCAGCTACGCGCTAGTGCATAGCTTAGCTCTGCAGGTCGGGCATGACAATCTTTGTAGTAACTCACTGCAGCAGGTTGGGGTTTTTTTTTCCTGTGTGATTCTGAAGCGTCTCTCAAGCTTCTAGGAGTTTATGTACGAACATAAGCATGCACATACTTTATTCTAACCCTATCTGAATAGGCATCATACTTCTCTGGCTTTAATGCCAATCTGGCACATGAAATAATGTAAAAATCCCCTCCCAAGTGCACGCGTATCTGTTAGGATGTACAGTGGACAGGATATATACACTACTAAATTCAGTGGAGCTGCACAAGACTGATATACGTTGCTTTTTAAGGCTTAAGGTTTATACACATTCATGTTTTGGTCAGACGTTTGTTGTTAATATCAGTTTTCCATTGATTCGGTCTCAAGAAAAACTCATTCCAGCTTGTTCTAAAGAAATGTGTACTTACAGAGATCAGAGCAGGAATGCTGTGGTACAACAGGGCTGAGCATACGACTGAAGAAGCTCAGCAATTTTTACTAGAACTCCTCTGTGCTGTATAAACACAGAATATTCTCTAGAACAAGCTTCCATTTGAGCTGCCTTCTTTCAGCCACACTTTCAGTTTATGAGTAATATATAGATATTTACGGCAAGAAAAGGAGCCTGCCCAATCCTTTGGAGGACAACTTGTCTCTGCAACAGCCTTTCCTGGTCAGTATCTGTTTTATATCAAGAAGTCACAGGAAAGTCTGCTGAAAAAGTAAACCAGATTTTTCAAAAATATTTCAGCTTTTTTTCTTTTTACGATTCAAAGTATACTTTTTTGATACGACATATTTAAAAAGGCAGACAAAATAATAAAATGGAAACTCTAGACACTACTTGGTCTATACCAATATGGCATTATACTTAGAAACTTAGTAACATTCTATTTCCAGTTTACAAAAGTGAAATTCCAATTTAAAGTTATAATTAAAAAAAAAAATTCAGCTAGAAAAAAAAAAAATTAAATCCCCCTCCCCCTAAAGTATATTACCTACAAGCAACGAATCTTGGCAGGAACGTTTTTACTTAAACCCAAACCAAACAAACAAAAAGAACAAAAAACTTGCTGACTTCAATCTGTTTTGCAGTTAACCTGGTTGCAATGTAAATATTGTTTTATATGGGTGGGAGGAGATTATAATGCTGAGATATCTCTATTTGTGGAATTTTCTCTTGGCTTCACTCAGAGCCAAGCGCAGACCCAGCAGACAGAATTAAGTAGCACGCCTCTCACAGAAATGGGTTTTGTCTCATTCAAGTAAAAACGAAGCTTTGCCAATACAGGCAAATTGGAGCATGTGGGCCGGCATAAAAGGTCAAACGAGAGCGCTTCAGCTGCTCATCCTTACCGCTGAAGACAGATCGATATATACCCAACGGCGTCTCCTGCTACTCACGGCATCAGAGGGAGCACAGCGGAAATTAGGGGCAGTGTTATCACAAGAAATGTCGGTGCGATTCTGCATCAGACTTAGAAGGCAAAGAGCTCCTTTCTTTGCTCAGCCACTAGTGACCAAGCATTTTTCAGGCTGGGGCTCTAATCTCGTAGATTTTAGCCCTGGAAGTGGTTCCCGTGCCCCGAGGCCCTGAGTGTGCAGGGCTGCGGCCACACCACAGACGGTATTTGCTTCTGTTTCCATCTGCAGGGCACTTTTGAAATTATGCACCCCACCTCCCCATCTGAGCAAAAAGATTCATCGTTTCAGCTTTATTTTGCTTGTCACATCAGTGATTTAGCAGGTTGGCTTTCATCGCAATTCTCTATCTGCAATGATATGATCAAAACAGAATGAAAAATTAGATGAAATTCTATTTCTAGTCCCCTGCCACTGAAAAATATCAGATGAGAAAATGGTTGACAAATTAGTTATTTGTGTGGAGAAACAATAGGAGTAAAACCCTTGGTAAACACGAAGAAAGTAAGAGGAGAGTCATTGCAACTAGAATAATTAAAAAGCCAAACACAAAACCTGCAGCAATTAATCAAATGAAAATACTACAATTGTAATAATGAGGCAGTTAAATAAAATGTTATGAAAAGGAAAATATTTTTTGGTATTATTGTACAGTCTTTCAAACATTTCTGTGTACCAAGATCTAATTTTCTTTTTTTTTTCCTTCAAGGCAAAAACATTCTAGAAGCTGAGGTGTAACAAAAAAAAAAAAAAAAAAAAAAAAAAGCACAAACTCATTTATGTATTTTTTAATCAGAAGTGATTTGGGCTATGGTTAAATGAACCCAGAGGCTATAACTATCTGAATTATTCCTAAAGCTAGGGAATAATACACCATATCTGGGACTAACACACTAGTATAATCAGGTTGTTACTGTTAGAATAATTGTCGACACATGCAAATCAGTAAAAGTTTTTTCATTGTAGCAATTGTGCCTCAAAAGCTAATCAAGGTGAGATGAGCTGGAGGTTCTTTTATAAGCTACCTAGAGAAGGTTTTGGCAGTAAAACTCTATCAAGTTTCTGCACATGCCAGTTCTTTGCAACTGTGCTTCCAGCAAAAGCAGCTTCTCCCCCTGCAAATCCCTTTGCTGCTTCTCTTTCAAGCA